>NW_023270415.1:70755344-71000269 GCF_011800145.1 Mirounga leonina | reverse complement strand
TTTCTTTCTTTCTTTCTTTCTTTCTTTCTTTCTTTCTTTCTTTCTTTCTTTCTTTCTTTCTTTTCTTTTCTTTTCTTTTCTTTCAGTGATAGCCACTCTAGAGCTTTTCTCATTTCCCCAATTCCTAAATTCCACATTTTCAGTCCGTTCTGTCATAGTTGCTGTCAGTGCAGCTGTGATTAGGGAGAGGGATACCCAGTTGCATTGCCTGTTTTAGCAACAGGGTCATGATTAGGAAAGAACTGGGGAGTAAGGGAGTCCTCTAGAGATGCCTCTCGATGAGAGGTCAGTTAGTATCTCCAGTGAGCCCTGAAGTCTGGTTGTAGGGGTGTTTGGCCCAGCCGAGATTCTTTAAAGATGCATAAGAACAAACAAGTGAGCAGAGAGAGTCCCTACAGTTGCTCATACCTACTTTACTTCCATTTGACCTTTATGATCGTTTACATTGTTGACTACTGTTGTGTGTCATATGTCTACTGTGATCACAGGCTGAAGTTGAGGTGATCCCTCAGGACCACTCTCCCACTTATTGCTCCAGATGTGATTTTGTTTGATAAGCGATGATGGTCTCAGTTAGGAAGCATTACATTATAAATAACAGGGAAACAACTGGCTGAAAAGTTCAGAGACAAAGCTTCAGCCTCAGAGAATGCTCTCACTAAAGACTTGATTTTTTCCCCCACCTTTCTTCCTGACTTCACACTAAGTCTGGTTCTTTCTTTGTTCCCAAGATGCATACCAACAGCTCCTGGAGTAACACATCTTCTTGCCTCATCCAGCAGATGCGAAAACTTCTTTCCCTGAGATTTCTCAGCGTAAGTCTTGAGATTCATGCTAATTGGCTAAGGTTATAGAACTGCCCTGGGTCAACTTTCTGGCTAGGGGGTGGACTGGGCTGAATGGCATGGCCTAACTTATCAGCTCTACGCCAGGAGAGCACGTGGAAGTCAGGCCATTAGCAAAGAGGGTGGTGGATGGCAAAGAGATAGCCAAGAAGTGTCCATTATAAGATTTATGCTTGGTCTCCTTGACATTTGAATATCAGCAATGTATTAAAATAATACTTTGACCAGTTGCCTTCCTTTGTATTTGAGGAGTCTCTGCCACCAAATTCCTGACCTATGAAACCCATTCACTACCACTGTTTGCATGGCTGCCACCCCCAAATCTAGACCTAATTCTTTCCAACAGGGCAGGAAGGGTGGTACAGTTTTGATAACAATCTTAACTTTAAAGCACCTACTATTCGGAGAAATACTACTAGTGCAAATGCATTTGTGAATGCAGCCATTCATATTCATTCCTTTATTTATTCTAATATCTTTTTACTCTTCACTCTTGTGTCTATATATCCATCCCATTGGAAAACATATATTAAATATCTGACATGTGCCAATCACTGTGCAAGATCCTAAGATCCAAGGATAAACAGCATACTAAACTCAAGAAGTTCAAAACAAAATAAGAGAGACGGGCACATAAACAATTAACAGTCATAAAGGATTTTTTCTTTTTGGTAAAATTATTAAAAAGTATTTAAAAACAGCTACTTCCCTTAACTCTGAACCACTGTGTTCTGCGTGCGTGTGTGTATGTCTGTGTACGTGTGTGTATTGCTAGTCAGTTTCTATTTCCTACCTACTTTCCTGGTCTAAATGTCCTCAACATGTCGCTGTTCCTCACCCTATTTGTGACTGCTGTATTTCTTTTACTTGTTGAGGTCATCTTGTCCTCTACTCCCAGGATTCCACAAACTTAGCAGCAGAACCAGACAGTGTCCTATACACCTACAGTTGCCTGAACAAATACATGGTTGATGAGCAGAAGAACATTGGTGTTTTCTAGATAGTTTCTCAGTCTCACTGGAGCATAGATTTCTTACACAAGGAGTTTTTGATTCTACGGTTGCTAGGAAAGGGAGACCTATATTTTTCTTTAATTGAATTTAGATGTTTAAAAGTAAGCTCTCTGCTTCCTTTCTCTTAACAAAAAGTGTTTCCCACATGCTTTAAGGGCCATAAGAGTCCCATAGGAACAGCCATGTGGTGGGAACGGAGAGAGATTTGGCATCAGACTGGCCTAAATTTGGACCCCCGATTTGCCATTCACTGGCTCTGCTACCTTGATTCTTTTTTTAAAAAATTTTTTATTGTTATGTTAATCATCATACATTACATCATTAGTTTTTGATGTAGTGTTCCATGATTCATTGTTTGTGCATAACACCCAGTGCTCCATGCAGAATGTGCCCTCTTTAATACCCATCACCAGGCTAACCCATCCTCTCACCTCCCTCCCCTCTAGAACCCTCAGTTTGTTTTTCAGAGTCCATTGTCTCTAATGGTTAGTCTCCGCCTCTGATTTCCACCCCTTCATTCTTCCCCTCCTGCTATCTTCTTCTTTTATTTTTTCCTTAACATATATTGCATTATTTGTTTCAGAGGTACAGATCTGTGATTCAACAGTCTTGCACAATTCAGAGTGCTCACCATAGCACATACCCTCCCCAGTGTCTATCACCCAGCCACCCCATCCCTCCCACCCCACCCCCCACTCCAGCAACCCTCAGTTTGTTTCCTGAGATTAAGAATTTCTCATATCAGTGAGGTCATATGATACATGTCTTTCTCTGATTGACTTATTTCGCTCAGCATAACACCCTCCAGTTCCATCCACGTTGTTGCAAATGGCAAGATCTCATTCCTTTTGATGGCTGCATAATATTCCATTGTATATATATACCACATCTTCTTTATCCATTCATCTGTCGATGGACATCGTGGCTCTTTCCACAGTTTGGCTATTGTGGACATTGCTGCTATAAACATCGGGGTGCACGTACCCCTTCGGATCCCTACTTTTGTATCTTTGGGGTAAATACCCAGTAGTGCAATTGCTGGATCATATGGTAGCTCTATTTTCAACTTTTTGAGGAACCTCCATACTAATTTCCAGAGTGGTTGCACCAGCTTGCATTCCCACCAACAGTGTAGGAGGGTTCCCCTTTCTCCGCATCCCCGCCAACATCTGTCGTTTCCTGACTTGTTAATTTTAGCCATTCTGACTGGTGTGAGGTGGTATCTCATTGAGGTTTTGATTTGGACTTCCCTGATGCCGAGCGATGTTGAGCACTTTTTCATGTGTCTGTTGGCCATTTGGATGTCTTCTTTGGAAAAATGTCTGTTCATGTCTTCTGCCCATTTCTTGATTGGATCATTTGTTCTTTGGGTGTTGAGTTTAAGAAGTTCTTTATAGATTTTGGATACTAGCCCTTTATGTGATATGTCATTGCAAATATCTTTTCTCATTCTGTCGGTTGTCTTTTGGTTTTGCTGACTGTTTCTTTTGCTATGCAAAAGCTTTTTATCTTGATGAAGTCCCAATGGTTCATTTTTGCCCTTGCTTCCCTTGCCTTTGATGATGTTTCTAGGAAGAAGTTGCTGTGGCTGAGGTCGAAGAGGTTGCTGCCTGAGTTCTTCTTTAGGATTTCGATGGACTCCTGTCTCACATTTAGGTCTTTCAAGCATTTGGAGTCTATTTTTGTGTGTGGTGTAAGGAAATGGTCCAGTTTCATTCTTCTGCATGTGGCTGTCCAATTTTCCCAACACCATTTGTTGAAGAGACTGTCTTTTTCCACTGGACATTCTTTCCTGCTTTGTCAAAGATGAGTTGACCATAGAGTTGAGGGTCCATTTCTGGGCTCTCTATTCTGTTCCATTGATCTATGTGTCTGTTTTTGTGCCAGTACCATACTGTCTTGATGATGACAGATTTGTAATAGAGCTGGAAGTCGGAACTGTGACGCCGCCAGCTTTGCTTTTCTTTTTCAACATTCCTCTGGCTAGTCGGGTCTTTTCTGGTTCCATACAAATTTTAGGATGATTTGTTCCATTTCTTTGAAAAAAGTGGATGGTATTTTTTTTTTTTTTAAGATTTTATTTATTTGACAGAGAGAGACACAGCGAGAGAGGGAACACAAGCAGGGGGAGTGGGAGAAGGAGAAGCAGGCTTCCCGCTGAGCAGTGAGCCCGATGCGGGGCTCAATCCCAGGACCCTGGGATCATGACCCGAGCCGAAGGCAGATGCTTAACGACTGAGCCACCCAGGTGCCCCAAAAGTGGATGGTATTTTGATGGGGATTGCATTGAATGTGTAGATTGCTCTAGGTAGCATTGATGTCTTCACGATATTTGTTCTTCCAATCCATGAGCATGGAACGTTTTTCCATTTCTTTGTGTCTTCCTCAATTTCTTTCATGAGTATTTTATAGTTTTCTGAGTACAGATCCTTTGCCTCTTTGGTTAGATTTATTCCTAGGTATCTTATGGTTTTGGGTGCAATTGTAAATGGGATCGACTCCTTAATTTCTCTTTCTTCTGTCTTGTTGTTGGTGTATAGGAATGCCACTGAATTCTGTGCATTGATTTTATATCCTGCCACTTTACTGAATTCCTGTATGAGTTCTAGCAGTTTTGGGGTGGAGTCTTTTGGGTTTTCCATATAAAGTATCATATCATCTGCAAAGAGGGAGAGTTTGACTTCTTCTTTGCCGATTTGGATGCCTTTTATTTCTTTTTGTTGTCTGATTGCTGTGGCTAGGACTTCTAATACTATGTTGAATATCTGCTACCTTGATTCTTAATCTCCATGAGCCATAGACTGTTTTCCTGTCAAATAGGAGGAGCACAATTCCTACAGCACAGACAGTGGAGAGTTACATGTTAGGTGTGTGTGAGAGCACGTAGCACAGCATTTGGGGTGTAGCCAGCTTGCTTGTGGCTCATTTCCTCAGTCTGTTTCTCCTGTCCTGTTTCTTTCTTCCTTTTGACGGGAACAGTCTATTGTCTGTATAAGAATGTGTCACAGAGTCATGGGGGGAGGGGGTGAGAAGGCTTTGGGCAGGGACTTTTAACATGTTTTTAATGCTGCCATTTGTCTTATGATGTCAATGACTATATGGCTTTTTTAAAAAAAGTTCTTAAAAATATGCTGCCAATATAAATTTTATCATTAATCCAGTATGTTGCCATGAAAATGAATATAGCAAATGATGGACTATTGTTATCTCAAGCAAAATGACATATTCTGAACACATGTAGCTAATGAAGCTCTCAGTGTCCTGGTGTGTACTTGAGTGGCTTGTAATGTTAGTAGACCCACAAAGAAGTAACTATTGTCATCAGATGTAATGAAAGAAAGCAGTATTATGCAGCCTCCATGAGCTAGGGACCGTGCTCTGTGCTTTTTGCCTTCACATATATTTTTTGATCCTCCCTAATCAAATACCCCAGATTCTTAGGCTTCAGTGTCAAGGGAAGAATGAGCTATTGCTGTTGCTATTGCAAGCTTTCTGTTTCATCACTGCTCTCTTTAGCAGTTGTGGGAAATCTCTCCAAAAAAAGCCAGGCATAACAATTAGTAATGCTTCACACACAATGGGCCTATTTGCAGATAAGGTTACAGTTTGCTTCTCCCATCCGTCCCAAGAAATGCAGATTTTTACATTGCCTGTTTATTTATCTGGACTTTCACTTCCACGTTCATTATACAAAATCTGAATTCATAACAATTTCCCCAAAACCACTCTGTTTACAAAATACTATACTCTCATCAATTATGATTTTGACATCTTTTTGACTGCTTTCAGACACATAAGACAAATTCTATGAATTTAGCTGATGTGAAAGTTCTGTGGTTCTTGCCACCAAAAAAGTCTCCTAAATTCACCCACATGTCTCCGTCTTCTGTGCTGTAGTTCTGCTCACTGTGGTTTCTCACGCTGTGTTGCTACAATAGTGAGAGATTGCTTTGAGTCCTTTGCCATGTACCAGACACTGTGTGAGGTGCTTTATATGTATGATTGCACTTAATTGCTCCTGAGAATGTCTTCAGAGGTAGGAAGTATTTGTGAACCTGTCTTCAGATGTGGAAACTGAGGCAATAAGAAGTTCAATATTTTGCCCACAGCGTGAAAGTGACATAGCTAAGATTCAAATCCAGGCAGTCGGACTCTAGGGCTCATGTTTTGGACCACCACCTGCTTTTATCACCTCTGCTTTTATTCAAGAGTTTCCTAATTGGTTTCACTGCATCCACTCTTGACCTTCTAGGAATTTCCACCCTGCAGCTTGTTGTAAGCTCATTCTGATCATAACATCCTCTTCCTTGAAACTCCTGGTGCCTTTCCCCTGCCTTAGGTATATAGTCCAGACTCATCATGGCCCACAAGGCTCTGTGTGTGGTCTGGTTTCACCTTCTCTCCAGCCTCATCTTGCTATGGTCAATCTTACTTTTTTAGGACCATCAGCTGGTGATTATGTAGTGGATTATGTAGTGCTCTGCCCTCCCGCAAGGGCCCTGGCGAAAACAGCTTTCTACCTGGGTTTCTCTCCTTGTATACTTGAATTCTGAGATTTAGATATTACTGGTAATAGACCTTGATGACTCCTCCCTTGTTTTCTTCCTGCCTCCCTGATTCTTCCTTTTCATCTCCTTATGGGCTTCTTTCCTACTTCCACTGTACCTCAGGGGGTCTACCTCCAGTTCCTGGTCCCCCTGCAACCACCCCACCCACACCCATTCTCAACACGTAAACTTTACTTTCGTTAAGCAAACGTAACGCTGCTGTAGATTGTTGCCAAATACTATTCTCAAACTCCATGCCAGGATTTAGATTCTTGAATTTAGCTGATTTCTAGATGTCTCTTCTGGAAATGTACACAAGGACTTCAAATTCAACAGGTCCAAAGCAGTGTTCATTATCTTCTCTTGAAAGCTGCCAACTGCTCTTGTATTTCCACAGTAAATGGTTTTTCCATCTACCCAGTCATCTGTACCAGAAACTTCAGGGTCATCCTTAACATTTCCCTTCCATTTGCTGGGTCAATTCAGTCTTTAAAATGTCTATCTAGTGTGCTTTGTCTTCTTCATTCCTGTTCTCTTTGACCTGGTTTAGACATATATTATCTCTTATCTGAAATACTGGAAAACCACCCTAATGGTTTACCTTCTTGTTCATTCTCCATACTATTCCTTGCAGGAGGAATCACATCAAAGGGCTTAATTTAGTGTCATCAGTGTCTCTGAGAAGCAAGAACACCCCACTAAACTAGAAGTAGCATTGATAGACCATCAGTGATGCGGTGATAAAAATCCCCTGACCTAGTCCTGGCTACTTCACAGAACCCTACCAATTTCTAGGTTAAGACTGACAGCAGCAGTGGAAAAAGCATCAGGACACTAGCTGCCACCACCACCTTCCTACAGCAACCTCCAACATTTATGGCACGTTGACCATGAGTTGGACTCAATTCAAACCTGGTGTATATCTTATTTAATCTATTCATTCATCTGAAAGTGACTTTTGATGTAGCAGTGGATTTATAAGGAACTCTATACCTTTTTTAAAAAGATGTTATTTATTTATTTGACAGAGAGAGAGAGCACAAGTAGGGGGGAGTGGCAGGCAGAGAGAGAAGCAGGCTCCCCACTGAGCAAGGAACCCAGACACAGGACTTAATCCCAGAACCCTAGGGTCATGACCTGAGCTGAAGGCAGAGGCTTAACCAACTGAGCCACCCAGGCGCCCAAGAACTCTATACCTTCTTAGCAAGACTCAGGTTCTCTTTGGAAATCCAACCCCATTCGGAGGGTGCAGTTTTGGTGGGATTTTAAATCAGGTGCCCTGGCAAGGCCAATGTGCTTTCCACTTAAGACTTTAAATCTTAACGGATGACATAGAACAGAACAAATTTTGGGGGCTCATTTATTTTCTTAGTGGCACCTCTATGAGATAGTTTAGTAGTTTTTTCAACCAGACCCTAAATGCCAGGCTGATTCCTGTCCTGATGCATGTTCTGTTTCCAAGTCTGGTTCTCTAGCCTCTAGCCTTCTGTCTGTTCTATGCACTGATTAAGTATCTTGCTAACGAATTCTTCCTTGTTTTTTTTCCTCTTCCTTCTTTAACTTCACTTAGCCAAAGTGAGTTTCAATTGCCTGCAACCAGAGAAACCCAAGTGATGCCAAAATTATCCCATGGAAAACCTATTGTGTTAGAGGTAGGAAAATTGAGGTCTCTCTGTAACTTGCCTCAGGTCACCTGGGGAGTTAATGGCAGAATCTGGACTCAAAGGATATTTTATCATTCCTGGTCTAGTATTCTTTAGAGCGCACCGTGGAGCAAGAGTAATCCTTAGGCCCAGAATTCCTTGAGTTTGAATACTTGGTTCCACGACATGTTTATCTGTGTGACCTAATCTCTTTCTGCCTGGGTTTTCTTACTTGTAAAATGGGGAGAATAATAGCACCTACCCTGTCAGGTGGTTGTATGAATTATATTGCTTAATGCTATACTCCATGCCATAAAGTATGAATGGACAGTACCTGGTACATAGTAAGAGAGAGAAATGTAATTACTATTGTAACTTTCACTGCACCCACTGGCCACTTCAGGAATATTGTTGTTGTTCTAAATAGTTTGTTTTGCAGCACTGGTAAAGGATGTTTTAACTGCATTATCCAAGTCTTTCTTAGTTAGGAAAGTCTAATTCATCTATCCAAAGTGCCCCCTCCAGAGATCACCAGGAAGGGTGCTGGTGACTTGGTAGCTGAGAGTTTATTCTGTCTCCTTTTACTCTGAAAATAATATCATTAAAAAGGACTGTTATTTTCTTCTTTTTTTCTAACCAATGAAATGGACATCAAAGTACAGAGTGTTTGACAAGAGGACCAGTTGGTTCCATTCAGGGGCACATTATGAATTGTTCGTTTTTGACAAGGGGAACAATTCATTACATTTTGTTTATGTAGCACCTCCCGAGGGTCCATTTCTAAGTGGTTCACAAAAGGCTTGTTCTCACTGGAACACACTTGTCCTTCAGGGTTCCCAGGGACTGAAGATCATGTGTGCAAATAAAATAAACTCACCCTGAAGGCCAGTAATTTAGATTAATAAAGAGCTATGTTTATACAACTCCATTAACAAAATTCTACATGGCAAGTTGAACCCAGTTTTCTCAGGCCGCACAACCATTTCTAAACAAGACTTGATGAAGAATGGCTAGTTTCTGGGTATACAAAATAAGGAGAAAGTCTTTTCATTGTCCTCAGGCCCCTGAGATGATTTCTGTGACCCCTGATTTTCAGGAGAGCCCTCAGAAGTTGAAACAGCCTGAATGTGAAAGATTCTGTATCTGTAGGAATTAAGTCAGACCCCTCTAACCATCCACTCATCTTCACCTTATATCATACACACACTTTATTTTTTTTTTTTTAAAAAAAAACCTCTCATGTACATGTTAGGAGTAACATCTCAACTCTTTTGCCTGTATCTGGGTCCTCCAACAGGAGAACCAGGCAGGGAAAAAGCTCTTCAGTGGGAGAGATTCATTATAAAACACCCAGTAGGTCCTAATAATGACCCCGTGAGATCAGTAGCACTCTAATTCTCTCTGCTTTCTAAAAGCATGAAGACCCAGAGCAGTTACAAGGCTTGCCCAGAGGAAAGGAAGCTCCCATTTACTGGGTACCTGTTATGTACCAGACGTGATGTGAGAGGTTTTCATATTCATAGTTTTATTGCCTTGTCTAGAGAACACTGTGAAATGTGTGTGTGTGTGTGTGTGCATTTGATAGATGTGGAAACAGAGGCACAGACAAGTTACAGAATCACTGATGTCACTAGGAAGTGGGAGGCTGAAGAGTCTGGTCTTCTATGGCCTCACGTTGCCTCCGTGGAGACCACCTAGGGTCAAGGCCCTCGCCCTCTGCCAACCCCAGTCCTTCTGTGACATCCTGGCCTTCTTCCCCTTTTCTCCCAAAATTTCAATAAGAAGGGTCAGAAAGGAAAACCACAGCGTGCACACAAATAGCCGAGGAAGGGCTAGGGTGGGAGAAGGGTCCGTGGGAGTGTGTGGTCCTATGAAGATAACATTTTCCACCAAGGTCCCGAGCCCAGGGAACATGGGCCTCCTCCAGAGCCGCCTTTCACACTGGTGTTTCCTGACCCGTGGTTGATCAGCCTTTCCCTCCTCACGTACACCTCAGCTCACTGGTGATGGAGCAAGCGCCTCCCGAAACTGTGTTCTCACCTGGCTCCCGTGCTGGCTCTCGGCATTTCCTTTCTTTCCTGGATACTTGCCTCCCTTGACTTCGGGTCCTGTACCTGACTCCCAGGCCTGGACCTACAGCCTAGGTTGGTGTCTTGAGTCCCACCGCTCTGGTTCACGAATGATCGATTGCCCTCTGCATCTGGGTGTTGCCGCTGCCGTTCGCCCCCCTTCCACCCCGATCCGGGTAACAGTGGTGCGTCACAGCTAGCACCTTCTAGGCAAAATGGATGAGGCTGGCGATCAATCCACTTAGTCCACAGCCTACTTTTTTTTTATTTTATTTTTTTTGAGTACCTGCTTGAGTATCAGGCAATGTGTTCAGGGCTAGCATCAAAAGGTAGAAAACAGAGTCCTAATCTTCAGGAAGCTTCCAGTCTGTGATTGGATATTGATTGTTATGTGGGGCTACTGATGGAGTCAGTCAGACTTCTCTTCTCCTAGGGCTTATTCCTCTATGGTAACTCTGCTTTCTTCTTCTTGTTGTGTGGTCTGTTTTCCACACGTTTGTCACCCCTTTTCGGGTTGGAGCCCCCAGATACTTTCTCATCCGTCTCTGTGGCCCTCTCTGCTCTGGCGTGCTGGTGCAGTACTGAGTGGGTGCTCCATAAATACACGTGAATAAATGAATGAATTTCGAGGTCAATGCAGAGGAGTAGAAAGCCTACCCCTTGCTAACGGCTAGAGTAAACAACATCTCCCTCACTCACTAGTACTATGAGCAGTGATGCTAAAATCTTGGTCGTACTTTAAAACATGCTGTACATTTGAAAGCAGTTCCTTGGAATAAAGGAAGAACTGGTCATCTATTTCAAGGGTTTATCCTTATGCGAGGCATTGTCTGAACACTCCTTTGTAATCTGATTTCATCTTCCCGTGGGTCCTGGGAAGTAGTAGTATTATCCTTGCTTTAGAGGCGAAGATGCTGGAGCTTAGAGGGATTAAGGTACTTACTGAAGGTCATATGGCTAATGCAGCCTAGCTGGAGTTTGAGCTATGGCCTCTCTTAATCCAATGCCTATGTGTTTTCAGAGCCTGCCCTATAATATTTCCAGTTCATTAAAAGCCGTAATAAGTATCTCGCTGAAGGGTCAATCATCACTTCATTAATGTCGTTCAATTTTCTATCATCCCCAGTCCTCCAAAACCCTTGAATTGTCACAGTGAAGGGAATCTCCAACCTTTTCGACATGAGCGTATTCTTTCTATATTTTGACATGTTTAGAAAACAGACCTCCCGAGGAAGAAGGTAGACTTTTCAGCTCTTCCTGGCAGAGCCGAGCATTGGTCAGGATGGTGCTGCTCAGTGAGCATCCATGCATTGTCAGCTCTCTCCACAGGCTCCTATCTGTCTGCGGCTGCCATCAATAAAGCCCTGTAAACAGATCTGTACATTCGGGGCCCGGCTGGCGAGGCACGTGCCATGAAGCACCCCCTCCCCAATAATCGAACTCTTGTAAGCTGTGTTGAATGAGATTCTTTCTCCCAGGAGAAGTATATGTTTGTTTGTTGGCATGGTCCTAAATGACTTAAAGAAAAATGCCGGAAACCAGGACCGCGCTCTTCCTTGAAAGGAACATTGGCCCTTTGTTCCAGAAATGCCTTTGCAGAACGGCTTCTGAGTAAGTCCTTGGAATTCCTCATGGTTTATATGTCTTTGTAAGCTCCTGGCATTGAGAAACTGAGGTTTTTCTTTTGCTTTTTTCTCCCCAATGAATCCAACATTGTATTGAACACACTCTCACTCAATTTCGATAAAACCAACAACTCACAAAGCCAACTTGAGTGGAAAGAGCAGGATCCTGAGTAAAATTCACTATCGTTGGAGGCTGTTTAGTGTTAAAAGGTTAGAAATGTGGGTATTGAGGCTAGAGCCCCAATATTTTCCTACATTCTCTTTATTCGGGAATAGCGTTACATTTGTTTTAGCAACTGCAGTGCCGTTCGGATGTACAGTGTTTAAAACTATTTTTTATGGCACCTGTACGTCGTTTACCTTCTCAACAGGTCTGTGGGCTGACTTTGAGAGGGTCAATGTGGTGTAGCCTCAGGAGCTTAGGGCTTTATGGTAAATGGAGACAGTTATAGACTGGTTTCTCTCTTTGACTATGATCTAGGGGCAGTTCTTCATCTCTCTGATCCTCACTTTCCCTCTATCTGCAAAATGGAAATACTGTAGCTGTTTATTCTACATGGTTGTGATGAGGATTAAATAAGATTAGGTGAGTTGCCTACCAGAGGCACGTTACAAACATCTGCCCGCCACCTCCCTCACCTGCTTTGAAAGGTAAGGGTACTGAGTGTGAATGAAGTCAATAGACAAGGTGTATTATTCTGCTCTGGCTGCCATAACAAAATGCCACAGACCGGGTTGCTGAAACAACAGGAATTTGTTTCTTCACGGTTCTGGAGGTGCAAGTCCAAGATTAAGGTGTTGTAGGGTTGCTTTCTTCTGAGGCCTCTCTCCTTGGCTTGTAGTTGGCCGCCTTCTCCCCTCTGTCCTCACATGGTTTCCCCTCTACGTGTGTCTGTGTCCTGCTCTGGTTTATAAGGACCCCAGTTATATTGGATTAGAGCCTGCCCTGATGACTTCATTTTAATTAATTAGCTCTTTAAAGACCCCACCTCCACATACGGTCACATTCTGAGGTCCTGGGGGTGATGACTTCAGCATATAAATTTTATGGGGATACAATTCAGCTCATAACACAAGAGGAGCCTGGTTGGCACCAGTGAAAATATACGGCTGATTCTGCATATAAAAGAAGAGTTAGTTCCCCCATTCTCCCTTCTCCGGATTCTCTGAATCAGTTGCATGCAAGATGGCATCTGACTGTTCTCCCCGACTTTTTATTTTGCTCTGAGTCCCATTCTAAGTCTTATTATCCCCACCAGGTAGAAGGCCTCTTGAAGCCAGAATGTTTCACCTTTGCGACTCCCAGCTCATGTTTCACCATGGTGGGTACGTGACAAATACTCAGAGTTTGTTTATTGCATTTACCATGTATCCTGGAATACATGGCATTGTGTGCCTTGAGAATGGCTAGGTTCTCAGTAAATGTTCATGTGTTCTTTCAGCAAACACGTATTGAGCGTGAATAACAGCCTTTTCTCCTGGGGAGCTCACTCTCCACTGGGGAACAGACTAGTAAATGTCATTTCAGGTTAATAAACCTAATTTCATTGAAGTGGGACAAAGCTAGGCGAGAGCGCATACAGGGGCATAGATAGGATGGGGGTTGGAGTTTGGGAGGAGAGGCAGGTGGTCTAGGAAGGCTAGCCTTCTAGAGTCTCGTCATGGGAAGCATATTCCACAGATCGGCATTGTGGCATCACCTGGAATCTTATTACAAATGCAGAGTCTCAGGTTCACCCTCTGACTGTGGAAACAGAATCTGCTCCTAGATGTGCAGCCCAGACAGTAGAAACAAAAGTTCCCACAAGGGATAGACTATAAATGAGCACAATAGGTGAGTGTAAGAAAAATCACGTAGTTCTTCATCTGTCTTTTATTTTCCCACTTTCCCCCAGATCTATGGTGTGGCAGAGACTGAGGCAGCAAAACTGAGTGTCCTCCTTCCATGCTGTAGAGTTATTGTAAGAGGTGGCTCTATATTCCCCTGACCACCTAGCATCTCGTGGGGCCATGTAACTCGTTCTCACCATAAGAACACACCAATGAGGTGTGTGAGGAAGTGACAAAGGTCCCTTCCAGGCTGGAGCTTTTAGTAAGCAGGTAGGGTTTCTCTACTCCCCTTTTGCCCATTCTCTGGCTGAAGACCAAATATCAGAGCCCTTGGGGATGGCAGAACCACGAGATGGAAGGAGCTTGGGTCCCTCATTCACCATCCGGAGGAAAGCCATCACCACCGACTGTTACAAGACCATGAAATAAAAGTTTATTGCATGAAGTCACACCCATTGGGGGTTAATTAGTTACAGCAGCTAGTGCTACCCTCAAATGCATGTTCACTATAAGGACAACAGCAATCTGATGACAATCTAGTGACACTGAGCTGCAGTGTTCAAGAAGCGACAGGGAGCGGTGGAGACTATGGTGAACTGGAGCCTGCTGGCCTTGCAGAAGGAGGAAGTCTCTACCCAGCTCTACTTGACTGCTCCCTTGTACAACTATAGCCTCAATATTGTCAGAACTTCCAATTTTAAAATCCTGGCTCACTTTTTTAAAGCTATGTGCCAAATAAAACATATCGATGGGCTCAGTCTGGCATATTGGCGGTCGGATGGCATAGTCTGCCCCAACTGGTAGATACCAAATACCAGTTGGTGGTTGGGGCCACCTCCCACCTCCCTGCCGACACCACCAATCCTTTTGCAGATGTGGAAGCTGTGAAGGTTTCTAGGGTAATGCATCATTCCTGGTAACACACACGGAATGCTTGCTGTACGATCGAGTGAGTAAAGGACTGCTGCTCAGGCCACCAGGGTGGTAGGAAGATCACCGTCATCCTCACTGTCACTGTCCCTCCTACCAGGATTTTATGCAGCTCTACTGCTCCAGTGTCACTGGAATTACTGCTCTGCCCTCCAAAGCAATTTTGTTTTGTTTTGTTTTGTTTTCCTTTAATCCTTCCAACACCCTGGGAGGTATTACTAGCATCTCCATTCTACAGGAGAAAAAAAATGAGGCACAGAGAAGTGGCTTGCTCATGGTCACTTGGGCGGTCGTTCCAGGTTGGCCTTGCTCCCTGAGCCTGGGATTTTCCTAGGCCACCTGACGTTGTCCAGCCAAGGCCAGAGGAATGCATTGGAGATGCATAGGTTTGGGCCGTTATAGTGAAGAAGGCCAGGGTCAGCCGGGTGACAAACTCCATTTTTTATGTGAAAGGGCCTTTGGATATTGAGTGTGAGAGGAGGTTATGTGGAGTGAGGGGGAGGAGAATCATTATTTCCTCCTTTTCCTTCCGTGTGGGGAGAAGGAAGCACGGCACGCAGCAGCTAGGCTGGTGGGCATTATGGTCCTGCCCTGTTGCTTCACGGAGGATAAGATGTCTTTGAGGACGTAGCATCTCTGAAACTACTGGTGCTCCATCTCTGTAACTTTAGCCATGTGGCCGTGTGCAAGTCACCTGACTTTTTTGAGACTCGGTTTCCTCAGTTGTCAAATGAAGAGACTGGAACGATCCCCACAGTGGAGCCTAATCTTCGGGCTCAGGGAGATCACAACTGGCGAGGGCTGTGCCAGGCGCAGAGTAGGTCCCCTGTCAATGGTAAAAGAAGGAGCCAGCAGCTCTGAAAGCATTTTGTAGATGGACTTGAATGAGCTGCACACACACGAGCAATAGTAATTCTCCACGGGCCGGGCCATCTGCCAGCTCGCCCATGAATCTGTCCCCAAACCACCAGGCCTGGGCTGTGGATGCGTTTCTGGATGTCCAGAGGCCGGCTTTGCAAAGAGGAGTCAACAACACCATCTATTCACAGTCTCGCGGGCTTCTCCTGCCAGGGCCCACGAGGGGTTTGGACTCAGACAGCTATTGAAGGGAAGCCACAAAGACACGTTTTCTCCCCTGGGGCCTGGAGTGAAAACAGAGTGGCCCAGGCACAAGAAGACGGTTGTTTTGCATCAGCCGGCAGCCGGCAAATTCTGTCAAAGCAGCTGAAGGAGAGAAGTCGGCAAAACACCCAGGAAAAACGAGAGCTCTGGCACAGGCAGGAGATAAAAGACAAGGAGGGCAGCGGCCGAGGCACACAGGCCCCCTTCACGCAGCCCTGGCAGCCATGCTCCTGCCATTGTCTGCCACCACGGGCTCTGAGGACGGAGGCTCTCTTATTTCTCCTCTTAAAGGAAGAATTTATTTCGGGGGAAAGGGACTTTGTGTTGTCGGAACAGTGGCTGCCAAATGAAATCTTTGGTGGTTAAAATGGGGAGGCACAGATTCCAACTGGCCCTTTGTCCCTGCTGGTGGAGAAGGTGGGCGGAGCGCCCCCTCTGTTCCAGAGCTGGCTCCCCTCTTGGCTTTGCTGCTCCAGTCACAAAATGGAGGCCACATGCTTCTATGGCAGTCCCTGTTCTCACGCGGACTCTGCTCCCGTCCCCGGGGCTTGCAGTCACCCACCTCTCCGTGGCCGGGCATCTTCCTTGCCTTTGTTTCTAGTGTCCCTTTGCCCCTTGCCTGGAGGGACTAACCTTCTCCTACCTTCCCCTGGCACGTCCAGGGGCACCTCAAGTCAACATGTGCCCAATGGACCTTGGTGTCTTAAACCCCATGTGGCGCATCAGAAGCGTTTTTCTGAGTTTCTTCTTTGGAGAGGATCAAAGGAGGCAGTCCAGATTAGTGAAGAGGGGGCTGAGGAACCAGGGGGTCTATCCTAAATGTGAATGTGCTTATTACTCTACAGTTGTCCATATCAAGGCATTGCGGAAGGGCTGATGGGAATCACAGGGGGAGGAACTAATGGATTCTTCCCAAGAAGTTCCTGGGGGATGATCCTCCTGTCCCCATCATTGCTCCTCCCATGCTAGTTGCCAGTGTTGGTTTGGATGGAATTCGTGCAGAGGTGGTATTATTTAAAATAGCTCAGTCCCGTTGCTTTGCAGTAAGCATTGAATGAAGGCATGCTGTGTGCAGCGTCATCAGCCAGGTGAGACCTGGCAGGCAAGCTGCTAACACACTGCAGAGAACTGGAGGTGGAACCAGCCCGGTGGACCCATAGACAGGACCTCAGCCCTCAGAGACTGAGGCCCACTCAGCTGCCAAGAGGGGCTGGTAGATGTGATCCAGCTGCGCTTCAGAGGCAGTAAGAAGGCTCCCTTCCCAGGAAGCAAGGAGTCCCCGTGGCTCCATCCTGTTTCCCGGTTTATGGAGAGCCAGCGCCCTCAGACTGACTTACCTAAAGTCACTAATACTCCCAGGATATGGATGGTGGAGTTGTCTATCCAGGATGAAATAAAGCTCTTACTTTAAATCAATAAATAGAACTTACTTTGAGACTGGAGCTGTGTGAGTCACTTTTATATTTAGTATTCTATATACTTCTCAGCATAAATTTTCCAAATAGATATTATGATCTTCATTTAGCAGATGACGAAATAGAGTCTCAAAGAAGCTAAATAACCTGCCTTAGGGGCACCTGGGTGGCTCAGTCGGTTAAGCATCTGCCTTCAGCTCAGGTCATGATCTTGGGGTCCGGGGATCGATCTGAGCCCTGCGTCGGGCTCTCTACTCAGGGGGGAGTCTGTTTCTCCCTCTCCCTCCATGCGTGCACCCGCTTTCTCTCTCTCTCTCTCTCAAATAAAGAAATAAAATCTTAAAAAAAATAACCTGCCTTAGGATCACAGGGACACCAAATGGCTCAGTCAGGATTTGAACCCAATTCTGTTCACTTCCAAGTCCCATGTTCTTTTTCCTTCTTTAAGACAAAAATCCATTAATGCAACATACTTACATATTATTTGTAAAGCTGTATGCTGAATTTATTATTTATACTTCAGCTCTTTCATTTTCAATTTTGCCCAGAGATCCCCCTCACACAGAATCCGGCTTTGTTCATCAGGTCAAGGTCGAGTAAATCAGGCAGAAGTTAGAATGATTTAACTTTTGTGCTCAGAAGGCTCTAGAATAGCGAGTTGTAAATTTCTTCCCATCCCTTTCCCCTCAGCCCTCTTTGGCAAATAAAAGGATTGCAACCCGATCCTGCCTCTTGTGCTTTGATTCTCATTGCATTCTTTTTTGGATTAAGAGTGTCTGGTTTCCTTGGGAGGGATAAAATATGGCCATCTAAGTGAGGGAAGTCCAAGCCCGGCCAGTAAACTCCTTCGTGGGAGTTTTTATGGGAGATATTTTCACCTCATTGAGCTTTTTATTTCACTAAGATTCTTTCATCCACCCAAGCAGGTGAAGAAAATGGGAAAATGGTGGCAGAGAATAGACGAGCTTTAGGAACTTGAAAAGGAAGAGTAAACCAAAAGAAGCTGTCCCCACATTGTTTACTTAATAAGTTCTAACAAGCCAACAGACCAGTAACAGAAGGGTAGAAATCTTTATCCTTGATTAGCAGTGTGCCTCGAAAATAGGTCATTTATTAGAACTGGCCGATTAATTAGCCACTCATTTTATCATTTGTTTACGCATCACTATGCTTGCATTCATGGATTCATTCATTCATTTATTCATTTAAAAGTTTGAGCACCTATATTAAAAGTCCTGTCTTTAACATGCACAGAACCTGTATTTGGCCAGTTAATCAAGATTTTAAAAGAGGGGAATGATTTAAATACATGTATCATTAATTTTTTTGTTTGTTTTTACTTAAAACTTATGTCTGCATATGCATTCATCTGTCTTTTGCTACAAGGCATTTGTGTGTTGGTTTTCATCTTTCTTGCAAAAAAAAAAGCTCAAGCCACGCCCATAATGCATCAACCATGTTTTGAGTTCTAGTTTCTTTAAAGTGGATCAGGAGCTTAGAGATATTCTTGAAGCAATTTGATTTCAGACTTCTACAGTCTTCTCCTCCAGTATTTTATGGTTGTTTTGTCCATAATTAATTTCAACAAAGAATTCTTTTTTTTTTTTAAAGATTTTTATTTATTTGTCAGAGAGAGAGAGAGCACAAGCAGGGGGAGCAGCAGAGGGAGAGGGAGAAGCAGGCTCCTCACTGAGCAAGGAGCCTGATGTGGGACTCGATCCCAGGACCCTGGGATCATGACCTGAGCCAAAGGCAGACGCTTAACGACTGAGCCACCCAGGCGTCCCGCAACAAAGAATTCTTAATACCAACCGCCTTTGTCATTTTTTTCCAAAGAATTCAATTTAGTTTTCATAGAAACAGTAATTTTTTTATATTCGGCTTGCACAAGATTATAGATTATGTCACCAAATGACATGCATATTGTTAGCTGCCTTGGAGGGCTCACGCTTTCCAGTTACTGTTCGGTGCTTGACCTGAATTCGCTAATCATTTCAACAGCCTTTAAGGCCAGTAGTATAATTATCCCCATTTCCAAGGGTACATAATGACATGAACTGGTTTGAGAAAAATATCCTGGTGACTCCTGATGAGGCTATACCTCAGTGGGTCCAGAAGTGTGTGCTTAATAGTAGGTAGCCCACTAGTGTGGCTTTCAGGTTTGTGAGCGTCATCCACTATGTGCCCACAAGCTCAGAGGAAGCCAGTCACTCTGAACTAAGAAAGCGCAGTTAAGAGGACTCCTACTGTAACGGTGGGGAGGATGGAGTAACGGAAAGAACATGCATTTTGAGATCAAATCAATCTGAGTTTGAATAATAGTGCTGGCAATTACTAGCTACTTAACTCCCCAAACCTCATTCTCCATCCATAAAATGGGAATAACTACAGTTTTGGGGATTTTTTTCTTTTGTTGATTTATTCAATAAGCTTTTCTTTTTTCTTTCTTGTTTTTAAGAGGCCTTTCCTAATTTCCCTCAGAAAATCCTTTTTTTTTTTTTAAAGTTTCTCTTTCTCTTTTTTATTTTAATTCCAGTAGAGTTAACATATAGTTATATTACTTTTAGGTGTACAATATAGTGATTAAACCATTCTGTACATGACTCAGTGCTCATCACAATAAGTGTACTTTAATCCCCATCACCTGTATCACTCATCCCCCCATCCCCCTCCGCTCTGGTGACCATCAGTTTGTTCCCTATAGTTAAGAGTCTGTTTTTTTGTTTCTCTTTTTTTCTCCTTTGGTTTTGTTTGTTTGTTTCTCAAATTCCATGTATGAGTGAAATCATATGGTATTTGTCTTTCTCTGACTGACTTATTTCACTTAGCATCATACTCTCTAGCTCCATCCGTGTCGTTGCAAATGGCAAGATTTCATTCCTTTTCATGGCAGAGTAATATTCCTGTGTGTGTGTGTGTGTGTGTGTGTATTCTTTATCCATTCATCTATCAATGGATATTTGGGCTTGCTTCCATAGCTTGGCTATTGTAAATGATGCTGTAAGAAACATAGGGGTGCATACATCTTTTTGAATTAGTGTTTTTGTATCTTCGGGTAAATATCCAGGAGTGGAATTATAGGATCATATGGTAGTTCTATTTTTAATTTTTGAGGAACTTCCATTCTGTTTGCCACAGTGACTGCACCAGTTTGCATTCCCACCAACAGTGCATGAGGCTTCCTTTTTCTCCACATCCTCACCAACACTTGTTTCTTGTGTTTTTTAATTTAGCCATTTTGAATTTAGCCACAGGTATATCCACTATCTCATTGTGGTTTTGATTTGCATTCTCCTGATGATGAATGATGTTGAGCGTCTTTTCATGTATCTGTTGGCCATCTGGATGTCTTCTTTGGAGAAATGTCTGTTCATTTCTGCTGCCCATTTTTAATTGAAAAATTTTTTTTTTTGATGTTGAGTTGTCTAAGTTCTTTATATGTTTTGGATACTAACCCTTTTTTAGGTATGTAATTTGCAAATATTTTTTCCCATTTGGTAGATTGCCTGTTAGTTCTGTTAATTGTTTCCTTCATTTTGCAGAAGCTTTTTATTTTGATGTAATCCCAAGAGTTTATTTTTGCTGTTGTTTCCCTTGCCTCAGGAGGCATATCTAGAAAAATGTTGCTATGGCTGATGTCAGAGACATTACTGCCTGTGCTCTTTTCTAGGATTTTTGTGGTTTCAGGTCTCACATTTAGGTCCTTAATCCATTTTGAGTTTATTTTTGTGTAAAGTATGAGAAAGTGGTTCAGTTTCATTCTTTTGCATGTAGCTGTCCAGTTTTCCAACACTATTGTTGAAGAGACTGTCTTTCCCATTCATATTCTTGCCTCCTTTGTCAAAGATTAATTGACCATATAGTTGTGGTTTTATTTCTGGGCTCTCTGTTCTGTTGATCTATATGTCTATTTTTGTGCCAGCACCATACTGTTTTGATTACAACATCTTTGTAGTACATTCCTGATATCTGGGATTGTGATATCTCCAGTTTTGGTCTTCTTTTTCAAATAGCTTTGGCTATTTGGGGCCTTTTGTGGTTCCATCCAAATTTTAGGATTATTTGTCCTAGTTCTGTGAAAAATGCTGTTGGTATTTTATTTATTTATTTAATATTTTATTTATTTATTTGACAGAGAGAGAGAGTGAGAGAGCAAGAGAGGGGACACAAGCAGGGGGAGTGGGAGAAGGAGAAACAGGCTTCTGGTTGAGCAGGGAGCCCGATGCAGGGCTTGATCCCAGGACCCTGGGATTATGACCTGAGCCGAAGGTACACACCTAACGACTGAGCCACCCAGGTGCCCATGCTGTTGGTATTTTAATAAGGATTGCATTAAATTTGTAGATTGCTTTAGATAATATGGATATTTTAAAAACATTTGTTCTTATCCACGGAATGTCTTTCTATTTGTTTATATCATCTTCAATTTCTTTCACCAGTGTTTTATAGTTTTCAGAGTACAGGTCTTTCACCTCCTTGGTTAAGTTTATTCCTATGTATTTTATTATGTTTGGTGCAATTGTAAATGGGATTGTTTTCTTAATTTCTCTTTCTGCTACTTCATTATTAGTGTACAGAAATGCAACAGATTTCTGCATATTGATTTTGTATCTTGTGACCTTACTGAATTCATATATCAGTCCTAGCAGTTTTTTGGTGGAGTCTTTAGGGTTTTCTACATATATATAGTATCATGTCATCCGCAAATAGTGAAAGTTTTACTTCTTCCTTATTGATTTAGATGCGTTTTCTTTCTTTTGGTTGTCTGATTTTTGTTGTTAGGACTTCCAATGTTATGTTGAATAAAAGTGGTGAGAGTGGGCATTCTTGTCTTGTTTCTGGTCTTAGGGGGAAAGCTCACAGTTCTTTGCCATTGAGTATGATGTTGGCTGTGGGTTTTTTTTTTATATATGGCCTTTATTAGTTTGACTTATGTTCCATTTAAACCTACTTTGTTGAGGGCTTTTATCATGAATGGATATTGTACTTTGTCAAATGCTTTTTCTACATCTATTGAAGGTGATCATATGGTTTTTATCCTTTCTCTTGTTGATGTGATGTGTCACATTGATTGGTTTGTGAATATTGAACCACCTTTGCATCCCAGGAATAAATCCCACTTGATCATGGTGAGTGATTTTTAAAATTTATTGTTGGATTTGGTTTGCTAATAATTTGTTAAGGATTTTTCCATCTATGTTCATCATACCCATAGTTCTCTTTTTTGGTAGTGTCTTTATCTGATTTTGGTATCAGGGTAATGCTGGCCTCATAGAATGAATTTGGAAGTTTTCCTTCCATTTCTATTTTTTGGAATACTTAGAGAGAAATAGGTATTAACTCTTCTTTTAATGTTTGGTAGAATTCACCTGTGAAGTCATCTGGTCTTGGACTTCTGTTTGCTGGGAGTTTTTTGATTACTGATTGAATTTCATTGCTGGTAGTTGGTCTGTTCAAATTTTCTTTTTTTTCCTGATTCAGTTTTGGGAGGTCATATGTTTCTAGGAATTTATCCATTTCTTCTAGGTTGTCCAATTTGTTGGCATATAATTTTTCATAATATGCTGTTATAAATCCTTTGTATCTCTGTGGTGTTGGTTGTTACTTCTCCTCTCTTTCAACAAGCTTTTCTTGAGCATCTTCTAACGTGTCAGGTACTGAATAAAGTTTTGTTAATCAATAAACAGAAGTTTCTGTACCCTCATGAAACATACATCCAGGGTACAGAGAATAACAATGAACAATCAAAAGTGCTGGGAAGGAAGACAGGATAGCACGATAGAGACATGGAGCATATGAGGATTCATTTGTTCACTCATTCATTTACTCATTCACATATGTTGTCAAATAATATTTACTGAAATCTTACTATGGTCCAGGCTTCATGCAGTGATGAGCAGGATAACATGGGCAATTAGACAAGACAATATAGTATCAGGGATTTAAAGATGAAAAGTCGATACTCTCCTACCTCCCAGAATCTCAGTATAGCTAGAAAAGTCACTGATTAAATCTTACAGTACCGTAAGTACTCTTGTATCAAAGAAGTGCAAAAGCTATGGGAGCTCAGTGCAGGGAGAGATGGGTATATATGAAACAGAAACAAAATGGTTCAGTATTTCATGTCAGACGAAAAAGCAACCTCTAATGGCTACATTAGATGTCACAGGTCTGCACAGCACAACTCCAGGAGGTACCTTTCGAGGAGGCTGTGATATAAATGGTGGCCTCTAGAATTGTGCAGTGTGCAACCTTCAAATCCATACCCTGAGGTCCTACCAGAAGCTTTGGAGGTATTGATTTTGCTTAATATTGTTTTACACTGAATTTTCAAAGGGGAGAATGATGGCCAGAAACGTGATCTCTTTGGAGTTAAGGACCTCTAGAGGAATAATTCTGGTCCATTAAAGTAGATGGCAAAGGAAATAATTATAACTGGACCAATACTTGCTATCACAAAGAAAAGCATATGATGCCATATAGGAGTGGATTCAGTTTTGAGGGGCCTAAAGCATTCAGTAAAAAAAGAAAAGCAGAATTATTTATGAAACCAAATATTCATTTAGCACGAGAAGAAATACTACAACAAATTATAATTGTTCAATTGTGGCGCACACTGTCAGTGACCTGGCCACATCTTCTGAGCACTCGCTATTCCAGCAAATGCGTCAGGTTCCTACTGCAAGCACCTGCAACCCTCCTCCCCAGGCGCATGATTGGGGTAGTAGGGACGAAGTGTGGGGGAGTTACTGCCGCCAGGAGCCAGCTATCCTTAGATGGTAGAGGATGAATACCTTGTTGGAGAAGAAAGAAATACTTGGTTGGGTGGGATAACTCCAAGATATTTTCCACACAAACTCCCAGAGTTGCCTGGAGGGATTGAGGCTTACCCATGGCAGTAATTTGCCCAATAACAACCTTTATCAGCTTTCTTCCCTTCTTTCCTGCTTCCTCGTTCCCCTGTGGGTCCTTTCTGGTCAGGCCCAGCTACATAATTTGTGAGGTCCAGTACAAATTGAAATTGCAGCGCCCCTTCTTGAAAAATTGTTATAGTTTCAAGATGGTAATAGTTAAACCAAGTAGAAGACCGTTTAGAACACAAGCGCTGTGTGATCACACAGGTGGTAGGCCTATAAAGCTGGTCCTGGTCCTTGGTAGGGTCCCCTCGCAAATGAACTACTTGTACTTTCTCTGCCTTAGAATTTGCATCTGGGAAACCCAAATTATGACACACAGACATTCCACGAATACCTGAGAAGGAAGACAACAGCTACATTTTTATTAATTAAATACCTAACCCACCTTTAATATTTTTCCTCATTTTTGGCTACATATTTTTTTTTATTACTTCTACATGGCAATGGTTTTGTGACATTTTTCTGTAATGAGATTGGAAAGATAATTCAGTCTTCTAACATGATTGTACTAAAATTTTTTAAAGCAACTGGAAGCTTGGAAAAGTTATAACTTCATAGTCCACTATTAATAAATAATGTCTTGTGAATTTCTGCGGTTCCTATCACATTTTGGAAAATCCTTATCAAGTTTTCTTCATATATGAGCAATCAGATTTCAGGATACTTCTTATGTACTGGCTAATCTTCAAGGCTTTTTTTTTTTAATTACTTTTCTAGTGCTGCTATAAAAAACTTAGTGACTTAAAACCACAGAAATTTATTATCTTGTCCTTCTTTAGGTTATAAGTCCAATACCGATTTTACTGCAGTAAAATCAAGGTATCAGCAAGGCTGCATTCATTTCTGGAGGCTCTAGGGGAGAATCCATTTCCTTGCCTTTTCCAGCTTCTAGAGGACAGTCACATTCCTTGGCTCTGAGGTCTAGCCCCCTTTCAATATCTTTAAAGCCCCAAATGTTCTCTAGTCAGATTTCCCTCTAACCCACTCTTCTGCCTTCTTTTTCTATTTTTTTAAAATGCTTGTGAATAGTTTGGGCTCACCCAGATAATCCAGGATAATCTCTTCATCTCCAGGTCTATGCCCTTAATCACATCTGCAAAGACCTTTTAGCCAAACAAGGTAACATATTTACAGGTTCCAGGGATTAGGAGGTAGGTATCTTTTGGAGGAGGAGAGCGGTTATTCTGCTTACAACACTCCTTTCCTTGACCGCATCAAAAACAGATTTGTCCTCCATGTTTTGTTTAGTTGTGTATTATGACTTTTTTGTTGTCTTTGTCAATGTCAGTTAAATTAGCAAGAAACTTAAATATTTTTCCAATGTGTTCATAAGATTGACTCCTTTTCATTATTTGAACTATCAAGTGATCTGAGAGCCTATTCATTACTCTATTTAAAATTGTTTCTTTCTCTTAGTGAATCACTACTTTTGGTATGGTCTGAATTTTTTTTCTTGGTAATTTACTTCTTTTTAAAAAATTTTTTATTGTTATGTTAATCACCATACATTACATCATTAGTTTTTGATGTAGTGTTCCATGATTCACTGTGTATAATACCCAGTGCTCCATGCAGAACGTGCCCTCTTTAATACCCATCACCAGGCTAACCCATCCCCCCACCCCCCTCCCCTCTAGAACCCTCAGTTTGTTTTTCAGAGTCCATCGTCTCTCATGGTTCGTCTCCCCCTCTGATTTCCCCCCCTTCATTCTTCCCCTCCTGGTAATTTACTTCTTGAGGTCAGGATAATTTCTATTGATTTTATTACTCTTCTATATTGCTTTTATTCCATATTTTTTTAATCTGTGCTTTCTCTCCATTATTTAATATATAGAGATGACAAAGAAGTATCTTTATATATATTTATGTAAAGAGCCTTTCATTTCTGACTTATTTAATTTATAGAAAATACCTGTTTTGCAAATTAAATGACACATTCCCAATTTACCTTTCCCAGAGCTATTCTGCAAATGCTGGAAGCCTCAGTAATTCTACTGACATTAAAAAAAAAAAAAGTATAATGGGAAGGAAGAATTTCCTAACAGATTCCAGTTAAAATACCTTATTTTTGCCAGTTTTACAAAAATGTATGACTATGTGAACACAGTGCCAGGGCTTCTGCCTGAGGCCTGGAAGGGGCCTATGGCTTAAACTTCTTCAGTTTAATGTAAATATGTCTTGGGTCTTGTGCAGCACAATGGAAGGGAACCCAGTAGAGCCTGGAAATGTCCAGAAACACTTGGCAGAGGAAACCTAAGCTTAAACCAAGTCTTGAAGGACAGATGGAATTTAGCCAAGTATAGAAAGAAAAGAAAGGTCTTCCAGGGCGGTGGTCCTGATTTGCTTCAGCACAGAAGTGTGAGCGGGAGCAGGAAAATGCCTGTTATTCAGTGTGGGTGGAGGAGGAGGAGGAGAGGGGGAGCAGGATTCGGATGATGAAAGAGTGCGAGGAAGACCATGGGCTTTATCCTGAGGGCAGGGGAGTCCCACCAGAACCTATTAACAGAGATGACAGAGGTTTGGGTCTGTGTTTTACAGTTACTTGGGTCCTGTCCTTTTTTTTAAAATTTAAGCAGTATAATTTTTACTTGAATTAAAATTATATGCAGAAAAAACCAAAAGCCCAATGCATTATAAACACATTGTAATTTATCTTTTAGCAAAACCAAGGTGACACTTATTTGGTGGTTCTCTTAACTTAATGAATATGAGCCACGCAGTAATTAAAGCTATGTCCTCCTCAATTTTTACCTTAAACATCAGTTTTCCTAACCACTGGGGCTGATTTGATTCTCCTTTCTAGACACCCCCCAACACTTTCCTGTCTTGAAGACACTTGGATGAGGGAGCAAGAGTGACTGCTTTAATCTTTTTTTTTTCTTTAAGCAAATTCATCGCCACTATCCCTCTAGACCAGGGCTACCCAATTGAAATTTCTACGATAATGGAAATGCACTGACCAATATGGCAGCACCAGCTCCATGTGGTTATTCAGCATTTGAACTGTCACAAGTGGGACTAAGTGACTAAATTTTTAATTTTATTTAATTTTAATGAAAAAAATTAAATAGTCACACACATGGCTGGTGGCTATCATTTGCCATGGGAACACATCCTCACAGGGAACAGGGAACAGCATCCTCAAAGCCTCAAAGAAAGTAGGATAGACAGTCTCATCAGGCTAAGCTTAATGAAAAGTTTCTATTTTCAAGCACCCATTCTAGGCATTGAGGAGGAATTTAAGCACTATAAGACACAGATAGACCCCAATTTAGTGGAACTGGTGATCAGGACAAGTCTTGTTAAGAGGGATGACTGGGTACTAAGGGAATATGCAGGATATGCAAAAAAAAAAAAAAAGAGTGATGAGGATGGCTATTCATGGCAACACTGGTTGTAAACAACATAAAAGTGCCAACATACAAGATCGATTAAGAAAATGCATCCAGACAATGCAGTAGCCCCCAGCTATGCATGGAATGAAATAAATAATGCAAAAGTATATTTATTTTAATACAAATTGTTTATGATATAGTATCTAGTGGGAAAGTATATTATAAAATGGTTATAAAAATTTTAATGAAAATATGCTTAGAAAAGATCTAGGAATAAATACATAAAATACATACACCCAGAGTGGTTATCTTGGAGTTTAAGGCAATTGCTTTATTTTTGTCTTCCTTTCTTTTTTTTTCCTTATCATATTATCACATATTTTTCTGTAATGAGAGTATATTGCTATTATAATCAGAAAAATAAGGGGCATCTGGGTGGCTCAGTCGGTTAAGTGTTCGACCCTTGATTTCAGCTCAGGTCTTGATCTCAGGGCTGTGAATTCAAGCCCCACATTGGGCTCCATGCTGAGCATGGAGGCCACTTTAAAAAAATAAGAAAACAATAAAAATAACTTATTTTAAAATTCTTATGGGAGTGACATAGAGATCAAGATTAATTGTAGTTCAGAGAGAAGGTTCTCTAATGGTGAGGGATAGGGTCGGCAGGGAAGCCTTCTCACTGAAGATGAGTCTTGAAAAGAAAGGAGGGGGGAACAGAAGGGAACACATATTTCTCTAGCACTTCCTCTGTGCTGAGTGTTTATATGTTCCCTCTTTTAATCCTCACCATAACCAGATATGGTAGATACCATCATCTCCCATTTTAGAGGTGGGGAAATAGAGACTCTAAGTTAAATGACCCTGTAGGTGCAATCAGAAGTCTTGAAGACAGAGGACTGGGGATTTGAACCTTGTCCTCAGTGCTTACTAGCTGTTTCATGACGTGCTGGCTCTAATTTGTATTTTGACTTGAGAAATATCATTTTTAATGAAAATTAAAAGCTCCTAGACTAGGAGCTCCATGTGGGCAGGTGTTGTGTGTGATTAGTGCAGTACTGTATCTGCAGCCTTTAGCAAAGAACCGGATACACAATAGGCTCTCAATTAACATTGTTAACTGAATAAAGATGTATCAGATATCATTAATTCCTGTCCCTCCAAGAGACCTTGGAGTGACTCAAATGAGATAATTGGCCTGACAGGACTTTGTAAACTGTAGAGTCAGGTACCCATGTTAGGGGTTTTGATTTCTGGAGACTTTCCTTTATTGGCTTTTTTCAAGCCAAATGACATTTTTTGGAACTGCTGATGATACTCCTGAAAAAGGAAACTTAATATAGAAATACTTGGAATATAGCAGGAAAACACAAGCATTTATTTGGTCCCAAACTAAGTGCTTAAGAGACTTTTTTTAAAACATTTTTTTATTAACATATAATATATTATTTGTTTCAGGGGTACAGGTCTGTGATTCATCAGTCTTACACAATTCACAGTGCTCACCATAGCACATACCCTCTATAATGTCCATCACCCAGCCTCCCCATCCCTCACACCCCCCTCCACTCCAGCAGCTCTCAGTTTGTTTCCTGAGATTAAGAGTCTCTTATGGTTTGCCTCCCTCTCTGGTTTCATCTTGTTTCATTTTTCCCTCCCTTCTCCTATGATCCTCTGTCTTGTTTCTCAAATTCCTCGTATCAGTGAGATCATATGATACTTGTCTTTTAAGAGACTTTTTTGATTCTTAATGGGAACATCAGAGCTCATTAATGTATATTTTTCAAAATGTTTCTGAATCATCTCTTATTTCAATCAAACTATAAGTTGAGCATGGCATGTGAAATCTATGTATTATTAGTTGCATAATCACTTATCATCAGCCCCTAACACAGATATTAGGAAATGTTGATTTTTCTATTTCTGTGGTCAAGTTAAAGTAGACTGATTATCCCCTTGCAGAAGAGGGGGAGGATGGAAGACAAATGAATACATCCTGGGTTCCCACAGGATGCTGTTTATATCAATTGCTAATCACAGTTGGGAATTTTTATTTCTATTTTTTCTTTGATGTAACAGCAAGAATATTGTCTTTGTGTCAGGTCGAGTTGATTTGAACCCGGCCTGTGTGACTTTGGACAAGCTTCTTGCCTGTCATCAGCCTTTATTTCTCCAGTCTGTAAACGAGAAACAATCATACTGACTTTGTAGGACTGTTAGGAGAGATGAAATGAAATCATGTGTATAGCTTTCCTGACAGAGTGCTTGGGGTCTGTGAGGATTAAATGAGATAGTGAAAGGCTCTTAGTTGGATGTAAGGTACGGATGATTCAGGTTATCAGCAGTCGTAATTAGGAATGATGTTGTCAAATGGATAGTGACATCAGGAACACTGTTCAGAATGTTTCTATGTTTTTGTTGCAGGAAATTAGGCAGATCCTGTTAAGCACAAAATATTGTGAAAACATGAACTGCATGTTTTACACATCTTTCGGTACTCTTAAATGAGGTTGCTTTATAAAACATTGGTTGAAAGTTTGTTGAAGATTCATTATGACACAAGAGTATAACACATGGACCCACAATTGTGGAGTGAATGACTCACGTGAATGTAATGATTTATGGTTAAATGCTACCTAAGGACAAAAGATCTGATTACTTGTCAAGTACCTGTGCCACAGATGACCTTATACAGTTTCCTGGCACTTTTGGGCATGATACACCTTCTTTACGGCCACATTACTACAAAAGAATAAAGACGTGTGGGATCTAGTGTGTGTGTGTATGTGTTTCCTTTTCTTTCCCAACATGCTTTGAAGTCTGGTGGGGTTTGTGCTTTTACATCCATACTCTAGGAAAATCCTATGGTCTTCCTTTTTCTTCTCCTTTGTGAGTTGTGGAAATGTGGCATTATGGATGTGATGTGGTAGAGGAAATGTTGCATCCCAATAATCCAGGAGGAAAGCAACTGAGCTAGGGTAATGGGTATACTTGCCAGGGGGCTGTGCATGGCAGGAAGGGACATGTTTTGGGAATAATAGGCTTTGGAAGAGAGCATCATGAGATGTAGACTTGATAGGTGGCAGAATCCTGTGAAGTGAGAAATGATATTCCTCTGCTCTTGACACCCCAGGTCTTCAGTGTAGTTTCTCAAATCACCAGATGTTTGGCGTCAGTGGATTTTTTTTCTTGGCAATTGACAGAGAACTTAACTGATGTGACTGGTGTAGAAGAGGGAAGGGAGATTGATGGGGCCAAGAGGAAGAGAATTTGCGGATATCATAAAGAAGACCATATTCGAATATATTTATATGTCGGAGGAGTGGTGGGGGTTTGAGTTAGGTTTACTGATGTCTCAAGAGTTCCTAAGGGAAATTTTTATTATGCATTTTATAGTACTTTCACTATATATACTGATTTCACATTCTGCCACAAAAATAAACAAACAAAAGTATTAGATCCATATGAGAGGGATTTCTTTGCTCATATTGCAAATAACTAAACCAAAGATTTTTTTTTTTGATACATTAAGATGTATATAGCAAGCCCAGTACTACCATTAAATTTTATTTTTCAAAAACTGAAAAAAATCATTAAAGAAATGACAATGCTACATTAGAAAATATTCACTTAATGAAAAAGAAAGCAATAAGGAGGAATAGAGAAATAGAAAAGACATGAGACACACAGGAAACAAAGTAAAATGTCAGATGTAAAAATAATTATATCAATAATATCATAAAATGTGGATAGATTAAGCAATCCAATCAGAAGGCAGTGATATCAGACTAGATAAAAAAATCCAACTAATATGCCATCTACAAGAGACATACTTAAGATTCAAAGATACAAATATATTGAAGGTAAAAGGATGGGAAAGGTGTATTATGTACACAGTGACAGCAAGAAAGCCCAAGTGTCCATCAGACAAAATAGACTTTAAAAGAAAAATATTAGTGGAGATGTGGAGAGATATTTTATAATGATAACTAGGTCAATTTAGCAGGAAGATATAGCAATTATAAATATATGTACATCTAACAAGAGAATATCAAAACACATGAAGCATAATCAACAGAAATGAAGAAATAAACAATTCAAAATAATAATTGCAGAATTTAATACCTTGCTTCACAATGAGTGAAACAAGTAGGCAGAAGATCAACAGGAAATATACAAAATGAACAACACTATAAACCAAGTAGACTTAACAGACATTTGTAGAACACCATACTCAACAACAGCAGAATAGACATTCTTCTAAAGTATGGGAGAAACTATATTCTACGCCATAAAAACATTCCCAATAAGTGTAAAGGGACAGAAATAATACAAACTATGTTCTTCAACCATAATGGAATGAAATTAGAGTGCTCGCTTCGGCAGCACATATACTAAAATTGGAATGAAATTAAAAGTCAATAAAAGAATGAAATTTGAGAAACTCCCAAATATGTGGAAATAGACAACAGACTTCTAAAAACCAAAGAGTTAAAGAGGAAATCAAAAGAGAAGTTAGAAAATACTTGGAGTGAACTAAAACAAGAACATGTGGGATGCAGCTAAAGCAGTATTTAGAGGGAAATTTATAGCTGTAAAATTCTTTTTTTTTTTTTTAAAGATTTTATTTATTTATTTGACAGAGAGAGAGAGAGACAGTGAGAGAGGGAATACAAGCAGGGGGAGTGGGAGAGTGAGAGGCAGGCTTCCCACTGAGCAGGGAGCCCAATGCGGGGCTCGATCCCAGGACCCTGGGATCATGACCTGAGCTGAAGGCAGACGCTTAACGACTGAGCCACCCAGGTGCCCCGATACAGCTGTAAAATTCTTATATTAAAAAGAAGAAAGAGGGGCACCTGGGTGGCTCAGTTGGTTAAGCGACTGCCTTTGGCTCAGGTCATGATCCTGGAGTCCTGGGATTGAGTCACGCATTGGGCTCCCTGCTCGGCAGGGAGTCTGTGTCTCCCTCTGACCCTCCCCCCTCTCATGTGCTTTCTCTCTCTCTCTCTCTCAAATAAATAAATAAAATCTTTAAAAAAATAAAAAATAAAAAATAAAAAAAAAAGAAGAAGAAAGATTTAAAATCAGTAATCTAAATTTCCACATTAAGACACTGGGGAAAAAAAGAACAAACTAAAACTAAAGCAGGCAGAAGGAAGGAAATAATAAAGATTAGCGTAGAAATCAAATAGAGAATAGAAAAAATAGAGATTTTCAGTGAAACCAAAAGTGAGTTATTTTGGAAACATTAACACAGTTGACAAATTTTTAGTTAGATTGAACAAGAAGATTGAAGACCTAAATTACTAGAATCAGAAATGAAAGATGGAATATTACTTCTGAACTTACAGAAATAAAAACTATTGTATGCCAAAAATTAGACAAGTTGCATGAAAGGGATAAATTCATAAGAAGACACAAACTATTGAAACTGACTCAAAAGGAAATAGTTTGAATAGACTTATAGCAATGAGATTGAATTAATGATCAAAGAAACCAATCCACCACTCAAAAACCAAGATAAACAACTCTGCTAAAAATAAGCAGAGGACTTGAATAGACATTTCCCTGAAGAATCTATACAAATGGCCAAAAAGTACATGAAAACATGTTCAACGGTGTTAGTAATTAAGGCAATGAAAATGAAAACAGTACCACTTTATACTCACTAGGATGGGTATAATAATAGCAACAACAAAAGAAAAATAATAAAATTTGGTGAGAATGTGAAGAAATTGGAATCTTCACACACTCCTGCTGGTAATATAAAATGGTTCAGCCACTGTGGGAAACAATTGGGTGGTTCCTCAGAAAGTTAAACATAAAATTACTGTATGAAATTTCACTTGGCAGTGGTAGGGCATGAGCACAGACATACAGATCAGTGGAACAGAATTGAGAATCTGGAAATAAACCCATGTGATCAACTGATTTTCAACAAGGGTGCCCATATCATTCAATGGGGGAAAGAATCATCTTTTATTTTTTAAAAAGATTTTATTTATTTGGGACAGCATAAGTGTACTGGGGAGAGGGAGAGAAGGGCAGAGAGAGGGGGAAGCAGACTCCCAGCTGAGCAGGGAGCCAGAGAGCAGGGTTGATTCCAGGACCTGAGATCATGACCTGAGCTGAAGGCAGGCTCTTAACCACCTGAGCCACCCAGGCGCCCTGGAAAGAATCGTCTGGTATGGGAAAACTTGATAGCCACAAGCAAAGGAATGAAATTGGACCCTTATCTCACACCATATAAAAAGGTTAACTCAAAGTTTATCAAAGACCTAAATATAAGAGCCAGAATTAATAAGAGCTACATATCTTAGAAGAAGATGTAGGGATAAATTTGTATGACCTCTGATTTGGCAGTGGATTCTTAGATATGACACCAAAAGCATGATCAAGAAAAGAAAAAATAGATAAATAAGAATTCATCAAAATTAAAATCTGTGCATTAAAGGACACTATCCAAAAAGTGCAAAGATAAAATTACAGAATGGGGTAAAATATTTGCAAATCATACATTTTGTGAAAGTTAATAAAACGAAATCTCGTTTAGCATGGAGGTGAGCAGGGGAGCTCTAAGACCCTACCATCCTCATCAATTGCAAACCGAACAGGAAGAGCTGACCTTGCCTGTTGTGCCTGTTTACTCTCCCAGCAGGAGGAAGACTTTCCTCCTCCCCTGGCAACAGCTCAGCCAATGAGAGACAGTCACAGTTCAGCCAATGAGAAGCCACTGCACTTCGAGGTCCCAGTTTCCTCCAATGGACTTTTTGCTTATAACAGTCCCGCCCATCTTCCTCCTTTCCTACATAAAAGAGTATTTCTCTGCGCTATTCTGCAGACGTGCTTGTTGTTTAGCTGAAGCTTGCTTGTCCTGCATCCCAGTTCTATGCTCTTCTTGAATAAGCCCATTTTTTTTTAAATTGGTAAAATAACTGGCAGCTTTATTTTTAAGGTTAACAATTTGGTGAGCAACTTGTATCTACAGTAAATAAAGAACTCTTAAGATTAAAATAATAACCCAATTCCAGTCTCTCTGGGGGACAGCCGCAAGAATTGGACGTGGCTGTCAGTGAAAGGAGTGAATGCTCGCCTCCTCAGGGACTGGGCTGGGGAGCCTGGCCAGCGAGAGCCGCCAAGATGGTGCCGCCGGCTAGAGGGCCCCTGGGTGCGGGCTCGATCGGACACCTGCCCCTCAGGCTGAGGCTGAAGATTAGCAATGGACCTCATTTCCTGCAAGTCTCTGAGCCTCGGGAGGGCGCCTCTGCACCGAGCCCTGGGGCGGGTGAGTCCTTTACAAGCTGTTTTCTCGGATCGCTGCCGTCTTATGGGGCCCCTCCTGTGGAGCTCCTTTGTTTTCCAGAGCTAGATGTTAGGGGGGTTCGGCTCTCAGGTGCACGTCTTAAAAGGTGAGGTGCTTGATGTGGGGGCCAAACCCTTCAGTCTTTAGGGAGAAGCTCCAGGATTTGAATTCCCTAGTGAGTGTGGGTTGTTGCGCCCTGGATGCGGTTTATGGCGAGTTTGTGGCCCTGCGTCTCCTACCTGCTTCCACGTGGGCCTTCTCTGCTTTGCTGGATGTATGGGAGTTGCTCTGTGTCTAGTTTGTTTGTTTGCAGGGAAAGTTGTTCCGCGTGCAGATTCAGTGTGTCCCCGGGAGGAGGGGGTCCAGGATCCTCCTTGCCATCTTGAAATGTTTAAGTGGAGAGATCACAGACACCTCTGAAGGCTGGGCAGAAGATGGGTGCACGGTGGGCAGGGGTGGTGTAAGACCAGCGATGGGGCTTTGTAGCATGCCCTAAACTAGGTCAGTAGGTCAGTAGTGAAGGTGAACAAACACAGAGAGGTGAAATAATTAAGATTTGGTGACTGAGAGAAAGAGAGTAGATGATATCTCGGTGGGTGATGATGACTTCGGCTGAGATTAAAACGTAGGAGGATGGACAAGTTTTGTAACCTTGAGAAGCCTGTGGTATATCAAGCTGGAGGTGTCAAATAGACACCTACGTTGAATGTAGAACGTAGGCAAGATGTTCGTGTTGGAAATGTCAATTTAGGAGGTGTCAGCGCCGACATGGTCACTAAAGTGATGAGAGTGGGTTATAGTCCCCCAGCACAGCACCAGTGGAGAGAGGAATGTCCAACAGGGACTTAATTCCAGAGCTCAGAAGTGGCAAGAGGAGAAGGAGCCCATGAATAATAATAGAAAGGGTTGACTAGCAAGATGTGAGGAGGATGTAGCAAGGGAAAGAGAGTTTCAAATGAGCTGTGAGTCCAGTTGGAACAGGACGGCCCAGTGTTCATTGTTTTGGCAAGATTGTGGTCACTGGACACTTTGAGAGGAGCATTCCAGTGGAGTGATGGGAAGCAAGGGAGATTGTCAGAGCCCAGCTAGTGAATGAGGAGTGAGAAGTAGAGATAGCACGTGAAGAATACTCTTTCCAAAGCTTTCTAGAAGAAAAGTGGAGTAGAAATAGGGTAGAGGTTGGAGGGAAATGTTAGATCGAGAGTGTTTATATTTTTATATGGAAGCCACCTGATTTTGTTTATAGGCTCCTGGGAGAGAGCCCATAGGGAATGGAAGGCCTAGAAGACCAAAGATAGAGGCCTCGAAAGAAGGGGAGGGACAGAGACCTCTAGAAGGGCTGGCCATGAAGAAGAGGAGCCACACTCATTGTCTTTCTAGGCTGAATTAAGGCCCCCAGAGATGTCCAGCCTTAGTCCCCAGAACCTGCCAGTGTTACCTTCTGTGTTATCTTCCATGTCTAGTGACCACAGAGGGGACTTTGCAGATGTGATTAAATGAAGAGGATCTTAAAATAGGGAGATTATCCTGGATATTCTGGGTGGGCCTTAAATGTAAGCACAGGTATCCTTTTAAGAAGGAGGCAGAGGGAGATTTGACTTTAGAAAAGAAGGCTATGTGACCACATTAGCAGTGATTGGATGGGTGTTGTGGTCAAAGCAATGAATGCTGGCTGCCACCAGAAGCCAGCAGAGTCAAGGAATCGATTCTCCCCTGGATCTTCTGGAAAGAAATAGTTCTGTTGACATCTTGATTTTAGCTCTGTAGCACTCATTTTGGACTTCTGACCTCCAAAATTGTAAGAGAATAAGGTTTTTTTTTTTTTTTCGGTAATAGAATAAATTTGTGTCATTTTAAGCTACTAAGTTTGTCGTGATTTGTCACAGCAGCAGTAGGAAATAAATACATCTAATACTGGAAGGGGAGAAGATGCAGGAATAGTTAACTCTGGGGAAGGCTGGATGGGCGCTCGTTCGTGCATACCTAATGTCCTTGTCTTTGTTGCATTAGGAAGTCAGGTTCTGTGCTAGGATGGCGTGACTGGATAGGGAAGCTGAAGGGAGAGGTGTTGGAAATCAGTGGCAGGGCTGCTGCACTAGCAGAAGAAAACGAATTGACTAGTGACCTTGATTCTCTGAGCTTTCAGGTGTGGACCAGGACACTTGAAGGTGGGTGATGAGGGTGTTGCTTCCCAGCTTGGTGATTTTCTCTGGCTATGCTCGCAAAGCAGGCGAGTGTGAGTTTAGCTCAGGTTTGGGGTTTTGCCAGATTGCCATAATGGGGTGGTGGGAAGACAGTGATTCTGAGCAGGGAGGAGGGGAGGCTTCCAGGTCAGGTCTAAGTTGAGGTGAGGAGGAATGAGCATTCCGTGGAAAGGTTAAGGTTAACAGGAAGTTAGGTCCTGGGGAAACAGTGGGGATGTGTGAGAGGGTGAACAGAGTTCTGAGTGGGGGACAGAGACTCTGATGGAGCTGGTGGGGGTGTGAGCACAGGAGAAGCGACTAAAGGGCTTGTCCTAGGGATGCGAGCCAGCACACAGGGAAGAGCCGTGGCTTGGCTTCGCAGCTGGTTGCAGGGCTCCAGATGGTAATCAGGGGTCAGGCTTTGGGATAGCCATGCAGAGATCTCGTGAAGGCGAGTCTGTCATGGTGAACAGGGCACCAGTGGGGTGCAGTGATGGCTAAGTCTTGGCTAGCTGGAGGATTCTGACTGTGACATTCCAAGCCCCGCTGTGCCTGCTTTTATAGGGTATCAGGTTGGCCCAGAGCCCACTCTGCACTGGGTGGAGCTCAGAACAGATGCTTGTTCCCTTGTCTCCCATGGTCAGATGCCTTAGGGGCTTTTGATCCCACTGTGCCCAATATCCTTTCCTCCTGGACCATTACAAACCTCCCAATTGCTCCAGGCAATTTTATGTCTCCATGCCTTTGCACTTGCTGTTGTTCATGCCAGAACTGGCTTTGTCTACTTTGTCTGCTTGGTGAATTCACTTTTCCAGACCTAGCTCAGCTGCCGTCTCCTTCAGGAAGGCTTCCCTGATGTTCTCGCCGCCCAGCTCCCTGGTCCCTCCAGAGAGATGCTTGCTGCCTTCTCTGCCAACCTGTGCTTTGCAATACTCATCCTATTATATGGAATCACAGGGTCTTTTCTTCATCTACATTTTTTAAAAAATCTCTCACTAGATGCTAAATTCATTATGTTTTGGTCACCTCTTTTGTCCTAATGTTTAGGAGAGAAGATCAAGAAACAAACCCAAATAGGCATGGAGGGCTGCTTAAGTGAAGGAGTAATTCTGATCAGAGTAGTAATCGGGGATATGGGTTGATGGCACATTTAAGCCTCAAGCCTCTGTTAGTTCTTCTTGGGTGAGTTACTTTCTTTCTCCAAAACCAGTTGCTTAAAAAGTCATTGTCTAAAGTAAAAAACACAGTGCAGATTTGTTCTACCAAAGGCCAGCCCTGTCAGGTTGCTAGGAAATTTCAATTTTTCAGTGGGATCACGTCTAGGTCCTCACCCCGTACCAGTCCCCAAACCAGTTGCTTCTTTGCTTATTTACTTGCACCTCTGTTAGGGGGCTGCAATACCCCCCTTCTTCACATTATTTTTTGCTCCTAGATCCTGCCACCTGTTCTCCTAGGCATGAAAGAGCTAAAGTCTGGAGAGAGGCCTAAACTCTCTGTGAACCTCACGTCCAATCACATAGTTTCAGAAAACCCAGATGCAGTTTGAAATTACAGTTAAGATCCCATGGAAAATAAATGACATGAACAGCTGAAAACCCCGCCCCCACCATCTTCAACTCCCCTCCCCTCTTCAGAACAAGCTTTGTTCACTGGGGATACGAAACCCGAGCCTTGCACAAGAGTACACACCACAGAGTGGGGCGTTGATTTGGTCCATCCAGGGCCAGCAGCTGCTAGAGGGCTGGCTGGTGGTGGGGCGGGTGGGGTGAGGCACTTGAAGAGTGCTCTGGAAGTCCTCAGGAGAGTTGCTGTTGGAGGGTCCTTGGGGGCTGCCCCCTCCTGTTTTGCGCAATCTATCTTTAGAGAACTGCAAGTTCATTTCTCAGAAGGGCCCCAGAGCTGAGATGACTTCTAAACGGACAAACCACTTCCTGCAATCTTCAACTGAATTGGGGCTGGGGGGGTGTGACCATTGGAGGGGGGGCTTCAGTCAGACTTGTCCACCCTCATGTCTTTCCACAGCCCACCCTTGGTTCTGGGCCCAGAGAGATGGAGCAAAGAGTGGGTCCGAGGGCATGCATGGGAGGTCACAGCCAGAAATGCAGCCTTGCTTCCAGGGCTGGTCACTTAGGGGGCTCTGGAAGAGAAAAAGGGCCCTGTCTGGATGCCTCATTTCAGGTTGGACCCTCCTGCACTTACTCTCTGACGGGCAGCCTGGGAGAATCCTTCTGCTCCCATGTGCTCTCCCTCAGGCAGAGGTCAGAAAGGCTGTTCTAGAAAGGAATGGCTTAGAGCCATTCAGAAATGGCTGTAAGTCTCCTAGTGGGCGTCAGCACTGAACAGAGTATCAGAAAGCAAAGATCCCCAAAAGATACTTCTAAGCAGCTTGGTGCAGTGGAGAAAGAGAGACTTTAAGCATAAGCAGACCTGGCTTTAAATCTTGTCGCCACCATTTACTATCTGTGTGGCCTTGGGCAGGTGTCGACTTCTCTGAACCGTAGTAAATTGCAATTAATAACAGTAACTGCCTTGGATAATTGTTACGAGGTTTGTATGAGATAACACATATACAGTTCTCATTTCGGTGCTGGGCATATGCAGTATGTTCCATAAATGCTGCTTCACGTTCCTTCAGAAGTAAGAATAATAACTAAAGCTACCCTGGGGAGTTTGCTAAGTGCTGGGCCTTAGCACTAAACATAATCTCGCTTGATCATGGCAGTGACCGTATGAGGTTGTTATATTATTGCAACGTTACGGAGTCTCAAGATGGGCAGGGGCAGTGTCTCTCTGGGGTTCTGGCTTCATCTACAAGGCCTCATTCTTTCCTTCTCTCCTGTGGTGCTACTCATCATGCCTCTTTCACATGTGCCTGGATCAAGTCTCCTATGACTCAGGGACTCCAGAGTTCCCCATCTAGTTCCAAACTGTTCTTCCATTTCTGTCCCTTCTGCTCCCATCAAAAGTGCCACCTGGCCCATGGCCCACATCAGCCTGGTGACTTTGGGCTGATGAAGTAGGTCCATGTTGGAGTTTGGGAAGAGGGCAGCCAAATTCAGGGGAAAAAAAAATACAGGACACTCAGATTTGAATTTCAGATAAACAACGAATAGGTTTTTTAGTCTATATATGTCCTAAATACTCCATGAAACATACTTATGCTAAAAAATTATTTGTTGCTTATTCAGAATTCAAATGTAATGGGGTACTCTTCTCTGGGAGAAGATATTTGGGGGTTGAAGTGGCACAAATCTTGAGGCAGAAGCCTCAGCTCTCTATTCTTAGGAGAGTCACTTCCTCTTTCGGAGTCTCAATGCCATCATTTTCGGAAGAGTCGTAAGAATCTTCCCTTGCACTACAATTTAGCGCCATGTTTAGTGGCTAAATGGTCAATTCATGTTGGTTATTACAATTTCAAGTCAGTGATTTCAGTGAGCATTTTTTTATCGAATGATCTGTGCTGAGTGGTGGTGAGGAGAAGCATTCAGGAGATGTCATGGCCCTGGCCTTTGAGCTAATCACAATCTGGTTGGGGGATTATAGACAGGTAGATGAATGGTTGCACAGGAAGGTGCCCCATGGAGTACTGGAGTGCTGGGAGAGGCCTGCTCCGAGATGCCTGAAGGCACTCAGGGGCAGCTTCCCAAGGAGACAGGCTTCAACTGGGTCTTGAATGAGGAGAATAATTTCATGCCCTCCTGTTTTCAATGAAATCCATTCTCACTTTTATATAATCAGAACTATACTTGTAACTATATTTCAGCCCAGTGAACCCTTCCAGTTAATTAGCATTTTGCACTTCACACGTGCTACTCATTTTAGCCTCTGGGTATCATCCCCATTTTTACAGATGAGGAAATCAAGGGGTCAAAGAACTTGCCCAAACATAGCTGGGAAGTAGCGGAATAAGCACCAGACCTGTGAGCCTACCTGTGAGTTCACTAAACTTCCCAGTCTAGCCTGAAAACTATAACTAAGAGGAAATAAGAGGATGAGGGTCTCGAAAACATAAAGCATAAATGCAAGTGGAAAAGCCAGCTGGATGTTGTCTTAGAGGCCGGAGCTGCATTTCTGAGCCAGCCTTAGCAGTTCAGCATTCCATAGACCCTTCCTCTAGGGTGGCAAGGTTGGGGGGGTGGGTAGGCTCTGGTGGCCTTTATTGTATAATGAAAGGTTATCTGATCACATTGGTTATTTGATCACAAAGCTCTGCTACGTCTCACTTTAAGCCAAAACTTTAGAAATGCAGAGAATAGATCCAGTTTCAAACCTGACCTTTTCTGAGCACCAAAGGCTGATGGAGAAAGGAACTAGACAATTCTCTCTGTAGTTCGGAATAAGAGCTGTCAGACGAGGTGTGGAGGGGGAAAATACCTAGGGAGCTTCCAGTGTTTCCAAAGACAGGTGCCTGGCATCCATCTTGTCCCGAGGGGGCTGCTAACATATTGCTGATTGCTTTTGTCTTGATCTTTTTTTTTTAAAGATTTTATTTTTTTTATTTGGGAAGTTGATAGCGAGTGAGCACAAGCAGGGGGAACTGCAGGGGGAGAGAAAAGCAGACTCCCCACTAAGCAGGGAGCCTGATGCGGGGCTCGATCCCAGGATCCTGAGATCATGACCTAAGGTGAAGGCAGCTCCTTAACTGACTGAGCCACCTAGGTGCCCTGCTTTATCTTGATCTTATTCTCATATTATCCTCTATGTTCATATTTGAAACACCCACATCAAATTGGCAGAAATGTATTTTTGACTTTACGAACATGAAACAGTCATATTCCATGTGTTATGCATGTAACTGCTTAATATTTGCAACTGAATCAACAATTAGCTCATTTGTTGATTTATGGATTGCTTCATTCAACAGATATGTGTAATGAGCACCTATTGTGTGATAGGCTTTATTCTGGGTGTTGGGGGGTGGAGCTGGTGATGGGTGGAATTTAAATAATCAATGTTAAACCCCATGCAACAGTAGGGGCAGGGGGTGTGGAAGGAACTGAGACATTGCAGCCAGGTATACCCCCTGTTTAAAACCGGGCTCTGCCCCTCCTAGCTGTGTGTCCTTGGGGAATCCACTTAACCCTTTCAGGCTCAATGGACTCATCTGTAACCTGGGGCTAATGAGAACTATGTTATGGTGTTGTGTAACATGTAACTGATTATATGTTAGCATTGTACCCATTTTACACATAGCAACTGTGTTCAAGATCACACAACTAGTGAGTAGCAGAGCTGAGAGTTGAACCCTGGTCTTCAAATTCCAAGTGTAGTATTTTTTTTCATTTCTTCTCAACTCATTTTTTTTAGCCTGAATAATTAGCTAATTACTCCCTCAGAGCTGTTCAGGAAAACATTTCTTTATTTGGTACCATTAGCAACTATGAACAGATCTTGGGTATGTTTATTTTAAATTTCAAGAGCACAACCACTACCTCAACAAAATTAACTTTATTTTTCAAGGTGAGCACAGCCATTGTTCCACATCGAGTCTATGCAAACCTCCTTCCATGACTGATAAGAGCAATTTGATACCAGTGTCGGGGTTTGAGCGGGGAGGGTCTGTTGGCAGCTACCCTCTCCCCACCCCAGAGTGCCAGCTCCTAGCGTGTCCTAGTTTGGTCCTTCAGGTTTTTCTGTTTATCTCAGCAGTTCACCTCACGAAACCATAACTTCTTGGCTTTCTAATTAAAGAACAACGATTCTAACCAGTTCAGCTGTGGAGGTAATCCCGAACAGCTGGATCACTGCGTCTGCCTATGTCTGTGTCTACCCAGAAGATGGGGAAAGCAGCAGACAGCGCACAGAGGACCCAGTTTGCTTGTGTCAGTCATGGAAGCTAGTCTCTTTTCCGCCAACTCAAATGTCTCTAGGGGAGGAACGACGCATTTATTAATGTGCTTCTACCATAGAGTCTCACCCCTACCTCTCCCCCAGGTTAGAATCCTTGACCAGAGGACATGAGAATATGCCTCAATTGGGAGCAGACTCATTTCACTGCACCTGATTGGGAGTGGGGAATTTGTGCATGTGTGCATTATGGGGGTGAGCATATTGGGTGGTAGTGAAAGGTAGAAAAGTCCCACCAAGTTTGAACGAGGCCCTAACATTGCACAGTGCACTAATACACACTTAGCACGCTTAAGTATGTCTTCGGACTGAAAGGGACTTCAGGGTCCTTTTCCAGTCCAATCCTGACTGGTATTTGGGTCTGTCTTCCTAAAATCCTACCAACTGATTGAACTGTGAAGGGCCCCATTTGGGATAGGTTTTACCAGTTACTCTGGTTGGTCTGGGAAAAACAAAAGCTGTCCCCATGCCCCAGTTGACATTTGAGGTGTCCAGTAGAAATGTTTTGAATGTTAAAAAATTAACTTTCCTTTGCATATCTAATACATAAATACATTGTTACATGGTAATGTGAAACACTTCAGATGAGACTGAAGCCCCCTTTGGGCTGTCTTTCTCATCCCCTGAACTTTTCTCTGAAGAAAGCATTAACATTTTGGTGCACCTCCTTCTAGGTCTTTATCTGTATGTTTGGGTATGTCCGTGTGTATATATGTCCTGGACCCATGCTCTGTGTGGCTTGTGTCTCCTCAGTTTTCTCTTCAGATGTGGCAGCCATTCCCATTCTGGCGGTTGTCATTGAGGGAAGGGAGGGAGAGCAGTGGGTTCACAGGAAACCAGGAAGGTAGCTCTAGATGGGTCACATCCCAACATGAAAGTTCAGTTTGTATTTTTGACTTAAAATGATGTCATTTTGGATGGTTCCTATATGGCGGTTTACCAGTTTTCCCCAGTCGGCTTCATTTAAGGATGACCCACAATCACAGAATCTCACCTGTGTTGTTGGGGGTGCAGAGAATTCAGAAGCCATTCTTTGCAGTTGCTGAGTTTTAAAGATGGAGACATGGAGGAGAGTCTTCCTAACACTGGACAAGTAACCACGGTCTTTTCAAATCCATTTGTTAGGGGAATGTGATGTCATTGCTCTGCCTGGCTCTTGTGGTCATTGCAGGGATGAAATGAAATAATAAAGGTGAAATCTTATTGTAGATGATAAGTGATGGTGTAAGGAACAACTGTAGTATACTGTTTAAAAGTGGATGCGCTGGAATCACGTTTTTATCTGGAAGGCTTGATTCTAAGTCCTCTTGAGATAGAAATGTGTACAGGGCCAAGGAGAAAGATTCCAGTTCTGGGCAGAAGGGGGCACTCTTGCACTTTCTCTAGATTGTCTTAACCAGGCGGAGGGAGGGGACAAAGTCTAGTCCCTATTGTCCTGTTTAATCCCTGAGTCACCGTGGGGGTGGTGGGTTACAGTGTGCCCATTCTCTGGGGCTGGCCATTTCACAACTCTCCAAAATGCAAAGGAGCCCCGCCTGGGCTGATTTTACAAGTGCTTTTTCCAGGATGGATAGGAGCTGACCATAGGGCCCAAGTGGCATATGAAGAGTGCAGCACAACAAATCATCAGATGGTGTAAATGGCACCAGGGACCAAATTGTCACCTGATTTCTGCATGATCTATGGATGCTGGCATGATGCATTGCAGTAGAGCTACCCTTCTGTCTTCCATCGGGAATGGAAGAGATGCAGTTGAACTATGGGTTCCAGGAGATAAATTTTTAAGACCCCAGCTGGCTCGGGAATGATAGCTAGTCCTAACGATGCTGCTCTGTTGCGTGGATGGGTAGTTATGGGAAACCATCACCGAGAGAATGGGCCCATTTAAGCATCATCTCCCATCTTGTCATGAATATCAGAAACCCTGAAGACAGGGATGAAAAATGGGTGAAACACATTTTGCATCTGGGGTTTCCAGAAAATGCAGCCAGACCTTTCTGTAGAAGAGTACAAGGGATTCCCAAGTGTCGATAATTTACCAACTTTGGTTAATCCCTCCCCTGTGTGTATACACACACACAAACACACACACACACAAAGACATATATCATACATATATGTTTATATAGAATTACTTACATATAATTGTTTTTCTGAATTATTTGAGAATAAGTTGCAGACATGATGCCCTCTACCCCTAAATACCTCGTGTATGTTTCCTCAGAGACATTCTTTCATGTAACTATTGTAAACTAATCACAACTAGGAAATTAACATTAATACAGAACTACTTCCTAATCTATAGACCTTATTCAGACTCGCTAATTATCCCAGTGATATGCTAAATAGCAAAAGAAAATACTGGATCTGCCTTGACTTTTTTTTGTGTCTGATGAGCCTCTTTTAAGGTGGAACAGTTCCTCAATTCCCTTTTCTGACAGTGACAGATTGGAAAAGTATAGGTCAGATATTTTGTAGAATGCTCCTCAGTCTGGGTTTCTCTAAGGTCTCCTCCTGATGAGATTCAGGTTATGCATTTTCAGCTGGAATGTCACAGAAGTGATGCGTCCTTTTCCAGGTATTCTATCAGGAGGCATGGGATGTCAATTTCTCCCAGTGTTGATTTTGATTAAGGTGGTGTCTGCCAGGTTTCTCTACTGTAAAGTTACTGTTTTTTTCCTGTGTAATTAATAAGTATCTTTTCAGAAGATACTTTATTATGTAAACATTCTGTTATTCTTCACACCTTAAGCCACTAGTTTTATCAGGTGTTGATGATTCTTCCCTGACTTGATTATTATTACAGTGGTAGCCCAATGTTGGTTTTCTGTTTCCATCATCCTTTCTACATTTGTTAGCTTTCTACTGTAGGGAAGACATTTCCCTTCTGTATTTATTTGCTCAGAAGACTGCTTGTCTGTGGTTCACATCGTTGAGCACAAGTGATACAAGATGGCAATCAGGTGCTGAGTTGTGCTTTGTAGTTTGTAAAGAATGTTAGCATCCATTTGTCCCATTTGTTCTTCACAGCTGGCCAGGGTGGAAGTTAATGGGGTCTTTCCATCACAACTGAGGAAACGGAGGCTTCAGAGGGAGTCCTTCAGTCATCGCATGTGTACACTGTAAGGTCAGGACTTGGTTTTGTGAGCTTTCTGAGGGTAGGGCAGGTGTGTTAGTCATATTTAGATCTTCCAGACACCCAGCTCAGTAGGTACTCAACAGTGGCTTGTTATGAATGAGTGAAGAAAGCACTCTGTTGACTCAAATCCCTCCTCTACCTGCTTGTGATTCATGGAGCTCTTTTCCTCCTCCCTTATAGCAAAGCCTAATGCCAGAATTTCCCCCCAAAAAGGCAGCAGATGACTGTGCACTGAATTCTAGATCTTTGCTGAAGGGTGTGAAAATGGGTAAGAAATGGAACAGCCTGGGCCTTTGCAAGTGCAAAAGGGGGGACGGAGGCATGAACCAAATGGACAGAGCACAGAGAGCCATGCCCAAGGGTCCCCGAGACAGGTTTTTCTTAGAAATTTCACCATTGGCTACCAGTCAGGCCAGGCCACAATCCCAGGGAGGGAGAGCAGCAGGCCGACTCATTCTGACTCCCGTACAGTGTCGAAATACCACTAATGGGGCAGGACAAGGGGTTTCCACCTAGGGTCCCTACTCCTGTTGGCTTGTTCAAGCCCTTCGCCACAAATGCAGCTCAGTGTAGGGCACTGAATGAAACAGAATCAGATCCAAATTAAAAATAATTCCGAAATATAACTAAGAGCCTGACCCCAGAGTACTGTGGAGGCTTGGCCACCAGGTTGCATTAGGAGGAAGGAGCGGCCATGTAAACGTAACTCATGTGAGGTTTTTATTTTTAGCACTTGCATTTATTTATGACTCAAGACTCTACCATCTCCCTCCTCAGCCTTCTGTATTTTATACAGAAGGAATTAGATGAGATGAGGGCTTGTTAGGAGCTGTAATTTGTGAAATGGGTCAAAAGTAAGTAATAATAAGTGGAAGGGGCTGGGGTGAACTGGGGACCATTAACCTGATTTGTGCGGAGAGCCACTATTAAGGTCCAGCCGTGATGGGATACAGATTGGTGTTGCTAGATAGTCATATGTGTATATATATTCGTTCATATGTAATATATATATATTTATAGAACAAATGTGAAAATTTCTTTTTATTGGTCTTAAAAGGGATTTAAAAAAAATTGTATTGGACACAGTATTACATTAGTTTCAGGTGTACAACATAATGATTTGACAATCTGTACCTTCACCACAAATGTAGTTACCATCTGTCACCATACAATGCTATTACAATACCACGTTTTTATAATATAATATTCACGTTTTTAAAGAGAAGCAAGAAATACAAACTTCTTTGTGTATGCTATAACTTGCGAGTACCTAAGAAATTCGGGTGGGGGAAAAAGCTGTATAGTTCAAACAAAACATATCTGGCAGTTGGATTTGAACCTGTAGGCCACAGGTTAACATCAGGACTGGCCAGTGTCTAGATGACTTTCTTGATCCAAAATTCAGTGGTCACTGATATTAGGCTAATCTCTTGTACTACTTTTAACCTTACCTTCTTGCTATTATTTGTTGGAACTTTGGGGTGAGAATGTCATTATTTCTGAGTGTCTTTTCCCCCGCTGGTTTCATGCCTTCAGAGCGATAAGCAATACTTTCTTCTATCAAAGAGGCTGGTGACCCTGCCCAAAATGAACTGATAAGCTTAAAAGAATTCCCCCAATCTACTACTTCACTGAAATAATAGTGTGCTCACTATGTCATTATTTCTTTAAAAATGATTGCATTCCATGAGGCATTATAGGTGGCCAGTGCGGAGAGTTGAAGCATTTGTTAATGGTACCAAGGTCCAGAGTAACCATTTATCTTTGCTATGTTCTGAGGGTATTAGACTGCACCCAGTTAGCGGTCCTTGGAATCTCTTTGGTTACCAAGAAGTTTGAGGAAGGGAGAGAGCAATGACTCAGAGTAAAGCCATTCCTTTTACAGGAAAATTGTTTTCTCAAATATTAATGGGTCAGTTGAATGACTTAAACCATGTTGTTGGCTGGTAGGCTACTGGCGTCCCCTCCCTCGCCTTTACTCCCACCAGGCCAGTGAGGATGGCGTGGGTCTGTAGGTCAATCTGACGTCATGTAGAAGCTTGTAGGGACCTCCAGTGCAGACAGCTGGTAATGATATTCAAAGGAACTTCCCGTGTTTGTTCTCAGTCCAGAGTGAGCATGATGGTGAATGGTCTGATTCTGCCCCTTCTCTGCTCAGAGCAGCCATGGCTACCATTGCATTTATTCTGAAAGCCCAAAGCCTTACTATGACCTGCAAAGTCCTACCTGCTCTGGCCCTCTATCTCTGCAACATTACTTCTCACTCTTCTTTCCGTTGCTCACTCTGCTCCTCCCACCCTGACCACTTTTGTTGTCTTTTGTACACACTGGGAACACACCTACCTTAGATCCTTGCTTTTCCTCCAGATAGTCACATAACTGACACCCTTATCTTATTCAAGGCTTTGCTCAGATGACATCTCTTCAAGGCCTGTACCCTGTACCTTGTTTAAAATTGCACCCGCTACTTCCCCTCCCCCATTGCCTTGTCCTTGCTCTGCTTTTATTGGTTTCACTTGTCATCTTCCAGCACACTATGCAATTTATTGATTTACTGTTGCTCATTCTGTCTGCCTCCACTAGAATAGGAGTCTTTGTTTTGTTTACAGATAAATCCCAAGAACCCAGAATGGTGGGGACTCAATGAATACTTGGTGAATAAATGAGTGTATTCAGTTCTCTTGCCCTACTGGTCCATTGGGGTGTTGCAGTGCAGCAACTAAAACACAACCACGAGATTCCTGCCCTGCTTCTCAGGGGTGGGCAACCCATTCACCTTTTGATGAGAAACCATCCTGGAGGAAGGAGGTTATGTAACCCCCAAGCTTTTCCTAATCAGTTGTACCCTAGGAGGGTGAGGAAACCTGACTGGTCGGAAGAGTGTCTCCCACCTAAATTTCTCCAGCTTCCTGTTCTAGGAATGAGTAGCCACAGAAGTCAGAGAGAAACCAACGGAAAAACAGTTTCCTCCAATCTCCCTCTGCACCTTGAGCATTGAGGTTTATGAAGATTACGGTAAAGCTTATCCAAGAGAACTGTGACCGCTGCCATGCCCCGGCCCCTTCCCCTGGCTGGTGGTGAAGTAGGGGTCTGGGCTGAAAGGAGGGCACTGGGGTATCCGGAGTGGGGCACCTCAAAGAAAATGCATCTTAAAAAATATGAGCTGCTCTGAAAGATCCAGCCTCGCAGCTTCCTGAAAGTGTATACCACATTTTGTTGGTTTCCCACCCCTAACTCTGCCTCTCCTTCCCAAGCTCTCTTCCTCTACTCTCCACAACCCCCGCCAGAAGAGAGAATTGTCTCGTTTCCAGACGAGGCTCTGTTGCAAGTAGATAGTTTGGGGCTGAGGACCCAAAGGCAGACAGACACTTGGAATCCTGCCCCAGTGAGGTTCCTATGTTTCACATCTGCTTAGGATATCAAACAGCTGTGTTTAGGGCTGCCGACTGGGGTGGAGGTTGTGGAGGATTTCAGATGAAAGTTTGGTGCTCTTGTTGTGGCTTAGGTGCAGACAATAGCTCATTCTTTCACGTGCTTGCTGGTTGGCTAATGTGCACAGGAACTGAGCAGTTTGTAATTGAGGATTCGCCAGTTAATGAGCAGAAGAGATGGTTTTGTGATGTTACTGTGCTCTCTTCTTTTGCAATTTTCAGCTAGATCTGGAGTTTAATCTGGAGAGTTGAACCTGCATGTCCCTGGCATGTAATTCGGGGAAAAACCTCAGGAATTTTCTGTGTATTGCTGCTAATTTCCTAATATTTTTATTTTTAGTTGTAATTTTTGTCTTAGTTTTTTGAGTCTTATTTTCCATGTTATAATAGTTGAAATATACATGATATTTGAGGTGTTTATTGATTTATTTTAGGTGGATACATTTCTATTCTTAAAAAAAAGGGGGGGCACCTGGCTGGCTCTGTTGGTAGAGCTTGCAACTCTTGATCTCAAGGTTGTGAGTTCAAACCCCACTTTGGGTGTAGAGATTACTTAAAAATAAAAAAAAAACTTAAAAAAAAAGACAACCTTCTCTTGTTCAATAGCATAAGACTATGTCAGGCATTTAGTTAGTTAGAGTATCTCTCAGACAAGCAATGTTTAAAAATGGGGTGTGATATTGTGATTTATAAGAGATATATTTCTTATATATTTTTGGTCTTCATCCATGGTTCCCAAAACCCTTGGAATTTTTCTGAGCGATAAGAGCAATGGGAACGTCTTTTATTACAGTATTTGGTCTCTTGTCCTCAGTTCTTGAAAAGTGGTTGTTATTCCTAACAAGCCCTTTTCCATCACAACTGGGTTCATGTTAATGAGGTGACTTTTGGAAAGCACCTAAAGATGGGGAGCTAACCAGGGGGAGCCAGTCAGGAATAGAGGGTTGGAACTTTGAGCCTCACCCCCTGGTTTCAGTGAGGAGGGGGAAGGGTTAGAGGTAGACTCAATCACCAAAGGCCAATGTAATGAAGCTTCTGTAGAAACGCAGAAGGAGGGGTTTGGAGAGCTTCCAGGATGGTGAACAAGTGGAGGTCCTGAGAGAGTGGCACACCTGGAGAGGGCATGGAAGCTCCACACCGTCTCCCCACACCTTGCCCTGTCCATTTCTTCCATCTGGCTGTTGCTGAGTTACATCATTTTTTTTTTAACAAACTGGTTATCTAGTAAGTCCACTGTTTTTCTCAGTTCTGTGAACTGCTCCAGCAAATTGATCAAGCTCAGGGAGGGCGTCCTGGGAACCTCTGATTTATAGCCAGTTGATCCAGCACAGGTGATCACCGAGGCTTGTGAGTGGCATCTGAAGTGGGGGTGGGAGGCAGTCTTATAGGACTGAACCCTTAGCCTGTGGAATCCGATGCTATCCAGTGGCAGGTAGTGTCACCTGAGCTAATGCTAGGACATCCAACTGGTGTCCCGAGAATTGTGCACCCCAAACACGCACAGGTTGGAATTTTGTCCAGGAACCCAAAAGTTGGGGTAGATAGTCCTAGGGACTTTGGCAAGATTCTAGAATACCACACAGTCTGTTGTTAAGTAAACCTTTTGTCGAGCAAACGTTTTGTAAAACAACATCAGAAAGGTGCTCGAGTCATACCAGTACAGCTTGATGAATTTTCAAAGATAAACACTCCTCAGTACCTAGTACCTAAATCAGGAAACAGCATGTGATCAAGTCTCCAGATGACCCCTCATGTTCAGAACCACTACCTTGACTTATGATTGTGTTGTTTGAACTTTATGTAAATGGAATCCTAGAACACATACTCTTTTGTATCTGGCTTCTTTTTCTCAACCTTACCTTTCTGAGAATTAACCATGTGGTTGTGTGTAGAAATGGTTTGTTCATCCTCCTTACTGTATAATATTTTATTATATGAATATACAAAGATGTATTTATTCTATTTTTGAAGACATTGAAGTTTCCAATTTTAACAGTTAACGAAGTCATGCTGCGACATTCTTGTTCACGTCCTTTGGGAGACTTACATACTCATTCTTGTTTGGCATATACCTAGGAGTGAAAATGTTGTATAAGATGGTACATGTGTGTTCACCTTCAGGAGGTGCCATCAAATGGCTTTCTAAGGCTGTACCAGGTTGTGGTCCTGTCAGTAGGGCAGAAATGTTCTGATGGCTCCACATCCTCATTCATGCATGCTACGTGGTGTTGGTGGTATTTTTAGTTTAGGCATTCTAGTGGGTATGTAATACTGCCACCTTGCACTCCTTTACATTGTCCTGATGACTAATTATTTTCATATGTTTATTAGCCACTTAGATGTCCTTTTTTTGTGATTTCTTACTGTGAAATATTTTACTCTTCCCCCCCCATTTCCTATCTTTTACTTATTGATTGAGGGAGTTCTTTATATAATCCAGAGTGAGTCCTTTGTCAGGCACTTGAATTTCAAATATCTCCTTCTGATCATGTCTTGCTTCCTCATACTTTTAATGGTTTCTTTTAAGGAAGAGATTTGAAATTTTGATCTGTCAAACTTTTTCTGTATGGTCAGTTGTTCATATGTTTGTCCTATTTAAGAAATTTTTGTTTATTTAAGATATCAAGATATTCTAAGGTATTTTGTAGAAGCTCTGTTTGTTTACCGTTTCCATCTAGAGCTGTAATGCATCTGAGATTTTTATGTCTATTATAAAATACAGAGTCGGGATTATCATGGCAGCATTTATTAAAAAGATCATGCTTTCTCCACGTAACTGCAGTGTCACCTTTGTTATGAATATGTGAGTCCGTATCTGCGTGCTGTTTTTTGTTTCATTGGTCTATTTGTATATATTTGCAGTGCCTTAATGATGCAGAATGCCATAATAAATCTTGATACTTGGTTATGTAAGTCCTCCAGCTGTTCTTCTTCAAGATTGTCTTGTCTCTTCCTGACCTTTTTCACTTCCTATATATTTTAGAATCTGCTTGTTAATTATCCTGAACAGAATCTTCTGGGATTTTGATAGAGATTGCATAGAATGTAAAGCCGATGTGGAAGAAATTGGTATCTTTATTGAGTGTTTTGATCCATAGCCATTGTCTATCCCTGTATTTGCTTAGGCCTTTTAAAATTTCTCTACATAATATTTTATAGTTCTCAGCTTAGAAGTCTTCCATATCTTTAGACAGTTTTACTGCCTATGTGATGTTGATTTTTTTAATAAATAGTATTTTTAAGGTTTTTATTTTCTTAACAAAATCGTTTATTAATTTCAATTAAGATGTAGAGTCTTATGGATTCTCAGTATACACAATCACATTGCCAGTGAATAATCATATCTTTTTCCTTATCAATTTTATATCATCCATTTCATTTTCTTGCTTTATTACAGTAGCTAGGGCTTCCAGTACATTGTCCAATAGATATTGATAGTGGATATCTTTGCCTCATTTTCAATATCCAAAAGATATCTTTCAGTATTTCACCATTAATATGATGTGTTCTCTAGGTTTTTGGTTTTTTTTCCTCAGACTGGAAAGAGAGAGATACAGGATTTTTACAAACACTTTTCATCAGATTAAGGAAGATCTTTTGTATTCCTAATTTACTAAGAGTTTTTATCATTTTTATTATATCTATAAAATGACTTATTTTTCTTATCAAGATAGTAAATATGATCAATTACATTTCTGGAATAAATAATTTCTGTTGTGACATTTTGTACTTCTCATATATTTCTGGATTTGAAATATAATTTATTTAGGCTTTCTTCTATGTTCTTGAGAGATAACTGTATGTAAAGGTATTTTGTTTTAATATTCTTGTTAGATTTGAGGATCGAATTATGCTGGCCTTATAAAATGCATTGGGAATTGTTTTCTTATTTTTTTCCTGGAAGAGTTATTGTAATGCTGGTGTTATTTCTTCTTTAAGTATCCAAAAGAGAATTCAGGAGTGGTTATTAGGGCCTTCAGGTATTTTTTTGTTTGTTTGTTTTGTTTTTATTTTGTTTTGTGGAAAGATTTTAAGTTTCAAGTTCAATTATTTATTTATTTTTAATAAAGTATTCTTCATATGTTCTATTTCATCATGTGTCTATTTTAGTAATTTGTATTCTTTAAAATTGGTTCACTTTGGTTAAATTGTTAAATTTATTTATTTATTTATTTATTTTTAAAGATTTTATTTATTTATTTGAGACAGAGAGAATGAGAGACAGAGAGCATGAGAGGGAGGAGGGTCAGAGGGAGAAGCAGACTCCCTGCCGAGCAGGGAGCCTGATGCAGGACTCGATCCCGGGACTCCAGGATCATGACCTGAGCCGAAGGCAGTCGCTCAACCAGCTGAGCCACCCAGGCGCCCAAATTGTTAAATTTATTAACACAAAATTATTGTATCATATTTTATTTGTATTGTATTGCATTTTAATATCATTAGACACAAAGTGATGTCCATATTTTCTTTCCTTATATTGGTTATTTGCTTTGTATGTCTCTCTCTTTCTCTTGCTATGGATTCTTCAACTTATTAGTCTTTTCAAAGAATCAGTTTTTGAATTCATTGATTTCTGTACTCCCAAGTTTATTTTTATTTCATTAATTTCTACTGTTATCTTAATTATTTTTTCCTGATGCTTTATTTTGGTTTAATTTGTTCTTTTTAAAATTTAAACTTCTTGGGGTGAATAGATGTTGTTTCAGCTTTTCTTTTTTTCTAATATACTCCTTAGTTAAATGCTCTGAGTTTTTTTTTTAAAGATTTTATTTTAATTCCAGTATAGTTAACATGTAGTGTTATATTAGCTTCAGGTGTACCATATAGTGATTCAGCAATTCCATACATCACCCAATGCTCATCACAGCAAAGGCAATCCTTTTTCTTTTTTTTTAAAACATATTATTTATTTATTTGACAGAGAGAGGGACAGCAAGAGAGGGAACACAAGCAGGGGGAGTGGGAGAGGAAGAAGCAGGCGTCCTGCTGAGCAGGGAGGATCCCAGGACTCTGGGATCATGACCTGAGCCCAAGGCAGACGCTTAATGACTGAGCCACCCAGGTGCCCCACAAATGCAGTCCTTAATCTCTATCACCTATTCCCCCATCTTCCCACCCACCTGCCCTCTGGTAACCATCAGTTTGTTCTCTTAGAGTCTGTTTCTTGATATTTCTGTCTCTCTTTTGCACCCCTATGCTCATTTATTTTGTTTCTTGAATTCCACATATAAGTGGAATCATATGGTATTTCTCCGACTGACTTATTTTGCTCAGCATTATACTCTCTAGATCCATCCATGTCATTGCATATAGCAAGATTTCACATCTTTTTTTATCCATTTATCAATTGATGGATACTTGGACTGCTTCTGTAATTTGGCTATTGTAAATAATGCTGCTGTAAATGTAGGGGTGCATGTATTCCTTTGAATTAGTGTTTTTGTATTCTTTGGGTAATTACCCAGTGCAATTGCTGGACTGTAGGGTGGTTCTATTTTTAATTTTTTGAGGAACCTCCACACTGTTCTCTGCTGTGGCTGCACCAGTTTGCATTCCTGCCAACAGTGCACAAGGGTTCCTTTCTCCCTACATCCTCACAAACACCTTTCGTTTCTTGTGTTTTTGATTTTAGCCATTCTGAAAGGTGGGGGGCATTATTTCCTTGTAGTTTTGATTTGTATTTCCCTGATGGTAAGTAATCTTTTTATGTGTCTATTGACCATCTATATGTCTTCTTTGGAGAAGGTCTGTTCATGTCTTCTGCCCATTTTTAAATTGGATTATTTGTTTTTTGGGGGTGTTGAGTTGTATAAGTTCTTTATATATTTTGGATACTAACCCTTTATTGGATATGTGCTTTGCAGATATCTTCTCCCAATCTGTAGGTTGCCTTTTAATTTTGTTGATTGTTTCCTTCACTGTGCAGAAGCTTTTTATTTTGATGTAATCTCAAGAGTTTATTTTTGCTGTTGTTTTGCTTGCTTCAGGAGACGTATCTAGAAAAATGTGCTATGGCCTATGTCAGAGACTTTTTTTTTTTTTAAGATTTTATTTATTTGCGAGAGAGAGAATGAGAGACAGAGAGTATGAGAGGGAGGAGGGTCAGAGGGAGAAGCAGACTCCCTGCTGAGCAGGGAGCCCGATGCAGGACTCGATCCCGGGACTCCAGGATCATGACCTGAGCTGAAGGCAGTCGCTTAACCAACTGAGCCACCCAGGCGCCCAGTCAGAGACATTTTTGCCTGTGTTTTCTTCTAGGATTTTTATAATTTCAGGTATCATATTTAGGTCTTTAATGCATTTTGAGTTTATTTTTGTGAATGGTGAAAGAAAGTGGTCCAGTTTTCCTAATACCATTTGTTGGAGAGACTGTCTTTTTTTTATTGGATATTCTTTCTTCCTTCATTGAAGATTAATTCACCATATAATTGTGGGTTTATTTCTGGGCTTTCTTTTCTGTTCTGCTGATCCGTGTGTCTGTTTTTGTGCCAGTACCATACTGTTTTGATTACTACAGCTTTGTAATATAACTTGAAGTCCAGAATTGTAATACCTCCAGCTCAAATACCTCAAAATTTCTTTTGCTATTTAGGGTCTTTTGTAGTTCCTTATAAAGTTTAGGATTGTTTGTCCTAGTTCTGTGAAAAATGCTGTTGGTATTTTGATAGGGATTGTGTTGAATCTGTAATTGCTTTGGGTAGGGTAGACATTTTCACAGTATTTGTTCTTTCAACCTGTGATCGTGGAATGTCTTTTCTTTGTATTGTCTTCAATCTCTTTCATCAATGTTTTACAGTTTTCAGAATACAGGTCTTTCACCTCTTTGGTTAGATTTATTCCTAGGTATCTTACTTATTATTTTTGGTGCGATTACAAATAGGATTGTTTTCTTAATTTCTTTTTCTGCTGCTTCATCACTGGTGTATTGAAATGTAACAGATTTCTGTATATTGATTTTGTATCCTGTGACTTTTTGATTTATCATGATTTATCATGATTTATCAGTTCTAGCAGTTTTTTGGTGGAGTCTTCCAGGTTTTCTATATATGTATCATGTCATCTGCAAATAGTGGAAGTTTTTCTTCTTTCTTGCCAATTTGGTTGCCCTTTATTCCTTTTTATTGTCTGATTGCTGTGTCTGGGACTTCCAGTACTATGTTGAATAACAGTGGTGAGAATGGATATCCTTGTCTTGTTCCCAACCTTAGGAGAAAAGCTCTCAGTTCTTCCCCATTAAGGTTGATGTTAGCTGTGGGCTTTTCATATATGTGAATGCCACAAGTTTTAAATATCAAATTTTCAATATCACTTAGTTAACCTTTTTTCTAATATTCCCTCTGATTTATTGTTGAATATATTATTTAGCAGTTTATGGTCTAATTTTCAAACATTTGAGAATTTTCTAGTTGCCTGTTATGTATTTTTAATTTATATCCAGTGCCATCATAAAACCTATTTCATATAATGTCAATCCTGTGAATTGTGTGGAAGCTTGCTTTGTATCAGGCCATATGGTCAGTTTGGTAAATGTCCGTCACATACTTGAGAGTTACGTACTTGTCAGCATGGTTTTTTTTTTTCTTCCTTTTGTGGAATTTCAGTTACATATAGTATTACTTTTCCACTATTGTCCATTTGTTTCTCATACTCTCTTTTTTTAAAATTTATTTTTGATGTTTTTTTGTCCCGCTGTGCTTCAGTCTGGATAGTTTTTCCTAATGCCTCTTTTAGTTCTTTTAGTTCACTCATAAAAATAAGCTTTGTGCTATCCATTGTGTCTATTTATTGCATTTCTGATTTCAGTTATTTTTTACTTCTAGAATTTCCATTTGATTCTTTCTTAACGATTCCATTTATCTGATAATGTTCTACATTCTGTCATCTGTATTCTTGAAAACATCAACACAGTTTTAAAAAAAATCTGTGTTTATTAAATCCAATAGTGGGTCACTTGTGTATTGGTTTTTATTGTCAGTTTTTTTTTCTTAGTCCTGTTTTCTTATTCTTAGTAATTATTGAACAAATGGCAGACATTTTATGTGAAAAAAATCCGAGAGGCTCTGATGTTATCACCATGTTGAATGTGGCTTTTCATTCTTTTTGAGTTGCTTGGCAATATTAATAATGAGCTTAGGAATGTTGCATCATGGCAGGAAGATGACACTTCAATCAATACTGGAGGTACATTTCATGTTACCGCCACACAATTCACTTCTTTCCATCTCTACTGCTGCAACCCTGGATCGGACCCTAATTACATCTTATTTAGAATTCTGGCCAATAGTTCCATTTCTACTCTCTTGACTCATTACAGTCTGGCCATAACCATTTGATTAAAATTTGCAAAATCCCTTCTTATCACATCCTTCCTATTCAAAACCTTCAATGACTGAAGTCAGAGAACTAAGATCCAACAAGAAAACCCTACCATGCTTTCTTCTCTGATGGATTTCCAAATGTTAAGAGAGGGCAAAGAACAAAGTTGGAAACGGAACATATGTCCTAACATCCTAGCTTTGTGTTTCCAGCATAATCATGAATGGAACTCCACCTTGTTTGGTGATGACTGATGGTTCTGCCAATAAGAACATATTCTTATCAGGAATTATCCTTTAAGGAAAAAATTCACTTCTTAAATTTGTTACAATGAGAATTATTTATTATTTATAACAAAATAAACATTTTCTTTTTTATAACCCATCCCCCACCTCCCTCCCCTCTAGAAGCCTCAGTTTGTTTCTCAGAGTCCATTGTCTCTCATGGTTTGTCTCCCCCTCCGATTTCCCCCCTTCATTTTTCCCTTCCTGCTATCTTCTTCTTCTTCTTTTTTTTTTAACATATAATTTATTATTTCAGAGATACAAGTCTGTGATTCAACAGTCTTGCACAATTCACAGCGCTCACCATAGCACATACCCTCCCCAATGTCTATCACCCAGCCACCTCATCCCTCCCACCCCCCCTACCCCACTCCAGCAACCCTCAGTTTGTTTCCTGAGATTAAGAATTCCTCAAAATAAACATTTTCTATTAAAATGTAAGAATACCTCACAATCTTTCTTAATTATACAAACAGTCTAGGATTCAGCATCGCTTGTTAATTGCATATAATATCTCAATTTAAAAACCCTCTCTCCCCAAGTAAAGAGAAGAGTTATCACACAGGAAGAAAATATAATTTGAGGTAATTTTTTTCTTTTAATGAAAGCACATTCTTCTCTTCACCTCTGTGAGTATAGATTTGATACTATATGTAAATGTGTCTTGTAAACTCTACACTTTATCTTAGCCCAAAGGCCAAGAAATGATGTGTCTTGTAAACTCTAAAGTGCTATAAAAATGAATGCTATTTTATTCAATAATTAACATTAATGCTAATAAAATATTGTCCCCTGTTAAAATGCAAATGCTCTTGGGAGACTGAGACATTAAACCAATTATGCGTGACTTGGTGAAAAATATTTCATCAGCAACATTCCTGTGCAATAAACCTGTGGTGTGATGGAGTAGAGGAGAGAGAGAGACACAGGCAGACAGAGACAGACAGGGACAGAAGAGTCAGGCCTAAATGTTCTTCAGGACAGAACTGCATTGAGGACCTGGGTGACTGGGCAGCAGATTATTATAATCACCTCGTGGGCCTGATTTCATGAAGCCATTGAGAAAGGAGGTAGAACTCATGTCCTAACTCAGACCTTTCAGTAATGTTTTCTGATGGGCTTCATTTCCCAGTCAATACCCTGAGAAGGTTGGAATAAGGTTTCCAACTCTGGTAGTCTACAATCAGAGTCTGTGATGCGGTGATTCAGGGGTGCCAGGACGAGGTGCTTCGTCTTAGGGAATCATCTAATATAGTAGTCTTGGGCTTTTGGTGAAGACTTCCCAAGGAAGGTGATTTAGAACTGGCATCTGAAAATCTGAGGATGAGTTTTCTGAGTGGGGGTGGGGGGAACCAGTGGGTAGAGTTTTTGATAGAGTGAAAGGGAGACCAAGGGAGGGAAGTGAGGCAGGGACAGGGGAGAAAACACAGTTAGGTTTGTGTTGAGCATATGGTGTTACAGGAGGGCCTGGCAGAAAATAAGAAACAGAACAGGTAAGCAGGAATGAAATCACACTGGACACTTTGACTGATGTAAGGAGTTTAATTTATTAGTCTAAAAGCAGTGGTGAACTTTTGATGAGTTTTAAGTACGGACATTCCAGGGGTACTGAAGGGGAATCAGAGTGACCCCGTGGAAATCTTTCATATCCTATTATTGAGATAAGATTGTTGTTCTTGGTCAGAGTTTAAAGTTTCCTCCTTCCTTCAAAAATAACAATTGAGAAGTCTTAGATGGGTGTCTAAGTTTCAAATGTGACAATGTATATAAAGCTTCTAGCCTGTGCCCGTTATGTAAAAGGCTTTCAATAAAAGGCAGCTATGAAAGTGACCATGGTAAAGGTCATTCTCTAGCCCAGGTGGGACACCTCACTTCTCACCCATCAGAACTTCAGGGCCTGCTAGATACTAGACCCTGCCTTCTTCTCTTGTGCTTCTCAGTACTTGTAATCTGTGCATTTCTCTTCCTACCTCTCCTCTGTCTTCCCTCCAGCGGAAGCCCTAGCAGGAATTTCAGGTAAACCCTGAGAATTTCATTTCCGGATTTTCTGTGGAAGTCTTTTTTCCGTGGTGCATTGTTTAGCTTTCTAGGAACACATTAACTTGGGAACTGGGGAAGGGGCTCAGCAGATGGGTCTCCAGCATTATATCCCCCTGAGAACCTACGTGATGGAGAGCAGTGAAGTCTGGGAACTTTGAGAAAAGCTATTGGTTCCTGTCTCCAATAAGCACATGGGAAACTTCCAGTAGAATTTTGGAGAAAAGACTGTATAAAGCGCCCAAATGAGGTGATAGATGTTTGAGAGATGTGAAAGGGAAGTGATATTTCTGATGCAAATTTGTATGGTTCTTAACTATTTTCAGCTTTATTTGCTGCTCCCTGTAGCATTTATTTACTTTGTGGGTTTTAAATGACTGATCAATGTGAACTTATGGTCACAGATTATTTTGAGTGCTGGTGACTCTTTGGGGGAGGATTGCATTTGGAAGACACAACACTCAAATTCTCAGGTACTGTGTACAGCAGAAAGAAGGGCAGGAGGCAAGGAGGAGGGAAAGGAAATAACATTTTGTGTACCTACTATGGTGTAGAGTCTAAGCGCTTATATATATTAGCTTGTTTAATCACCATAGAAATCTGCTAACTTAGATGTTTTTATCCATTCATTACAGATGAAAAAATTGAGGCTCAGATAGGTTAAGAGATAGCCCAAATTTACACAGATAGGAAGAAATAGAGCTGGAATTTGATCTGATGGAGTAGACATCCATGTTCTTTCCATTCTCAGTTTGGGAAGAGCCATTTAGATACTAGAGATTTCTATACCAAATAGTTAGATAATGACTATAGTTATTCACATTTTGGGGGGAATTAATATCCTGTGATTATGTTTATTTATTTTCAAAGATTTTATTTATTTGAGATAGCGTGAGTGAGAGAGAGAGCATGAGCAGGGGGTAGAGGGAGGGAGAAGCAGACTCCCTGCTGAGCAGGGAGTGCACCGCAGGGCTCAATTTCAGGACCCCGGGATCATGACCTGAACCGAAGGCAAATGCTTAACCAACTGAGCCACCCAAGCACCCCTGTGATTATTTTTTTATTCTTCCCTGCAAATATGACTAAGGTCATTAGACTCTCTGAGTCTGTTTTCTGACCATGAGAAGATGTAGTTGGGTGAAATTAGTGATTAAAAAATGTTATCTCAAATTCCAATTAGTTAACATATGGTGTTATATCAGTTTCAAGTGTACAATAGAGTGATATAACACTTCCATGCATCACCTGATGTTCATCATGACAAGTGCACTCCTTAATCCCCTTCATCTCTTTCACCCATCCCCTACCACCTCCCCTGTGGTAACCATCTGTTTGTTCTCTATAGTTACAAGTCTATTTCTTGGTTTGTTTCTCTTTCTTGTTTTTTCCTTTGCTCATTTGTTTTGTTTCCTATACCACATATAAATAAAATGATATGGTATTTGTCTTTCCCTGACTGACTTATTTCACTTAGCATTATACTCTCTAGCTCCATCCATGTCATTGCAAATGGCAAGATTTCATTCTTTTTTATGGCTGAATAATATTCTATTGTATATATAGATCACATCTTCTTTCTCCATTCATCAGTCAGTGGACATTTGGGCTGCTTCTGTAATTTGGCTATTGTAAATAATGCTGCTATAAATATAAGGGTGCACATATACCTTTGAATTAGTGTTTTGTATTCTTTGGTTAAATACCCATAGTATGATTCCTGGATCATAGGGTAGTTTTATTTTTAACTTTTTGAGGAACCTCCATACTGATTTCCAGAGTGACTGCACCAGCTTTCATTCCCACTACCAGTGCAAGAAAGTTCCTTTTTCTCCACATCCTTGCCAACATCTGTTGTTTCCTGTGTTGTTGATTTTAGCTATTCTGAGAGGTGTGAGGAGTTATCTCATTGTAGTTTTGATTTGCATTTTGCTGATGGTGAGGGATGTTGAGCATCTTTTCACGTGTCTGTTGGCCATCTGTGTGTCTTCTTTGGAGAAATGTCTGTTCATGTCTTTTGCCCATTTTTAATTTGGATTGTTTTTGTTGAGTTGCATTAAGTTCTTTATATATTTTTGATACTAACCCTTTATTGGATATGTGCTTTACAGATATCTTCTCTCATTCCATAGGTTGCCTTTTAATTTTGTTGATTGTTTCCTTTGCTGTGTAGAAACTTTTTATTTTGATGCAATCCCAGTAGTTTATTTTTGCTTTTTATTTCTCTTGCCTCAGGAGACATATCTAGAAAAATGTTGCTATGGCCAGAAGTCTCTGATTTTTAAACTGTGATTTGTAGAATGGCAGGTCACCTTCTGAGGAACTCAGGCTACTGTAGGAACAGATGTGCACATGGGAGAGGTTATGGGGTGTGGGCTTAATGGCTCCATCTCAGCAAGAGCTTATCTTTTTTTTTTTTTTTGAAGATTTTATTTATTTGTCAGAGAGAGCACAAGCAGAGGGAGAGAGAGGGAGAAGCAGGCTCCCTGCTGAGCAAGGAGTGCGATGTGGGACTCGATCCCAGGACCCTGGGATCATACCCGGGCCGAAGGCAGCCACTTAACCAACTGAGCCACCCAGGCGTCCCAGAGCTTATCTTCTTTTATGTCTTTCGTATTAGACTTCTGTATGCTTTTGAAGAAAGGATTTCATGGCTATTGAAAATAAAAAGGGAAGGAGACAACTAGTGTATGCTGCCTGGTTTACACCCCTCACCCTTATTATGATCCACCCCTCACCCTTGTTATGATCCATACTCATGGCAATAAATCTGAACTGAAAAGCTTTAGGTCTCAAAGCCTGGAAGCTCCTGAGAGGTTCAAACAGTGAAAGCATGTGACTATCAGTGGACTCATTTCTGTGTACACGGAAAGAAGCTAGGAGGAGATAGAATATACAGGAGAAAAATTGAGTTGTTCACTGGCTCTCAGTCAGTTTGCTGTAAATCCATTTGCCAAAAGGCAATTCACCAGAACATCAATTCCCTGTAAACCTATTCAGTGGAAATAATTTTGCCGAAACCTCAACTGGTGTAATTCCCTGAAAACTGTGAAACTAATGTTTAAACCAGATCTAGGACAGTTTGCTCTGTCTCCTAGTAAGGGTAGTTGAGTTTTGCTTAAGGACTATAGCAGAGGCAGGGCTTGGGGAGGGGAGGGATTGGGGCATAAAGCTGCAAAAATAACAAAGTTGATAAAATTAAAATCTCATCTTTAGAATACAAAATGTTAACTATTTTGAAAGTTCAGAGACAAATGTAAAATTCAAGAGAAACTGACATTCAAAATAGCTAGATTAACAAATCCATATAAAAAGTATGCAGTGACATTTAGAGAAAATCATTTCTTGGTTATTATGAGTAATGCTGCTGTGGACATTCATTTTTCCTTCATTAAATTTTTTTTTGTACACACTTGCTTTTATTCCACTTGGGCAGATACCTAGAATTGGAATTGCTGGGTCATATGGTAAGTCTATAGTTAACTATTTAAGAAACTGTGAAACTGTTTATAGATGTGGCTGTACCATTTTACATTTCACCAGCAATGTATGAGGGTTCTAATTTTTCCACATCCTTGTCAACACTTGTTACTATCTGACTTTTAAATTCTAACCATCCTACTGGGTATGAAGTGGTATCTTATTGTTTGGATTTGCATTTCCTAATGAATCTTGATGTTGAGCATCCTTTCATGTGCTTATTGGTCATTTGTGAATCTTCTTTGGAGAAATGTCTATTCAAATCCCTGGCCCATTTTTTAATTGGGTTGTCTATTTATTACTGAGTTTTAAGAGTTCTCTATAGTTTCCAGATACAAGTGCCTTACTAGGTATAGGATTTGCAAGTATTTACTCCCATTCTGTGCATGTCTTCTCACTTTACCGAATGTCTTTTGAATCACAAAAGTTTTTAATGTTAAGTCTGATTTTTTAGTTTTTTTCTTGTATTGCTTGTACTTTTGTGTTGTATCTAAGAAATCATTGCCTAACCCAAGATCATGAAGATTTTTCTCTTCTGTTTTCTTCTTAGAGTTTTATAGTTTTAGCTCTTACATTTTGGTCTTTGATCAATTTTCAGTGAGTATTTGTGGTATGGTGTGGGGTAGGTGTCCACATCAATGTTTTTGCAGATGAATGGTCAGTTGTCCCAGTAACATTTGTTGACAAGATTTTCTTTCCTGTTAATTTTCTTGATAACTCTGTTGAAAAACAGTAGATTGCAAATGTGAAGTTTGGGACCCTCAGTTCCATTGATTTAAGATGTCTATCTTTTCACCAGTACTTCACTATCTTGATTAGTGTGGTGTAGTGTAGTATAGAGTAAATTTTCAAGTTGGGAAGTGCAAGTCCTCCAACTTTGTTCTTATTTTTCAGTATTGTTTGGCTGTTTCAGTTTCTGTAGAAAGAGCTGACACAGCCTTGTTTTTCTTTGACAAAACCCACTTGGTCAAGATGTTTAATTTTTTTTCTATGAGTCTGGTTTGCTAGTATTTTGCTAATCTTTGCTAATATTTTGGTTTGCTAATATTTTGCTGAGAATTTCTTTGCTAATGGTTTGCTAATATTTTGCTGAGAATTTCTTCATTGCTTTTTGGCTAGTTTTTTTCACTGAACTATTTTCTCTGTGCTCTTAATACTATTCTCTTGAGGAAGTGGGCAAAAAAAACCCAAATTAAGATTCACTGGAGATGACCACGTTGAAAGAAACTTTTTTGTAATGCCCATGAGCTTTGGGACAGGATGGAGGTGGGGGTGAGACTAGATCATAATGTTTCACAGTCTACCTCTCTCAGGCATCCGGGAATCCTGGCCTTTGAGGCAGCACCCTACAGTGTGTAAATGCAGGATGGTTAAAGAAGTGTCCGGATGCCTTTGCCTAAAGATGAATATTAAGCAGAGGATTTTTCTTTTTCACAAAACTTTCTCTTTTTTCTTCATCATTACTTAACTGTGGGCTAGGCCCTGCATGCTAAGTATTTTACATGTGTAATACAATAGAATACTTATGTTCATCTCGAAACACATGGAGGCCAAATAACTTATTCAAGATTACCCAACGTACACGCAGCAGGGCAAAGATTCAGGGCTGCTGAGTGTAAACCTTGTGCTGTTCTCCGTGCTAGGAAGGGGCCTCTGGCTTCTCCTTCCCTTCCTCCTTTCCTTCCCTCCCTCTCACCCATTTATTCCATTCACATTTATTGAGCCTTTACTATAACAGTAAAAATTAATATTATTAAGCACTTACTATGGACCAGAAGATACACTTTTTCCTTAATGATTATGAGTATATTTAAATCTTAGAAATACCCGTGAAGTATAGTCTTTCATTAGTTTCATTTTACTGTTGGGAAAATTGATGTATCAAGAGTTCACACAATCTATCCAAAGTCACAGAGCTACTAAATGATGGGATGGAGATTTGAATCCAGGTAATCTCTTTAATGATGCCTGCTATAGTTATAAAGAAAATATAACAAATACACTAGAATGATAGTGGGTAGATGTATTTAAATGCTATTTAAGAGACTGAAGAAAATGATCCAAGTAGCATAAGCTGTCAGGAGTAACTATGCTTAGAGAAGCAGTGGAGGGCTCTTCTAAGAATGTGATATTTGTTCATGATTTTATTTATTTTTTTTATTTAAAAAAAATTTTTTTTTTAAGATTTTATTTATTTGCGAGAGAGACGATGAGAGACAGAGAGCATGAGAGGGAGGAGGGTCAGAGGGAGAAGCAGACTCCCTGCTGATCAGGGAGCCCGATGCGGGACTCGATCCCGGGACTCCAGGATCATGACCTGAGCCGAAGGCAGTTGCTTAACCAACTGAGCCACCCAGGCGCCCTTTGTTCATGATTTTAAAAGAAGAGCAGGGGTTTGCCAATACCCAGCAGGGACAAGGAGAGGTCAGGCATGTCAGGTGAGAGGAACTGCATGGACAAGGGGCAGAGAGATGCGAAGATGGCCCTCACCTTCAAAGAACCGTGAGAAGTTCAGAGCAAAGCAGTGCAGGGCTGTGCAGCAGCAGAGGGGAGCAGTGAGCAAGGATGCTCTACAGGCTGGGTGCTGGAGCTGGGTTGTAAAGGGCTCAAGCCAGTGTTTCTGCATCAGAGCCTCATTTCTGGGCACAGGAAGGACATGCCCAGTTCTGACTTAGAGGAGATCCTGAGGCAGTGGCCAGGAGACCAGAGGAGCAGAGGCTGACCAAAGCAGGGAAAAAGAGGAAGGAAGCTGGTGCAGGGGCAGTCTAATTTCTTACTTTGACTATACCATGTAAATCTGGGGCAGCTATTTGTTTCTGTTTTGGGAGCATAATTGAAAAAGATTGTGTACATGATTTAGAGGTGGGCCCAGTTGGCTTCCATTGCTAACTCAGCTTTGCTCTGGTATATGTCCCTGGGCTAATCGCGTTACTTGTCTGAAAGTGGTTTTCTGGAACACACATAAAAGTCCCTGGCTCTTGAGGAGATGCTCAGTGTAAGGTAGCTACAAGGCATGCTCTTCAAGTACTTCCTATTTGCCTGGGATTAAAAATATATGAAGTGTGTGTGTGTGTGTGTGTTTTAATAGCTTTATTAGACTAGTTTACACAACATAAAATTCACTCATTATAAGTTTTCAATTTAATTATCTTAGTAAATTTCTAGAGTTGGGCAACCATCACCACAATACATTTTGAAACATTTCCATCACTCTAAGAAGTTCTCTTGTGCCTTTTTGCAGTTAATTCCTGCTTCACTCTCACCCATAAGCATTCATGATCTGATTTCTGTCTGTACAGATTTGCCTTCTATAGACATTTCTTATAGGTGAAATATGTAGTCATTCTAGATATTTCCTGTAAATGATACAGTTTTTTGCATTTGGCTTCTTAAACTCAGCTTAATATTTTTGAGGTTCATCCATATATATAATTATAGTGTGTATCATAGTCCGCTATGAATTGCCGAATGGTATTCAATTAAATGGAAAATGCTACATTTTATAAATGCATTCACAAATTGATGGGCATTTGGATGTAAAGTGTGTTTTTGCACAATATTGTACACTACTAGATCCAGACTCACCAGAATTTTCAAATTAACTGAGATTTATTTCTCTTGGATTAAGTATTTTGAAGAAAGAAAATAACCATGCAGCAAAGACCATATCAGAGACATAGAAGGGGAGTTTGTTGTCTTTTTTATCTAGCAACATCTTTATCACCTATGTCTCTATCAGTCATCACTGTTATTTTAGCATTCAGGAGCAGAGGAGTAAAGTAGGCATTCCCACCTGTAGCTCTCAAATTCCTGAAAAAAATTCTTTTAGTTATATGATATCTACAGTGGTCCCTCCACCCCCACCCCCAGGCTGCGGTTTCAGTTACCCACGGTCAGCCACTTTCCGGAAGCAGATGATCCTCCCTCTGACATATCAACTAAAGGTAAACAGCAGCCTAATGCTATGTGACAATGCCCATGTCATCGACCTCACTTCATCTCATCATGGAGGCATTTGATAATCTCATATCATCACAAGAAGAAGGGTGAGTACTGTTCAATAAGATACTTTAAGAAAGAGACCACATTCACGGAACTTTTACTACAGTATATTGTTACACTTGTTCTGTTTTATTATTAGGTATTGGTGTTAATCTCTTACTATGCCTAGTTTGTCAATTGAACTTTATTACATGTATGTATGTATAGAAAAAATATAGTCTGTATAGGATTGGGCATTGTCCATGGTTTCAGGCATCTACTGGAGGTGTTGGCATGTATTCCCTGTGGATAAGAGGGGACTACCATATCACTGAATAATTCAATTTCATTCATTTTACTGTAGCTGCTAACCATCATGGTGGTCTTGTTCACTTTAGGAATATTTTTAACAATAAAGTTGGAAACTAAAAACATTTGTTTGCTGATGAGGCAAGCTGGCAATGAAATCCACCAGAATTCTTCTATTTTTCATACGTAAGGCTGATGGTATTTTGACTGTAGTAAGTGAAGAAGCCTGTTTGCATCCATCAGGTGTGGCTTCCCAGGGTTACTGAAGTCATAGTCTTGGCTGTGCTCACCCCCATCAGGGCACCCATCCCCCTGTTCTGAATTTCCTGTTCACTTGTGTGTCTCATTTGTCAGGACTTTACTTCCCAGGGGGGCTAATTTCTAATTTTTGTAAACCTAACCCATGGTGTGGTCATGCTCCGTAAAGTTTGCTGAATGAGTGGATATGTGCTAAAGAGACTGTTTAGAATTTTGAGGTTTGTTTTTGCAAGTGGCCGCTATTTTGAATGTATTCTAGGTGGGTTGAAGTGAAAGGGACCACTTCCTGGCCCCATTTATAATTTCTACTACTATGGTCAGTTATTGGGAAGAAACACCTTTTGGTTCCCTTCATTTGCCCAGGGGAGTTCAGTGGGAACCAGCCACTTCTCACCCACTAGCTTTCTGTGGCTAAAGAGTCTAGATCCCTAAATAGCCTGTTCTTTGTGCACTGGGGTTCTAAAGCTGGCATCCACTGTTCCCTTCACATCTAAAACTTTGCATTCGTGTCAAGTACATGTGATGCTTGGCCTCTTAAGGAAGACTTGAAAAAGAAGCCATATTTAAACATAATGGTGATAACAACCTTCTTACTTGTCTGCATTCTTAGCCCCACTCAAATCCGCAGTAGGCCTCCGTGCCCCTCTTCACAATGAAGCCAGTCATCTTTTCAGAGCTCACATCTCATGCCATACCACACTTAAAACTCTCCAGTAGCTTTCCTCCTACCCTACTCCCTTCCTAACGTGACTTCTGCCCACTTCTCCAGTCTCACCTCTGGCCCCTCACCTCTTCTCATGTGAATACTCATGGACAGGAATACTCAGCAACAGAGGCCAAGGACATGGGTGGTTTTGATTACAAGTGAGAGGAGATGGGGATAACAATGAACAGTATAAACGGTGTCAGTAATGGGGAATTGGTCTGCCAAATGTGCCATATGTCCCTGAAAAAGCCAAAGATGGCAGACAGGACTCTTGTTTTTTCCCTCAATTGGCTTCTGTTACACGTTATCTCTCAGAGTGTGCCATCCCCCTCAGTTGCTAACTACCTCCCGTTTCTCAGATCGTGGTGTGGTCCCAACTCTGTGCAGAGAAACTGGGGTGTAATGCGCTTCCTGAAGGCCACATATTGGGCCCAACACAGCTCCTTCCAAAGGGATTGTCTAAGGATAATTTTGATTCTCTGCAATTTCAGGTTTGTGCTGACTCTGGATCTCTTTAATGGGTAACAGTCCCCTCCAATATCAGTGCAGATCCTTAAGCTTTTCCAGGCTTCCTGCATCTTCCTCCGTCTGACAAGTCCTTCTCCTGTTCTTGTTCTTTGCTCTTACTCAAGCCTCAGCCCACATGGACTCCCTCAAAGCTTTCTCTGATTCTCCTTGGACTGCACTTAATTACCTGCCTTTCTGTGCTAACAGAGCAGCTTCCAAGCCTGAGAATCTATTAGGAGTGGTGAAGTGTTGACTTTATAATTCTAACATTCCTTTTGTATTTATTGCTTGATATTCTTCCATGAAACAGACCTTTCTGTCATAAGTGGGTCCATTTGCCCTGATGTACAGTTTTTACTGACAAGGCAGGATGAGTACTTAATTACTTCTCTTGAGCAATTTGCAAAGGATGATGTTTCTTTAATGACCACTTCAAATAGTGACAAATGAATTTTTATTCCTAGCTTTCTCTGTTTTGAGAATCATTATGGACTCACGGCTTTGGTAGAAGCAGAAGAACTGCTTCTTTTAATGCTCCAATCATCACAATTTGGGGCAGCATGAGCTCCTTTCAGCTGGTTCTTGTGTCCTTTGGACATACCCAATTACTATTTGAAAGCTTCTTTGCTTTTGAACATGACAGCATGTTCCAGGCTCACCTTGTACTTTTCCTGATCCAGCCCTGAAAGCAACCAGTTCTCCAAGAAATCCTGATTTTATAGAGCATAACCTGAGTGCCTGGAGTGATTATTGTGATGGGTGACATTGTTGCTAGGCCATTTCAGTGGGCTAAGACAGATATCTACAGTTAATGAAACCATTCATTTAACATTTCCACTTCAATTTCAACATTACTTTTATAGTTAATTTTTTATTTTATAATTGAATCTTAGGTTTTCTTAGACCATCATTAATATAATTCCTCATTTCCTTTATTGTACAATATAAGAAAATAGTTTCAAAATAACAATATGAATTTTATTAATAACATAAAATAGTCAGGTTTGGTTGATGTTTCTTTGTAGTTCCTTTTGTCCTTGGAGCATATCCCACTGAAGATGTTCAATCAAAGTACTGTGGTCAGAGCATCTTGGGGGGGAAAAATAATCGTTTTTCCGTGTGGTTATGTTACTAAATTGATATATGGTTAGATTTATTTGTCTTGGTTTATTTTCAGAAATGCTTTTAAAAATTAGCTTTACTTTTAATGGGTAATGAACTGACATTATTCACAATGCATAACGGCATAGAAAGGTATATACAAGGAAGTTTGCTTCAATCTCTTTCCCCCCACATATTCCTCAATGCATTTCCTATAAGGTGACCACTTTTGTCAATCTCTTGTTTATATTTCCTGTATTTTGTTGTTGTTATTTTTGCAGATATATGCAACATGGAGATTCTTGTTTTTTCTCTTAGACAAAAGGTAGCATATTTTAAAAAAAGACTTTATTTAGAGAGCACCTATGAGCAGGGGGAGGGGCAGGTAGGGTGTGAGTGACTCTCAAGCAGACTCCTTGGTGAGTGTGGAGCCCCACCTGGGGCTCCATCCCAGGACCCTGAGATCATGACCTGAGCTGAAATCAGGAATCAGATGCTCAACTAACTAAGCCACCCAGGTGCCCTCAAAAGGTAGCATATTATAAATGTTCTATATGTTCCTGTTTTCACTTAGCAGTGTACCTTGTCGAACTCTCCATATTACTATGTAGAGATTGTCCTCACTTTTTTTTTGTTTTTTTAAAGATTATATTTATTTATGTGTCAGAGAGAGAGAGAGAGAGCACAAGCAGGGGGAGCTGCAGGCAGAGGGAGAAGCAGGCTCCCCGCTGAGCAGGGAGCCCAATGTAGGACTCAACCCCAGGACCCCGGGATCATGATCTGAGCCAAAGGCAGACACTCAACCAACTGAGCCACCCAAGCTTCCCTTGTTTTGTTTTTGTGACCACATAGTACAGTTGACCCCTGAACAACATGGGTTTGACACGCTTGGGTCCACTTATACACGGATTTTTTTCAATAAATACAGTACAGCACAGTAAATGTATTTTCTCTTATTTATTTATTTATTTATTTATTTATTTATTTATTTATTTGAGAAAGAGAGTGAGAGAGTGCAAGTGTGGGGAGGAGCAGAAGGAGAAGGACAAGCAGACTCCGCACTGAGCACAGAGCCGGATGCGGGATCGATCTCACAACCCTGAGATCACGACCTGAGCAGAAGTTAAGAGTTGGATGCTCAACCAACAGAGCCACCCAGATGTCCCCCTTATGATTTTCTTAAAAACATTTTCTTTTCTTTAGCTGACTTTATTGTACAAATTCATACAACATCCAAAATATGTGCTAGTTGACTGTTTATCAGTAAGGCTTCTAGTCAGCAGTAAGCTATTAATAGTTAAGTTTTCAGGAAGTCAAAGTTATATGCAGATATTTGACTGCATGGGGAGGGGGCCAGCACCCCTAATTCCTGCGTTGTTCAAGGGTCAGCTGTATTGCATTGTGCGGATGTACCGTGGTTTATTGAACCACACTATATGGGTATTTGTGTTTGATATTTTGACTTACAGATAATACTACAATTAATGACCACATGCTTTTGTCATTTCATGCTTTAGCAGGATAGATTTCTAGAGGTAGAATTAATTTCTGTAGGATAGATTTCTAGAAGTAGAATTAATGGGTCAAAGAGTGAATGGATTGTAACCTCGGTAGATACTGCCAAAACCCATGGGACTTTATCTTGGTGCAGTACTGGCCCCCTAAACCGATTCACAGTGAAAGTGAATTTATTTTAACAAGATATTTTGAAACAGGCATTTCAGTACTTTTTAATACCAGGTTGTTGTAAGGAATTTAATCTGCCACTCTTCCTTTTCTGAAAAAGAAAATAGAAACAAAATAAACTCAAACACCAAAATGTCTCACACTCCGTTGTGATTATTGAAATAAGGAAACACAATTTTAAGGAGTGTTACCATGTTGTAATAGGGCCTAGAGATACAGGTGTGAGTTTGCCCTCATGGAGCTTCCTGTCTAGTTGAGTTGCTGCAGTAAACATTACACCCAATGGCCCAGTCGGTGGTGTAACTGTGGTTGCAATAAAGCCTGTGGGACAAAATGAAGGCTGAGATAGAGGTGACAGGAGGGCGTGTCCTCGCTGTGGGTGTGGGGTCAGACTTTTCTGTGACATTTGTGGGAGACTTGAAAGATGGCTGATGATAAGATGGAGGAGTCCTGAGGGGCAGAGGGAAGGGGCAAGAGAGCCATTCAGGAAGAGGAAACAAAGTTTGTGGATTCTGAGGTCAGGAGAGCGGTTGTTGCAGGTAATGAAAAGAAGGTCAGTGCCATTGGAGCACAGAGGGTGAGAGGCGTGTGATGCCACCAAAGAGAGACACAGGGTTAGTTCTCAAAGCAGCACTAGGAGGCACCACATTTTCTGACTCTTTTACTTTTCTGCACAGTGCCTCGAACACAGCTGGATAGAGTTGAAAAGAACGAAGTCATTTTTGAGTTAATTGGGGTAGGTCATTTGAGCATCAATTTCTTGGGTTAAGATTTTAGACTCGTAATGTCTTAATATTGGTATGGGATCATTAGGGGGCACCACTGTCCAAGAATTGTTGTCTTTAATACCACCCTAAGCCAGCATACAAACAAGTCTGCAGACAAACGGTCTTCCCTTTGAAGAGTGTTAGAGCTGGAAGACCTCCGGATCACCTGCTGTGATATCCTATAACACTAGTGTTGTTTGTGAGGCCCTGGGAAGTTCTTGTGCATCCCCCAAACCATGATCTTTCCATGAATTGTCCTGTTTCATCCTTACAACGGCTCTAGGAGGTGAATACTAAGGGGGTGAACTTTGTCTTTCTGTATCCTCAGCAAGATGGACTCTCCCTGTTATTGGCGGTGATGGGTAGAATTATCACTATTCTCCTTCCCCCAGGAGTACACAGGTACATTTTTCAGGAAGGAAACCAAAGCAAACAAAAGTACCATTCAGGTTAAGGTGTGAAGGTCTGGTAACAATCTAGGGAGGATTATCTCCACGGGAGATTTGTACTTTGATGGTTTACTGTCACCACCAGCCCACTACTGCTACATGATGAAGACAAGCAGCATCGACCTAGCGCTTCCACAGTATATTGACAACCATGCTAAGCATTTTCCATGGATTAAATCATTGAATTCGCAAGCATTACAGAAGGTAAGAACTGTTGTATTCCCATGCAGAGGGAGCGGAACTTGGCTACAACAAGGCGAAATTGTGGCCAGCACAGTCCTAAGCACTTCCCGAGCGATAACTTATTTAAACACTTAGAACAGCAGTATGAGCTGGGGACTCCCACCATCTCTGACCTGCAGGTGAGAGAACTGGGTCTCCCAGGGAATAAGCTGCAGAGCTGGCATTTGGACCTGGGCCATCCTCCCCACTCACTCAGCCTTCACAGAGCCAGTGCCACAGACATTGTGAGGTGGGAGGAGGTTAAGCTTGCTTCTCTGTTCCCATGTGTGAGTGCCACAGTCTGGTCACTTCAGTGCTCTGAGCTCAGTCAGTCTCCTTACGTAGGGCTTCTGTGCTCCCCATCTGGTAGGTTTGTTCAGAGGATCAGCGGAGGTAAAGTGAACGTCTGTGGCACTTGGTTGAGTGTTTAAGGGGTCCAGTGCAGAGTTGAGTCCTTGCTCTGGCACTTACTATATGTGACCTCATCCAAACATGTGGAATTCTCTGGACCCTACTTGCTCATTTCTTTGACACCTCAGAGATGTATGTCAGCATCACTCCCTGAGATTAGAGTTAACAGCTAATAACAGCTCTCTGCTCTTCATGCAGTCTGACTTACTTTTCATGCTTGTTTTATGAAATAGGTACTACTATGATATCCACTTGACGGATGAGACTACCGAGGATGGAGAAATTTAAGAAACTTACCAAGGCTTTCTCTTACCGTGTATAGGAGTCAGGATTTGAACCTAGGCAGGCCTACCGCTTACCTGCCCCAACCAACACCCACATCTTCGAAACCAGGCAACTCCAGGTTTGAATCCAAGCTCTGCCACATCCCAGATGCATGTCAGAAAAAGTTATGTAACCTCTTTGAGCCTCAGTTTGCACATTGGTAAAATAGTGGTTACTGGGAGGACTGGCAGAGATGGTCTATATAAATGCCAAAGCTCAGAGCTCAGTGCATAATCAGCTGGTAACAAATGTTAGTTCCCTTCCATTGGGGATGTTGGCGAGATAAATTGCTCCCTGAAGCCCGACGCAAGGAGAAGTGCCTACCTCAGTCCACCAAATGAAACTTTGAGGAATTAGGTTGGGCAGCTTTAATTGATCATCTTGTAATTTCCACAACTGGATGCAGATCAGCTACACTATCATAGACTAATTACATTTGTCACTCCACCAGGCCTGAAGAATACATTGTTGTATCTTTGCTATTAAAATGGGGGTTCATCTAATTAAAACCAAGGAGCTCTGCAAACAGCCTATGGTGTTTTAATTCCAGCAGGCTGTATTTAATCAGAACAATTGCCTATGCGCCTACTGATTGTGTTTCTTTTGGATCAAATTCCGAGCTTAATGTGCCATAGGATTGCACTATTGACTGAAGTTGATGGGGGACAAGTCAGGGAGATTACAGTAGTTTGCTGGGAGCTGAGTGGTTACTATTTTCACGGCTAGTTATCTCAGCATTTATTCTTGCTATTAAAAGGAAAAAAAAGCCTTAGTAGGTAGGAGGAGATTATTCTGTCTTTCCCCCATTGACTTAGCATGCATGCGTTTCTTTATTCATTTGACCTTCATGTACTGGGGCTTGCTATTAGCCAGGCACCATACTAGGTACTCTGGGATACAGTGATAATGCTTAAGAGCTGGTGATGATGTCTGAGGGAAAAAAGATCCCACAAAATTGGAGAGTAGAATAACCCAGAGAGTCCCAATGTTACCAGAAACCTGAAATTAAAAGTTGCTATGGTTTATGGCCCAATGGAAAAGGTCCTAGGGGGATGGAGTTAGCCTGACACAGGGAAATGGGATGAAGCTCTGACTCTTACATTTTCGAGCTCTGTGCCCTTGGGCAAGTCACAACTTCACTGAGCTCCAGATGCCTTGATTGTAGGATTGGGGTGACAATGCCTACTTCATAGTGTTGTTGTGAAGATCTGAGGAGACGGAGTATATAAAATGCAAGTGTTAATATTGCAATTCATATGCTTGTCTCTAAAGTATCAGTATTGGGGCGCCTTGGTGGCTCAGTCGTTAAGCGTCTGCCTTCGGCTCAGGTCACGGTCCCAGGGTCCTGAGATCGAGCCCCGCATCAGGCTCCCTGCTCGGGGGGAAGCCTGCTTCTCCCTCTCCTATTCCCCCGGCTTGTGTTCCCTCTCTCACTATGTCTCTATCTGTCAAATAAATCTTAAAAAAAAAAAATAAAGTATTAGTATTAACTAGGTGATGCTGGACAAGTTTATCCTAGAATATATTACCATCTATTTAACTTTTACCATGTACTAAGTGCTGTCCTAAACACTGCATAAGTTATCTGCCTTGGTGTCTATAATAACAATATAAAATAATACTAGTTTTAAGTCTATTTTTCGGATACAAAAACTGAGGCACAGAGGCAAAGTGATTTTCCTAATATGTCACTGTTAGTGGCAAAGCCAAGATTCGAACCCTGGCCTCTGGCTCTGAGGGTTTGGTGCTAACCACTATGCTGTTCTCTTCCTGCTGTGCGGTGAGGGTGCGGTGTGTAAGGCCCCTTACGTTGGTCTGGTGCTTTAGATAAAACATATGCATCGTCTGACTCTTTAAGAAAGCCATGGCAAGTGTTAGGATCTCCACTTGACAGATAAGGAAACTGGTATTCAGAAAGTTAACTGATCTGCCCAAAGTCACAAAGACAATGTACCACAGAGGGTGGCATGCATTTAATTTTTTGTTTTAGCAAATCGAAATACTTTGTACATTATTTGATATATTGGCATCTTCTCTTAACTTTAGTTGTGGTAATTTTGCTGTATCATGAAGTAATTAAAAAACCCTATGACTCATACAATAATATTTTACTTTATGAATACACCTTAAATTTTAAACTACTTTCCTGGTTTTGGACTTTTTGGTCTTTTCTTATTTAAGAAAAGGTATTACTTTTGCTCCCACTAACATCCTTTTACATAAACCTAGATCTTCGTCTGGATTAACAATTGCTTCCTTAGAATAGATTAATTCTTAGGAATGGAGTAACTGGGTCAAAGGTTGTGAACTTTTTGCATATTATCGAATTGTTATTCTCCAGGACTGAGTAACTACTTAATGCATACTTGTTGAGTGAAAGAGAAAGGCATTTACCACAGCAGTATGTGTAATCCCTTCTGTATCAGTCTGGGTTTGGTCAAGAAAATAAAACCACACACTAGAAGTTTTATAGGGTAAAGAGTTTAATGTAGGAATTAGGCGTACAGGAGTATGGGAAGGATGTAGAAGTGAGGATCTGGAATACTGTGCCGGAAGTTGGGAAAATCCATCACTGATGACTTTGGCCCAGGGTGGGCAGAGAAGTTGGAACTCATGGAGATGTTGAAGAGTCTGCCACTACCCATCATTACGATTGCAGAGTGGGAGCTTATGGGCAGGTCTGGAAAGTCACCACCGTTGGCCACTAGGGTCCCTGGCTTCTGCTTCACTGCCGCCTTCCACATTTCCCATGAGTTCTTCTCTTTGGCACTCTTAGCTCTGAACTGCCTAGGAAGGAGATTCTAGAAAGTGCAGCTCATGCCTTAGAAGGGAGTGGTGGTGGGCTGACTGCTGACAGTCCATAATGCCTTCTTTTTATAGACTCAGCAGAACTTGATGGAACCTTGGCAAATATGAAAGGAAAGAAGTGATTATCTTATTTTAATTAGCATTTTTAAAAATTATGAGTGTGACTCATTTTTTCAAGTAATTATTGGTCACCTCTTTATTCAACAGATATTTCTGAACACATAAAATAAATCAGCCATAGTTCTGGGCTTTGGGGAAAACTTGATGAATAAGGCAGGCAGTTTCTGCTCTCATGAAACTTACATTCCAAGGCAGAGAGATTAGAAAAAGGAACAACTAAAGGAACAAGGTAATTTGAGATAGTAATAGATAATGTAAGGAAAAACTGTGGATGACTTTGAAATGGGCCAAAGAGATTACTCAATATCCTCTCAGGGAATCTGGGGTCTCTGGAGATTATTTGATACTATGGGGGTGGGAGCGGCATCTTTTTCTTCAACTAGGCCATTTTACAACTGTGTAGAGATAGAAGTTGTAGAAAACTGTAAGGAATGCAATTAATTCCTGTGCATAAAAATGCAGACGGTATCTGGTGGAATGCATTTGATTATCACCCTGTCAATGTTGAGCATTTTTGTCAGTTTAACATCAGTTTATAAATCAGTTTCAGCATTCCTTAGCTGAATATCCGCGTGTGGTACTTGGACTTCTCTTTTGAACTGGTTGTAACATTTCACTGGTTACCTTATGAGTTTTTGAGTTAAATAAAATCTGATATGTGTTCATTTTATATGTATATGAGTCATGATGACATCTTCTATTAAAATGTATAACAGTTTGGAACAAATAAATGAACAAGATAATTTCTGACAGTAGTAAATATCGTCAAGAAAATGAGACAGGCATTGTTCCAGATGGTGACTTTGGTGACCATGGGAAGAGGCTGATTTGGATGGGGTAATCAGAAAAGGCCCTGTTGAGGAGGTGGCATTTGAGCTGAGACTTGAGTATCCATTCAACCATTCAAGGAGGTATCATGTGCAGGCAGGAGGGCAGAGTGTTCCAGGCAAAGGAAACAGATTGTGTAAATGTCCTGGGACAGGGAGAGGCTGTCATATTCAAGAAACCAATCGCAGTGAGGAAGGAGGTGAATGGTAGGAGGTGTGATCAAAGATGCTGGTGGGGGCCAGATTATGTTGGGCCTTTTAAGCTATGATGAGGATTTAGAGTTTTATTATAAGTACCATGAGAAATTATTGTGGTTTTACATGGTAGTTACGTAAAATGAAGTGAAGTGTCATTATTCGATTTCTATTAGAGAATGGATTTGTGTATCTTCTTCTCTGAGTGTTGTTAAGTGTTCCATTCTCATTTACCTCCTCAAATTATTATTAAACTTGACATTTTAGTTCACTTATCAAGTCTTATTGTGAGTAAAAATATAATCTTATTTTAGTAATTGTAAACCAATATAATCATGAAAGTAACACATAACCATTGGAAAAACATTTGCAAAATTAAAGATGCACCAGGAAGAAATAAAAATATATTTAGCTTTTGGAAACATTTATATATATATATATTTAGCTCATGTAAAAACTTCTAGAGTTTCTCAGCGTCTTGGCCACCTTGAACCGGCAAAGATAACTTACAAGACATCTTCTAAGCTAAATGATCTACTAACATTTAGTGATTTACAGTTTTCCTGTGGCATCTACTCATTGGGCAATAGCAGCTAATAGGTACGGTGTGTAAGTAGCAGGTGCCAGAGACACCTGAGGCTTTTGCCCCAAACCCAGTTCATTTAAGAACAGACATCTGCTCTTCCTTCCTCTGAGAGACACTCACTGGGAAGGCTCTTCTGGCCTGGCAGTCCCAGGGGCAGGTGGTGATCTCCTACCCTGCCCCTTCCCTTCAAGGAATGTATCTGGGAAGAAACTAACCAGTGAAAGTAACCTTGAACAAAGAAAGCGAGAGGAAATTCAGTGGAGATGCCCAGAGGCCTGTATGATAGGAAGCAGGACAGAGGTATTATTTTCCTGGTCTTTCTATGAAATAAAGGTCTATTACTTACTTAAAGATTGCTGTTTAAGTCACTGGAATTAGATGCCCCTACCCTCATGTTATAATGGATGAGAACGACCAATGGAAAAGGGACTGATCCTCTCACATTGAGATTTCTGGGGTCCACATTTCTATTAATGAATATGGCATGGAAAACAGTTCCAGGGGACATCTCTCTGGATGATCTTTGTCTGTAGAGGGACGACTTTTTAGGCCAAGGGAAGACTTTAGCATTGAGGTAACTTGGGAATCATTGAAGTGTAATTGACAATGACCAGACCTTGTGGTCAGGACTGGAACATAATTATGAAGAGCTGTGACTTAACTACTATTCTAACATGGGGTTAAGAGCCTGGGAGTCAGGCAGACCTGAGCTGAAACCAGCTTTGCCGCTTAGTGGTTGTATGATCTTGAGCAAGTTAATTAATTTATCTTTTGTGCTTAGCACAGTAATAGAAGGACACAGTTTGCATGTACCCCAGGGAAAAGGAATGAAGTCCTCAGAAATTAGCAAGGTTCATGTAATCCTATCTAGGAGGGAGGAATCCAGAAGAGAGTAGGCAGGGACATCCCACAGGCTCCAGAGCGATGGGTTTTGTTGTGCTGGGGGCAGAATGAATTCTCCAGTTGGGACAAAATACTCAGAACTCTAGATACCATTCATTGTTATGATTAACCCTGTATAAAGCTACTTTCTTATGACTAATTCAGTATTCTAGGGATTTTCACAGAGGTAAAAGTGAGTGTCTGGAGAGTTGACTCAGGTAATCTGGTCACTGGATCACCTTGCCCAGGCTACATAATTTGAAGAGTCTCAGTTTTCCTGTCTGTAATTTGGAAATTATATGTGTTTTCCAAAGTTGCTGTGAGAATTAAATGGAACACAGTAGATGTTTCTTAAATTCAGCTTCTTTTCCTTATCAGTGGATTGATTTGTTCAATGAACAACACTGTCTAACAGACCCTGCACCATGTGCCTAGGGATACAGTCCCTACTTTGCTTCTTTCATGAAACATATTCTATAGGAAGATAAACTTTAAAAAAGTTATTCAAGCTGGTACAGCCACTCTGGAAAACAGTATGGAAGTTCCTCAAGACATTAAAAATAGAGCTACCTTATGACTCAGAAATTGCACTCCTGGGGATTTACCCTAAAGATACAGATGTAGTGAAAAGAAGGGGCACATGCACCCCAGTGTTCATAGCAGCAATGTCCACAATAGCCAAGGTGTGGAAGGAGCCAAGATGTCCTTCAACAGATGAATGGATAAAGAAGATGTGGTCCATATATACAATGGAATATTACTCAGCCATTAGAAAGGATGAATACCCACCATTTGCATTGACATGGATGGAACTGGAGGGGATTATGCTAACTAAGTGAAAAGTCAAGCAGAGAAAGACAATTATTATATGGTTTCACTAATATGTGGAATATAAGGTGTAGCACAGAGGACCATAGGGGAAGGGAGGGAAAACTGAATGGGGAGAAATCAGAGAGGGAGACAAACCATGAGAAACCCTGGACTCCAGGAAACAAATTGAGGTTTGCAGAAGGGACGGGGGTGGGGGATGGGGTAACTGGGTGATGGGCATTAAGGAGGGCACGTGATCTGATGGGCACTGGGTGTTATGTGCAACTAATGAATCATTGAACACTACATCAAAAAGTAATGATGTACTATATCTTGGCTAATTGAACTTAATAAAAAAATAAAAAGTTATTCAAAGAAATATATTAACAGATAATTTTGTAAGGGCTATCAAAGAGAAAGGAACAGGTACATTGACAGATTCTATTTAGATTGGGGTTTGTGCAGAGATGGTCAGGTAAACCATTCTCTGAAAAATAGTAATGCTTTAAGCCGATGCTTGGTTGGTAATAGAAATTAACCAGATAAAAAGTTTTGTGAGTGGTGGAGAGAGCATTTCAGGAATGGAAGACAGCATGTTCACAGACCCAAAGTGGGAAAAGACTTATTGGCCAGAGTGGAAGTGAGCCAGGAGACAGGTGTCTCTGTAGGCTTGGAGGTTTAAATTCCATTATCCCCTCAATCATGTGTGCCATAAGCTTCTCTTCAACGGTGTTCAGAGCCTAGAATCACAAAGTATTCCACCAAAGATGTCTGTCTTTCTCTTTGTCCATGCTTACTTCCTGAAAAATAGTGAATTGGCTTCTTGGGACATAGAACTTGAGTTGTTAAACCAGGGTGATTGTATGTTCTGATTTGTCCAGGACGGTCAGTCCTGGTGTCTGCACATTATCCCCAAGTAATTATTCACAGCATGTCCTTTCGTTCTGAAGTTTGTCTTGTTTTGGGTGATTAATTACATGGTCATCTGACCCTTAACACATGGGATTTGGCCCCAGCCTGGGAGAACTCATTCATTGTGTTTCTGGTTGTCATTATGAGTGGGGTGATGTTCCTTTTTGTGATATTTCCCTTCTTTGGTCGGTTGGGATTACATTGTATTTAAAGCTTTGAGAACGATATCTGGTTAGACAATGGCCATTAAGTAAAGAGTGGCAAGTATTATTGTTGTTGTGGTTGCCATAACCTTCTGTGGAAATGATGATTTCTGCTGTTAGAAGGGTCCTGCAATATGGGAGAACCACAAATTGAACAGAATGTTTAACTCTTCTATAGGAGGAAAGGAAATAATTTTTGGATGCCTACTCTAAGCCAGCCTCTGTGCTGGATACTCCTTATATGGTTCTTTTCAACAGTGTATTTAGATCTTTGTTTCTTTTGTTTGTTTGTACCTTTTTTTTTTTTTTTTGTGAGAAATAGGGACTTTATTAGGCACAGAGTGTGACTGTTGGGCAGAATTACAAAATGGCTACTGGACTTCCTCCCAGGCTGCAGTGCAGTACTCCAGGGGAAGGAGGAGCAGAGGAACATTTGTTTTCTCTGTCCTCCGCCTTCAAGGCTGCATGCGGATGGCCCCACCGAGCCTCATGACCTCTCCATTGATGAGTGGGTTCTCGATGAGGGCTTAAATCAGATGAGCATACTCAGCAGGGTCACCCAGGTGGCTGGGGAAGGACACCTGGCTGGCCAAGAAGTTGCACACTTTTCTGGGAGGCTGGTCAGCAGCAGGGTGCCAAATAGGCCTGGAGCAGTGGCCATCACTTGGAATCCCAGGGGAGCTCGATGCCGAGCAATGGGCAGTGTCATGCCCACTATGACCCCCTTGGAAGCAGAGTAAGCAGCTTGTCCAACCTGGCCCTCAAATGCAGCCAGTTCTGGCAGTGTTGATGATGACCCCACATTGGCCTCCCTGGTCTGGTTGATTCTGGCCCATCTCCCCAGCCACTAGGTGGATCACATTGAAGGCGCCTATGAGATTACATTGAGAACTTTGCTGGAAGTCCTTCAAGGTATGGACCTGATTCTTCTTGAAGTCCTATGTCTTAATGGCCACTGCAATGCCTGCACAGTTGACTGCCACATCCACGTGGCCAACTTTCCTTTTGCTAGAGTCAGGGCTGCTTGCACGGCCTTCTTGGAGATCACGTCAGCTGGGGCAAAGGCACAGTGCTTCCCTAACTTCTTGGCTTGGGCCTTCCCATCGGAGTTGGGCGGGCTCAAAAGCAAAGCAGTGGCCCCTCGCCCCACCAGCTGCTCCACCATGGCCAGACCTGAACTGGAGGCTCCTCTGGTTATTAGAGCCACCAGGTCCTCATGTTCTGACATGCCACAGCCATCTTTAAATCTGTGCTTCTAGACATGGTTTTTTCTCCTCTTGCTTGTAATTCTGGCTCCAACCCTTATTGATGGGTGACTTCAGGCTGATCACTGACCTTGGTGGACCTCAATTTTCTCTTTTGGAGGAGCTTGTTTAAAATGGGAGTTCACATTCAGTTAAGGTGATCAGAGAGTAAGCTCAGAATGGGACTGTAAGGAAAGGTGTGATTGTATTGTTTCTTTTGTTGTCTGAAGAAAGAGGGCTTCTGGAACAGGCTTTGCGATCATGCCTGAGACACCATTGACACCTCCAGTGTGATGCTTTATAACCGTGGGCATGACACCCACACCACCTCTGTGCATGCGTCACGACTGGGGTGGGACTTGACCACAGCCCGATAGCACCACTGGACTCTGGTTTAGCATTCGGGATTCAGAAGTTGGGCAAGATGAGAAGTGGTTTTTCTGCTGGCTGCCGTTTTTGCTTTGTCTTCTCTCTTTAGCACATGACAGGATCTGGCAGAGGTAGTGGTCAGGGGAGTCTGAGGGGGGAAGTAACCTTTTCTCTCATTGGGGGAGATTTGCTCCATTGAAACATGAAGTGCAACTTCGCACGGCTGGGCCCTAGCTGGCCTGCAAAGGTCAGTGTGTTAGCAAACAAAAGTGTTCTTATGTTTTTGTCAATGAAAACTCAGTAAACCGCAGGAAGAGATGACAGTACCTTTCCCACTTCATTCACATGAATGATAATGAACTCCATTGTAGAGCAAGCCTTTGGGCATTATCTGATGCTATTTCTGCTGGCCAGAATTTGCACATCTCCCACATGACTCAGGGTCATGTAGTCTCTTTCCCACTGGGTGACTCTGACAGCTTTGCATTCTGCAGATTCTGAGCTCTGGCCTAGATATCCAGCCATTCAAAATGAGCATGGCCATGTGGGCCCCAAACCTTCTGATATGGGAAGTAGTTCCAGGGGGCATTTAGATTACAATGGGCTTTTCTTATGGGTTTAAAATATACAGTGGCTTTTTGGCAAATGAAATACACACAACCCGCCCCCCCCTTTCCTCAGTGATTAGAATTTACAGTGAAACAGATTTATAAAAATGCTTCTGTAGGGTGAAGGAAAAGTGGTGATATTGAAGTACGTACCATGCTACAGACCCTATGCTAGATACTTCCCAAACACTCCTTACCAAATCCTCCAAGGTAGATGTTAGCATCCCTACTATATTGGTGGGGACACATAGGTTCAGAGAGGTTAAATTATTGGCCTGGGATTATCACAAGTGAAAAGAGTGGGTCAGGAAACTGGCACCAACTGAATTAATCAGTTGCATGCCAGGTGCCAGTGCTAGGAATGTTGTAGACATTTCCTCACTGACTTCTCACAGTAACTTTATTATTATCCTTATAGATGAAAAAAAATCAGAGTTCCATGAGACATTGTCTCTTGTCACATCCAGGATTGGAAACATGTTTTTGTTTTGTTTTGTTTCTGCATATCACACTGCCATGTGATTGATTCCACTTTTAGGAGGCAGAGGCCGTTCATAAGCAAACAGGGTTATTTCAAGGATGTGATAGGAGGGGAAGCTGGCCCAGGCTGATTTAGCGTAAGCTCTCCTAGCTATGTCAAAAACTGTGTTCAATCATTTCTTTGCTCCCTTAGCAAACTTTGAAGACCTACTGTGCACAAAGCATTGCAGAGGGCACTGATGTTCAAAACAATGATCTTAAAGCTTGTGTGACAAAAGATGATGGATGTATATTCACTATACTGAGGCAGTAAGCGAAGTAGTGCAGTTTTGAGAGCATTTCAGAAATAAGGACTTGTTGGTTAGTGGACATATAATTGACAATATCCTCCATACTCTCCAAGCATTTCAGTAATTTGTGTATATATCTGTGTCCTTGGAAAATGTTCTTTTCTTATCAATAATAGGTCAATTTCCAAATATAGGGTGTAGAACTTAAAAAGAGAAGCTACCATTTATCAGATACTAACTTGGAGTTAGGACCAAGCTTTATGTATCAGCTCTAAGTTTTATAAGAATCCTGAATATAGGTATTATTTTCCACATTTTCTAAGACAAGAACCTGAAACAGAGAGATTAAGCAACTTGAAATATCAGATCTTCAGCCAGGAATAGACGGAGCCAAAACTGTAAATGCAGTTGTTTCGGAGGTTCTCTGCTTTCTACTTCCGTGGCCTGCTGATGTGCGCGCAAATGAAGCTTACTCCTCAGCTCAAATTTTGAAACTCCTCATTGGGCTTTGTTTTAAAACCAGTGAGGCATTTTGCAGTAGTCTCAAACATAATCCCTAGGATTTGGGGGACCTGCTTATTCACCTGGGGCCTGCTAACCCTTATCTTATTTAAAATTTTAGGTTGTGACCCCATTGAAGACTGTAACTGTACACCTTCCCTGTCTGTGCTTGTGTTTCCTCTGTAAGAGCCCAATGTCCCTAACACATCGTAGGCACTCAGGAAGTGTCTGTTGAATGTAATGTGACTTAGGCCTAATTGCTCTGTTTTTTTTGTTTTGTGTTGTTTGTTTGTTTTTGGCTAAAAGAAGACTAGAAACAGACACCAAGAAGGGAGGAATATTTAAGACCACAAGATGTGGCCATTAACTGGAAGGAACCAGATACAGAAAAACATAAAAAGTAGATAGAAGATTTCAAAAGCATCAGGGTTGGGGCAAATAACCCTAGGCATGTCAACAGTCTTCTTCGTTAAATTCTGCCTCACCTTTTTCACTCACGGAAAAGGTGCCCATTGTTCAGGATACTGGGACAAATAGAGAAGATTGCTCACTGCAGTGTTAACCATCTCTGGGCTCTGGCCAGCTCAGCCCTGTCCAGCCTCCCCAGGTACCGAGGGGATTAAACTCGGGGCGTAGCGGTCTCGTGTGCCTGAGCCCAGTGGTTGGGGAGGTACCATCTTAGTGCCACAAAACTACAGTAAAGGGTGATGTCTTTGCTTTTGTAACCTACTACCTGGTGCTCCGCCAGCCCGCAGAAATGTTTGTCGAATCGAATGGAATGAGAACTTCGCATTTTCCAGAAAAGATAGTAGTTAGCCTCCTTTGCTCTAGAAGGTAGGACCATGTGTATAATGCGTGTGGGACATGGTTTGAAATGAAAAAGAAACAGTGTGGTGGATTTATAAAGTTTCTTAACTAGTCAGTGGCAAAGCTGGGAGCAGGCACATTTTCTTCTTCTTCTTCTTTTTTTTTTCGGTTAAATGGTTACACTCCAGTCCTACTTGGGAGGTTTACATTGAGTGACCAAAGCTGCCAGATGTTTCCAGTAGATAGACCACTGTGCACAGTGTGCCATGGAGAAACCGGGAGTTTATTTCGGTGTGTGCTAGAAGGTGGTGTGGAGGGAGCTAATGAGCAGTGCATGCTGCATGGTCTGGGTTCTGCTTTAGATTGGCGATGATACGGTGCTCTTTTGTGATTATTTGTGTTCTTTTTTTATCTAGAACTTTCAAATAGATATTTCCAGTGTCAAAATTAGAGAAGACTGTGTGCTTGTGTCTGTTTGGTTTCTTTTCTGGGGAGTAACTTGGAAACCATTGCAAGCTGATGATAGCAGCCGTTATTATTTGACTAGCCTGGCATGAATTTTTCCCAAAGATATGCAACACTGATCATCCGAAGACTACTTACTTACCAGAAAAAAAAAAAAAAAAAAGAATGGTCTTGAAGGGAAGGGAAGAGCTGAAGCAAGCCTGCAAGGGTTTTTTATGTCCTAAATTTTTTTCTGCAAGAGGTACCTTCTTGAAAGTGATACAGAAGGGCTGAGGTTCTATTTTTTTTCAATTTTTTTTTAAACCATGCTCTTGGGAAGTTGCAAAAGCTGAACAGAAAGTATGAAATCTGGAAGTTTAAAAAAAGGCACAAACCCTCTCCAAAGTGGCAAAAAAAAAAAAAAAAAAAAAGGCCGATACTGGAGAAACAGACATTTTGCTCACTTTTAATTGTCCCAAATCCCACTCATCAAATTCATTATCTTTTTTTCTTATTGACTTAAAGAATTAAGAACGCCTACCAGTTTTTGTCCTGGGAACTTGCTTATAAATTCTGTTTCCATATTATGAGAATGATTCTTGTAATTTGTCATTAATAACAAAGTTCCAGAAGTCGTATGGACGTCTCATCTGATGCACAGGAAACACCAGCAGACGTGACTGAGCTGGGTTAGCGACAAGTCTGCTCTCGGCCGTGTGAAAGCGGTCATGCTTCATCCAGGTCCGGGGTGCCGAGCATTTCTGGAGTGGCCATCTTTGGAGCGTCTGAGTGGACACAGCACTGCTTCAGATCTGGAGTCACTCATTGCCTCTGCCAGCTAACTGGCTGTATGACCTGGGATCTCACTTCAGCTCTCTGAGCCTCAGAATTTCTCAACTGTAAAATGGGGATGCAGAACCTCCAGTGCCCCCCTGGGTCGTTGTGAAAATTAAATGAGGAAATAGAGGCCAAGTATTTGGCACATAGTCAATGCTGTTATTGTCCTTCTTCTGCATCTTTTGGTAGACCTGACGGGCTACGTGAAGTTGATAGGTGTTTTAACCAAGACTGTAGTGTGTGCGAGGTGTGTCCATTGAACTCAATCCAGGACTCAAGGGGTTGGGGGGGATGTAAGGGAGCTGACATTTGCTCATTATCTGCTGGGTGTCAGGCTCTGTGCCAGATCACCTCACATACGTCCTATCCACACATCCTCATCCCCTTTTTATGGATTGGGAAACTGAGGCCTTCCTAGGGTCACATGGCTAACTAACTGGCAGGCTTGGGAAAGGAATTCAGCTTTCCCTGGAGTTTAGATGCCACTGACGAAATTCATAACCTCAGACACGTATTTTAGGAAGTTCTCTGTAGATGGACCATGTCTGATTGCTTTCATTTTTAACAATGGCTGGATCATAGGTTTTCGGATATGCTGATTAACTGTGACCCCACTTGTAGCTCTCTTCTGCCTCAAGACAGTGTTTGTCCCCCAGCCTTTCTGATGTCAAGAGTAGAAAGTAGCCTCTGGAGGCCTTTGCCCTGAGGGCAAGAGGGAGAGACAAAGGGATCTGGAGCAAGGTTTTCAGCTTTAAGTGTTCAGATTTGGCCAAGTTTCTTTTCACATTTTCCAAGGCTTACCTCAGTTTCTCACACCTCTGCTTTTGTGTGAGCTGTTTCCTCAACTTTATAAAGTCTTGCCCTTCTAGACCCGGCTTGACTATTCTTTACAGTGTCAACGCTTTCTTTCCTGGCAGGTGGACTGAAGTACTTCCGCATTTTTCACATCTTAGCAGTTATTACAGTGCAGCACGTTCAAGTGGTTTCCTACCTAGCTCCTCTAAGTTGGGAGCTTCTTGAGGGATCGGACTGTGTCTTATTCCACTGCATGGCATGCACATAATTGGTGTATCCACACTAGTAATGAGTGAGTCAAAAGAGACTAGCCTTGGCTTCTGAATTCCTAGGGCGTATCTGGAGCAGTGTTAGCCTCTGAAGAGGCTGGCCATTTTATGCTCCCCTTTCAGGTCTTTGCCTGGTCTCAGCATCCTTACTTTGACTCTTCTGCAGTCAGAGCGGTCTCAGAGTGGCTCTAACTGATGGCTATTTTGGTTCAAACTCTACCTTGACTGTTTATTTCCATTCTCTGCCTGGGACTCCTGGGGATTCTGATTTAATTGGTTTGGGCACTTGCCTCACAGAGCGAATTGTTTAAATATAACTAGCACAACACAAGACACGCTGGCTGCAGCTCTGAGATCCCAGTATTGGAGGAAGAGATACACATGTGTGCAGAAGAGAGAAACCATTCATGAAGGCGGGGGTGGGGGACGGCGAGCAGTTGAACAGGACATGAAAGCCACTTCACTTTCTCATGTGAGTGGAAACACCAGCAGAAGTTGCTGGAGCCACTCGTCTCTGTGATCCTTCATGTTGCTCATTCATCCATCCCGTACAGCCTAGGCTGTGGCAGGAGCCCCTCAGTGGCCCCTCATCCTGCCTCCTGGCCCCTGTGTGGTCTGTCTGGTGCAGCAGTGGCCCTGCTTCCCCCATTATCCACAGGGTAGAGTACACGTTCTCTAGCATGGCGTCCCCAGCCACCGGTCTTATCTACCTTGCTCGTTCCCCTCATCTCCTGCAGCTCCATACGTGCACCTCTCTAAACTCCAGCTGTGTTGGACTCGTAAGGACACCACCGAAATGCCAGTTTGGTTTATCTCCATGCTTTTCTGTGTGCTGTTCCCTGCCTTCTAGATTTTTTCCTTCTCTCCTTAGTTGTTGAAAGTCAGCTCAGTCCTATCTCTACCGTTTTCCCTGACATGGCCAAGCTGAAGGAGATGAGTCCTTACCCGGCCCTCCCCCCGCCCCCCCCGCCCATGGTGTTGTGGGCACACACTTGTCATAGCTCTGATTACATTGTGCTGAGCATGTTGCCATGAATCTTTTTTCTCACTGGTCTGTGAACTTCTCGTAGTTGAGGCCCATGTAATATGCCTCATAAGAACAGTTCCTGACATACAGTAAGTGCTAAATAAATGCACATTGACTGAGCACATTAATTGTATGCTGTGTGCTAAGGAGTTTGAATGTTACCCTGAATCCAAATAGAGCTATTAGTAGGGTTTCAGCAGAGGTAGTATCAGGGTTGGGATTGAATGGGGCTGGGCCGTAATGGAGGAAAAGAAGCCAGCCAACCTTCCCACCCTCACTTCTAGCCCCTTACACTATTTTTATACTCCACCCACCCTGGGGAGCATTCTCCTCACGCACTTCTGCGTTCCTTCCAGACAGGAGCTGTCCCCGACCTGTTTCCGTTACACTCGCTAAAATGTCTCATATTTAGGGCGCCTGGGTGGCTCAGTTGGTTAAGCAACTGCCTTCAGCTCAGGTCATGATCCTGGAGTCCCTGGATCGAGTCCCGCATCGGGCTCCCTGCTCGACAGGGAGTCTGCTTCTCCTTCTGACCCTCCCGACCCTCCCCCCTCTCATGCTCTCTCTCTCTCAGTCTCTCTCTCAAATAAATAAATAAAATCTTTTTTAAAAAAAAGGTCTCATATTTATTGAGCATTTTATTATGTACTGAGAACTTTGGACTCTAAAAAATTAATTAACAGTAGCCCATTGAGACACTCACTTTTATTAACTTTTTTTTTTTTTTTTTGACATTTGAGGCAACTGAAGCTCAGAGAAGTTAAGTCACTTGCCCAAACTACCCAGCTAGGGACAGTAGACGAGATGTGAATGGAAGTGTGACTCTGAGTCACTGCTCTTTCCTATGGCGATACCTCTGTCACGGTTTTTTTTTTTCTTTGCCCACAGCTCATAGTATAGTAGCACACCCAACACAATCTGTTGGATTTAATTTAGTTTTACACTTCCATCCTGTATATTGGTTGGTATGGAGAGAGTTGGGATTTGTTTGTAGTTTGGCCTTCTTGTTTCCTCTGAACAATGCTGCTGATCTCCTCTCCTCCTTTGTTTTGTTTCTTTCTCCTATGTCCCTCAGATTCCTTCATGATACCTAGGTTTCCATTGTATTGGGTCATTTTTCTCTCTTCCTTTGAGATTTTGATTAGAAGTCTTCATCAATCTTCCCTGTTGGCCCGTGAAGCTGTTGTCCCTGGTGTTGATGAGATGGTGACTCACCTCCACTTCCAGGGACCCACTGTTCTGACATGGTGATACGTCAAAGCCTGATAGTCAATATCATTTTGATGGTCCCCACTTCCTAAATGTTCCTTTTCCCTGCAAAGTCCTGACCCGCAACTAGAAGAAGAGAGAAAAGTATCATCTGGGTCTGGAAATCCTTTAATTCTTTTACTCCGGGCTTGATTAGACTTGCGTTAGAATAGGATGTAGACAGGCCTGGACTCAATCTGCCTCTTTCCCTTCGTAGGTGTGAAACTTCTGGAAGATGGGGAACACAAGTGTATGTTTCCTGAGTGGTGGGGAGGATTCAGTGTGAGAACAGGTATGAAAGCTCCTTGTTCAGTCCTAACGTTCAGTCCTGCGAAACACTAACGACTTCCTTTCTCTTCATCATAAAGTTAGCTACCTTTGAGGGTCCTCACCACTGGCTACTTTGTGTGAGGAGACCAGTTGGGTGGAGGCGAATCAGGCAAAACTTAATTTTCTACCAACTTAGTGTATATGAGACACTTGCTCAGTCAGGTTTGTTATGTCATATAACCTTACCGCAGGGGTTAGCATGGATCTTCTTTAAAAGGTTGGGTAGTATTTTAGGCTTTTCAGGCTATAGGGTCTCTCTCACTTCTGTTTAACTCTGCCTTTGTTGTATGAAAGTAGCCATAGATGATATGTAAATGAGTGAACATACTTGTGTTTTGATAAAACTTTATTTGCAAAAGGAGGTAGTGAGCTAGATTTGGCCCGCTAGTCATAGTTTGCTGATCCCTGTGTTACTAGAATGTTCTTGGCCAACTTTCTTCCGTATTTTAGCTACCTATTCGAGGAAGACCACACATTCATCCAGTATCTTCAATTAGCCTTCATATGTTTATCTTTGTTCTCTTGGTAGGCAAATATCAAACACAGCAGCAGTTGATAACTGGGACTCTCTAACCCAACTTGCTAATGCCTATACATCATCCTTTGTTTGGTTCAAGGCATACTTACTGCTTCCTGAGCAGGTCCCACCTCACAGTCTGGTAAGAGTCCCCTTTTATGTTTCACTCCAATATGGAAATCTTCCCTTTCTCCCAAAGGCATCATCTTGATTTTCCTCCATTCTCTCAGATGATTTCCCCCTAGGATTATTCCCTCTATCCATATCCCGTGTAAGAATAATTTATTCTAAGGCAGAGATCTGATGTTCTGTTTTTATTGTTAGGTAGATTGGGTTTGAGTTTCACCTTCCCTACCCACTAGCTGTGTCACCCTATGCAAGTTATATAAACTCTCTTAACCCCAGTTTTTTTAATTTGTAAGATAGGGACAGTAGTAGTACTACTACTTCACATGGCGTTTATAATTCATGAGGAAATGCATATGCCATCAGTACATTGTGGGGCCCATAGGAGGCACATACTCCATTTATTCATCAAGTATCTATGGATTATCTGCAATGTGCCAGCAACTACGTGCCAGCCTTTGTAAATAACAGAGCTAAGACCAAAGTCAGATCTACTAGACCTCCAAAACCCTGTGCTCTTCACTCAGTAATGACCTAGAAAATACGTATTTTTAGGAAATTTTTGACTTCACTAGTATTAGAGTTTTTGGTGCACTCTCTTCACCCAGTCTCCTTTTTACATCAGAGTCTTATATAGACTGTAGAGTATTTCCAAACATACACAAAGTTCAGCCTCAGTAAATATTCATTGAATGAATGAATTTGGTGAGCAAGCCACTACTGAGTGTATTTTTCCAAAATAAAGTAAAAGTCCACAAAGAACTTGTGTATTCTCTTTACTCATTCCTACCTTCTATCTGATCATCACTATTTCTCCCATTATTCAATTTTGCCTTGAGATGGATCTTTTCAGTCATTTCTTACAAGTACCCAAATCCTACCCAGAATTCTCATTCTTCCCAGACCATGATGTTCAAGCCACATTTCACACGCCATGCATTTAAATATTCAGTGGCTCAGGGTGGTGCCAAGCCTAATTTTCCCAGTGTCCCTTGCTGTCTCTCCCATTGCTTTTGACAGGAGCCAGGCTCACCACAACACACTTGGTCTGTCAGGGAGGCTGAGGAAGTTGCCCCAGACCCAAATTTTTGGTGGCTGAGCTGGTATTCCTTTGCCTTACATAGCCTTTAATTGAAAACAACACGTAGATTTTAACTTGTTTAAAATGTCTCCAAGTCCTGGCATACACTGAATTGAACCCAAGGCCCCAAGACCTATCATCCCCAGAGAAACACAACATTAGAGGGGACAGAGCTTAGGGTAGGGAGACCTACAGGAATGCAGAGGTCTGTAAAATGGCTCCAGCATATTCTATGAGGTTTGGCAAAAGCCAGAGCTGGTGTAGCCAGACACGTTCTGCATGAAGTTTAAACTGATTTGACATTGTGGCAGTAGAAGTCTTTGCTCTCAGGATTTACTAATTCATGATTCACTCATCAGGATTGTGTTTTGTGTAAGGTGTCCAAGATAGCTAATGATTCCTGCTGAAATATTGCTAATGCTTGGTTTTCCCACTTTCTCTCCTCTTCACATTCTCGGTCAAGATCAAACCGCATTTGAATCTGTCTTGATTTGGATTTGGGTCTGGAAGTCAAATCATGTGACGAAATATAAACTTGGCAAGACCTATCTCCCCCCCCCCCCACCCAAATTACTAGTTTAACCACCTATTTTTAGCTATTCAATTGAGTCCTTCAGTTAGGCTCAGATATCATGTGCAGTGAAATTGTCAAAGACATTGTTTTCCTTTTAGAGATTATTCAAGTAGTGCAACAAAGACACCTATTATAAACCTCAGACCCCTACATTTCCAGGAACATATATTGTGTATTGAGGGCTTATCTCGGTGAACACCCCATTATGCCACTCGTGGCCCTAGTGGGAACGTTGAGAGTTATTCTTGACTTTTCCCTCTCAATATCTAACAATTCCCAGGACATGCTGATTCCACTTTATTCATGTTGCTTGACTTCATCCACTTCTCCCAAAATCATAGTTCATGCCCTTGTCATTTACTGTTTAGAGTATTGCCACAGCCAGCTGACGAGCTTCCCTGCTTATCATCTTGTCCTTGTCAGTTCCACCTGCCAGCCAGCAGTCCTGTGGATCTGTGTAAAGCATGCATTTTGTCATGCCATTCAGTTGCTTAAACATTCTCAGTGGTCTTTTCCCCCCTCAGGATAATGCCTCAAACAACAAGCACAATTTGTAATGTCCAGCACAACCTGGTCTATGTCTTTTACTCAGCATTGCTTTTCACTGTCACCTCTTCATTCTTTGGGATTTACCATACTGAACTCTGGACTGTACTCAAGACAAGCCATGTTCTCTTTAATCGCTGTGCCTTTCATTTGATTCTTCTGTCTTGAATGGTTCTATTGACCTGTCTTCCACTAGCCTTATTCCTCTTCAGGACCCTGTTTAGCTTCCACTTCTTCCAATAAACCTTCCTCAGTCTGGATAAGCTCCTCCTCCTCTATGCTTCTGCAGTACCTTGGACTTACTCCTATCATGGCACTTACATTACAGTATTGTAATTACCTGTTTTCTTGTTTAAGCAACTAGATTATAAATTTCCTGAAGAGTGGACCATATCATGGTCACCATTGTATTTCTAATGCCCTAGAAGAAATTTGAGGGGAAGAATAATTTATTCTGTCTTTTTACTTCCCTTGCTATGTATACCAGATGGATTTCCTTTTTTGAACACATTAAGCTGGATTTCTTTCATGATTCTGCCTTTGTTCTAGATGTTTCCTAGAAATGTCTTTTCCCTCTTTTTTTTTCCATGTGAGTTCATCCAGGGCCAATCACGTCAATTTTTAATGTTTTATTTTACATTATTTATTATAACCAGACCAGCTAAGCTGACCCTATGCATCGGGTATAGGATGGAAACAGCAATATGTCTTAGAAAAAGTACTGAGATGGAAATCAGGAGCCCAGAGCCCAGGTCACAGCTGTATTGATGACTTCCTATATGACCTTAAGCAAATGAGTTTCCCTCTCTGGACCTTACCTTCCTCATCTTAGCATGAGAAGGAATCAGATTAAATGATCTTTAGGGATCCTTCCATTGACAATCCCTTTAAATTGTGGTATTTGAGATAGGAAAAGGGAAGGACTTTGTGGAAAGATCTGTCTATGCTAAATAGGCCAAATCAACGAGCCAGATGTCCAAATAAAATTAGTCAGTAAATCCTTGGTTGATCGTTGCTCTGCCACTGTGTGTGCTGTGATTGGCTTCATCTTAGCATTGACTGCTATGGTCCCTGAGTTCATCTGGACTCGGTGCAGGCTTTGGTTTCAGGCAAAACTAGACATGATTTCTAGTGCTACCTCCGTCACTTACTTGCGATGTGACGTTGGTCAGTTTCCTTCTTTCTAAGCTTTGGTTTCATCCTCTACAAATTGGGTATCAAGAATAGTGTTTATTATGGTTGATGAGAACATCAGGATTTCAGATAGTGCCTGTAAAGCTCTTAGAGTTTGAACAGTAAATGCTTTTATGGTGGTGATGATGATGTTGTAACTTGATATAAGTAGGTTGCCACATGGTTAAACTAAGAGGGTTAGAAGAGGAGATTCTTAGGCTAGTTACTTCCATATGGGGAGTATTAAAAAATCGTTGATTGAAATGGTACACTGCACCCAGCAGGAACTCAGTAAGTATTTGCTCAATAAGTAGAAGGGAGAATTTCCTTTTTGTGTGGATAATGAGAAAACTGTCCTGAGGTTTAACTCTGGCTATTTGAAGGCTGTGGAAATGATGCTTCCCTGTTAGAGATACTTGGAGTTCTTAGTGTAATAAGGGTCCAAGGAGCCATTTTTAGTCAATCCTCCAGGGCATATTTTAAAGCCAAGAATTCACCCTATAAAATGGCTCTTTCTCAGGCTTTATTTTTCAAACACAAATAAAACCAAGTCTCTTTAATTTTCAGCATTTATATTCTTTCCAACTAATGTTAAAATAATGATAGAATTACCGGAAAAGGCTATTTGTTACCTGAAGCTATATATTGACTCAGTAAAGTGACATGCATTTCTAAGCCTTGAAGAATCTTCTTGTTGAGTCCATCTTTTTTTTTTTTGGGAAAGACACAGAAGCTAATTTTTCTCATCAAGGGTGGGGAAAATGCTGTGTTTGCTTATATGGGGAGAAACATATACCTCTGATAGTCATAATCATCTTGTATAGCCTTATATAGCTCCTCATTCCTTCCTTCCTCTCACCATGGGAGTGTTATATGTTCATCTTTCTGGAGTACCTACTATGTGCCAGGCACGCTTGGGGAACTTTCCATATAGTGTCTCTACTTCTACAAGATAAATATTACGATTTTCCTTTTAATATGAAGAAACAAATGCTTTTGGAGAGTAGGTGATGGATAGATGATTTAATCTAGGGTCTGTCTGTTCCTAAAATCCATCCCTTTTCACTCCACCAGATTGATCCTTATGTGAGAGTTGGGCATTAGTTATCAGCTCCACCAGGGGTGGTGAGAAGAAACGCTGAGGGGATACAGGGCTCAAGGTGCATAATAAGGAGTGGCTCTCCTGGGACCACCTTTCAGGTGCATGGCTTACTCATTCAGAACATGGCTGCCTTCTGCTTATAGTTGGGTTAAATTGCCTCAAATCCTTTAGTAAAAAGAAACACAAAGTCCACGCACTGATGGGCATGAGGAATTGGGAATTATTTAATGTTGGTTTGGTCATAACAGAGTGTCCCTCCAGAACAGATTGATTGTCCATACAGAGGCCTTTTGTTCAGCATCACATTATATTCTTAATGAACATGCTAGAGGATATAATCTGAAATGTGGCCCCAGTGGTGCATTTCAGGGCCCTAGGCTTGGTGGAGCCCAGGACAACATAATTCCTTCACTGAATCATTGTTGTTGACCTGCTACATGCCAGTTAGTGTGTTGTGCCCTGGGTGTAACCCAGGCTTTTTAACCCTGATTGCCAGTAGAAGTATTTCGGAAGCTTTGAAAAAAAAAAAAAAATCCGTGTTTAGGCTTCACTCCCAGAGACTCTTATTGAGTTAGAAAGGGATCTAAGCATCAGTATTGGGTGATTCTAGTGTGCACTCAGGGTTGAGAGACTAGTCCAGAGGTAAAGAGAGCAAGAAGCAATGACAAATGAGGGAAGTAGGGAAGTTATCGTAGCAAGTAAGCGGAGTTCCCCAGACGTTAGTCAGCTGTGTGTCATGCTTATGGTATTGTATAGATCCTCACACCAATTGTATTGTCACATAACAGATTTCTATAAATCACTCATTCAGTAAAATAATGTATTTAAATAGGAAACTTCACATACTTTTTTTTTTTTTTAAGATTTTATTTATTTATTTGAGAGAGAGAGAATGAGAGACAGAGAGCATGAGAGGGAGGAGGGTCAGAGGGAGAAGCAGACTCCCTGCTGAGCAGGGAGCCCGATGCAGGACTCGATCCTGGGACTCCGGGATCATGACCTGAGCCGAAGGCAGTTGCTTAACCAACTGAGCCACCCAGGTGCCCGGAAACTTCACATACTTATCATAATCTAAAAGCCAGTATGCCTTGCCATTAATGGGATTGAAAACAAAAATAAAATAAAGATAAAGCAAACAATATGTATAATTCATACACAACATTTTGAGAACTATTGGTGCAAGGGCAAGAAAGTGGGCTTTGCAGGATGGGACGTGGATTAAGGTCCTAGTTCTGTTGTTCATTATCTGGGCGTTTCTAAGCAAGTGACCTAGTCTCCCTCAGCATAAATTTTCTTTATGTATAAGAAAGTCAATAATGCTTGCCATGGCATGTTTTTATGCTTATGAAATCATGCCATGAGAGAGTGCCTCGCTCAGTTTTGTGTGCATAGATAGATGCTCATGAAATTGTAGTTTCTCTTACACTGACTGGCGTTTCTTGTTAAAAACTTACGACTAGAGGTGCATATAATGCACTTGGGGGCTGACTTCCTAAAGATTGGGGAGTGCTGTCAAGTCAAAGTGTGATCTGACCCAAATCTTAAAGAGTGAGTAAAGGTGCTCCAGGGTGATTGGTTTGAAGGGTATGATGCAACTAGGAGATATCATGACTTCATTGAAAACCAGGTTGGAGATTACCAAAAATTATTTCTCAATATCTTATATTTATGTTTAAAAAGACTAAGTGTACTCTGGCAAATGTCTGTTCCTTTGTGGCATAGTCTTTTGACATACCTCTCACGTGTTTCCATTCCTGGGACAGAGGGTGAGGCAGCTCTTCCCAGTAATTATAGTGGGATTTCAGGTTAATTTGGCTTCCACAAAGATAAGCCTGGTTATTCCTATTTTCATTACTCTGATTATTCCTGCTTGTGTTAGGCATGATCCTCTCTGAGAATCCTCAAGCATCTGATGGCTCATTATATAAACGCTCATCCACATCCAGCACTGTCTGACAGATTGCTTGGGTAATAAATGCTGAGTGACTTGCAGTGATATACTTGGATAGAGAAATGTGTAACTCTAAATTTTTTGCCAGTCGCCAGTAACCATGTCTATAGTCTCATGCATTTCAAATTAAAAACTTTTAGGGAGGTGGTTTTATCAGTAATATGAAACTTGGCTGACTGACTGGTTCATTTTGATTCTTTCCTTTATTCATTCAAAAACTTCAGCCAGCACCTACTGTTTGGTAGAAATTTCTGCTGACCTCAAGAAGCTGAGAGTCTTGTGGGAGATACAGACAAGTATAAACTGTAATGAAAGCCAAAACACAAAATGAGAAGTAATGACAGCAGAGAAGTGGAGCAGAGCCCTGAGAAAGGTGTGCATAGAATGCTGTGGGCATTCTATATAGGGAATGAGCAGAAAACTTATCTCAAATCTGGTTTCATTCTGCAGTCCGTGGATCCTTGGCATTTATTCAGAGAAGCCATCTTTTTCCTTTCTATGCATTCATCATATTGTGACATGATTATCTGGACAATGACACGCAAGCTCAGTGCAGGCAATTTCGGTGACCGCTGTGTTCATCACTGAATCCGTAGTGCTTTGCTTAGCCTGGTATTTGGCTCATGGTAGGTGCAGAATGCGTGTTTGTTTAATGGCTTTGTGGATGAACCCAAACTGGCTGCAAATGCAATAATGAGCTATATTATGGGTCTGAAAAGGATATAATGTTGGTGAAATATTTAGTGTCCTGGAGCACATTCTAGCTTCTGGAAAAGAGATTTCCTTTCCAGCTTAAATGTCCTGAATTGTATGGAGCCTCATTGCCACCTTTCATAAGCAAAGGGATTCCTGGACCATAAGCACAGTTCCAAATGTAGAGACATTCCTGGCAAATGAGGAACGCCCATGAAAATCAGAGAGGCTTTCTCCAAATGGACCAGATTTATAGGGTGAGAACAGATATGTGAATCTAGGCCAGAGGCCAAGGTTCCTCATTTATTCCATCGCTGGAAGTGAGGGCCTCAACAAGATCTAAAAACAACTGGCTTCTGCATACCTGCCCTTGAAGGGCATTTGGTCCGGAAAACTCCATACACAGCCCTCTGTCTACACCGTCCTACAGTCTGGCTGCTTTTGGCATAGGTCAGTCTCTTGGTGTCCTAGCAGGAGCATAGACACAGCAAGAGTGGCTTCACGGGTCAGCTCTGCTACTTTCCAGCTGTGTGGTCCAGGTTTCCTTGGCTGTAAAACGAGGGGTGGGGCCTTCTGATGCTCAGTGCAGTTGTGGTGAGTGCCCAGAATCTGGAACCCAGATCCTCTGTGCAGAACTCAACTCAGCCCCTCTACCAACCCGCTGTGTGACTTCTCAGTGAGCAAATCCATTGTGTACCATTACATAATGGGACCCCTCCTGTCAGAAACCAGGGCTCACTTTGGACACTGAGATCCATCTAGAATGTGAGCTCCCCACTAGTTTCTGGGCTGTTGGCGGGGGCTGCGTCATGCCCTGTCCTACAGCATGTGGTTCACAGCAGAGCCTCAGTAAATGTTTGCCTGCGAAGGAACTGAGCTTCATCTCTTCCAGGCGCTAAAGTCAGCTTCGGTGCCTGCCTGTCTGTGGGTGTCCTCTAGATGGCAAGCTCAGCTCAGTTTTGGACAGGAGTCAGCCCCTCTGGCAGGGCGAGGTCGGGGTGTGGAGTGCTTTAGTGGAAATCCAGTTTCATCCGGTGCACAAGGAATCCTCAGAATGGCGGCAAAGCTTCTGGAAATGCCAGCCAGCCAGGGCAAATCTCTGTTCTTTTCCAAGGAGAATGATGGGTGTGGGTGTGTCATCTCTCCTCTCCCACCAGTGAGTTTTCTGAACAAGGGAAATGGCTTCCTCCAAGGTAGGGAAGGAGCGAAACTTTCTCTACAGGTGTTGCTGAGTGGCCTCGCCTGTATTTTCTCATCCGATTCTGACAACGACCTTACACAATAAGTAGTGTTATGATTTCCTTTTTATAAATGATGAAGCAGAGAATCTGAGACATTCGTGCATCTCATCAAAGGGAAGCAGCTCTTTTGGAAGCGCGGAGTTGCTAAATCATGTCATTCCCCTGTCTCAGTCACTTTTACCTGTCCTTCCTATCTTAGAGAACAGGTGGAACATTAAGGGTGTGGGAAATAGAAACCTGACAGCTAATTTATTTAAATATTTGAATGTACAGTAAGACAGAGTCACCAGCTCCCGGTGGTAACGTCTGCTCTAGCCAGAGAAGGTGACCTGTGCCTGAGGTCTTGGCAAGGTAGGGTTTTGTATGTCCAGAATCCTGTCACAGCTTCCAGGGAGCCCCTTTGGAAGGGTACAGTCAACTGCAGAAATTCTAAATGCTGGTGGCTTGAGGAACTCCTATCTGAAATGAGCTTCATTTTCTCCAAAAACAGATTTTTAATTTTCTCCTCCCATGTTTTGGAGTTGGCTGACACTTTTAGGAGAAAGGTGAGTGGGAAAATTATTATTCATTTACTTGACAGATACTGATTGAGCTTGTATTAAGGTTGGGACCATGTTCTGTCAGGCGTAGTCCATGCAACGTTGAAGCCTATGCAAGTCCTGTCTTCCTAAAAGACATTAAGACATGTGCAAAAATAATTAAGGGTTTAAGGTAGAAAATGCCAAGGGCTTTGAACGTGTATCTGAGTCTGGGAGGAATTACATATTCTCATTTAGGGGACTCTGGGAAGGCTTCATGGAGGAGGTGATATTTGGACTGAACCTTGGAGATTATGTAGGATAAAGGTACGATTACAAGGAGAAGAAGTAGTGACATTTAAAAGCCAAGAAAAGTTAAAAACCAGTATGTACAGCTGGGGAGCAGTGAGTCCTGCAGTTACCCCTGTGTAGAGAAGGAGAAGTTACAGTCAGGGAAGAGACTGGCCTCACATTGGAGGGGTGTTATATGGCACATTCATCTCCCATTAGGATATGTTCTGTTTGTCCTTTTTCTGTGAAATTTATACAGGTGATGTTGTGTTACTAGGTGCATGTAAATTTAGAATTATTACATTTGGCTTTCAATTGACTTTGTATCATAAGTATGTCTCTTTATCTCTGATAATGCTCCTTAGCTTGGAGTCTGTATTGGAGGATATTAGTATAGCTACCCCAAGTTCTTTTGGTGAGTTTTTGGATGGTTCATCTTTTTAAACCCTTTGAGTGTTAATATTTCTGTGTCCTTATATTTAAGGTATATCACACGTAAACAACATACAAATTTTTTTTTCTAGTCAGACAGTGTGTATCTTTCAATTAGAGAATTTAGTCCATTAACATTAAATATAATTACTGATGTATTTGTGCTTTAAAGTCTTTTTCTTATTTATTTTCTATTTGATCCACTTGTTTTATGTTTAATTTTTCTTTTTTGTATTATTTAGGAGTATGCAAATATTTCTAAATCCCATTTCCCCTCCAAATTCTGCTTCTCCTGTTTATTAGAATTTTAGTTACAGTTCAAGTAGTTATCCTAAAGATTATAGGATTAGTTGTAGATTTACTGAATTTAACAAACTAATATATATATATTTAACATAAACTAATATTTTTACCATCTCCCAATAATGCTGGTGCTTTTTTTTTTTTGTAGTTTTTAATTTTATTATATTATGTTAGTCACCATACAATACATCATTAGTTTTTGATGTAGTGATCCACAATCCATTGTTTTCGTATAACACCCAGTGCTCCATGCAGTACCTGCCCTCCTTAATACCCATCACCGGGCTAACCAATCTCCCCTCCCCCGTCCCCTCTAAAACCCTGTTTGTTTCTCAGGTCCATAGTCTCTCATGGTTCATCTCTCCCTCCAATTCCCCCCGCCCATTTTTCCCTCCCTTCTCCTAAGGTCCTCCATGTTATTCCTTATGTTCCACAAATAAGTGATACCATATGATAATTGACCTTCTCTGCTTGACTTATTTCGCTTAGCATAATCTCCTCTGGTCCCATCCATGTTGATGTAAAAGTTGGGTATTCATCTTTTCTGATGGCTGAGTAATATTCCATTGTATATGTGGACCACATCTTCTTTATCCATTCATCTGTTGAAGGGCATCTCGGCTTTTTCCAGTTTGGCTATTGTGGACATTGCTGCTATGAACATTGGGGTGCCTATGGCCCTTCTTTTCACTACATCTGTGTCTTTGGGGTAAATACCCAGGAGTGCAATTGCTGGGTCATAGGGTAGCTCTATTTTTAAATTTTTGAGGAACCTCCACACTGTTTTCCAAAGTGGCTGTACCAACTTGCATTCCCACCAACAGTGTAAGAGGGTTCCCCTTTCTCCACAACCTCTCCAACATTTGTTGTTTCTTTCCCTCTCCATTTTGGCCATTCTAACTGGTGTAAGGTGGTATCTCAGTGTGGTTTTGATTTGGATTTCCCTGATGGCTAATGATGATGAACATTTTTTCATGTGTCTGTTAGCCATTTGTATGTCTTCTTCAGAGAAGTGTCTGTTCATCTCTTCTGCCCACTTTTTGACTTGATTATTTGTTTTTTGGGTGTTGAGTTTGAGAAGTTCTTTATAGATTTTGGATACCAGCCCTTTATCTGTAGTGTCATTTGCAAATATCTTCTCCCATTCTGTGGGTTGCCTCTTTGTTTTGTTGACTGTTTCCTTTGCTGTGCAGAAGCTTTTTATCTTGATGAAGTCCCAAAAGTTCATTTTTGCTTTTGTTTCACTAGCTTTTGGAGATGTATCTTGAAAGAAGTTGCTGTGGGCAATGTCACAGAGGTTACTGCCTATGTTCTCCTCTAGGATTTTGATGGATTCCTGTCTCACATTGAGGTCTTTCATCCACTTTGAGTTTACCTTTGTGAATGGTGTTAGAGAATGGTCGAGTTTCATTCTTCTGCATGTGGCAGTCCAATTTTCCCAGCACCATTTATTGAAGAGACTGTCTTTTTTCCATTGCATGTTTTTTCCTGCTTTGTCAAAGATTATTTGACCACAGAGTTGAGGGTCCATATCTGGGTTCTCTATTCTGTTCCATTGGTCTATATGTCTGTTTTTGTGCCAGTACCATGCTGTGTTGGTGATCACAACTTTGTAATATAGCTTGAAATCGGGCAACGTGATGCCCCCAGCTTTGTTTTTCTTTTTCAACATCTCCTTGGCAATTTGGGGACTTTTCTGATTCCATACAAATTTTAGGATTGTTTGTTCCAGCACTTTGAAAAATGTCATTGGAATTTTGATCGGGATGGCATTGAAGGTATAGATTGCTCTGGGTAGCATAGACATTTTAACAATGTTTATTCTTCTGATCCATGAGCATGGAATATTTTTCCATCTATTTGTGTCTTCTTCAATTTCTTTCATGAGTGTTTTGTAGTTCCTAGAGTGTATATCCTTTACCTCTTTGGTTAGGTTTATTCCGAGGTAGCTTATGGTTTTTGGTGCTATTGTAAATGGAATCGTTTCTTTAATTTCTCTTTCTACAGTTGCGTTGTTAGTGTATAAGAAAGCAACTGATTTCTGTGCATTGATTTTGTATCCTGCCACATTACTGAATTGCTGAATGGGCTCTAGTAATTTGGGGGTGGAGTCTTTTGGGTTTTCCACATAAAGTATCATGTCGTCTGCGAAAAGAGAGACTTTGACTTCTTTGCCAATTTGAATACCTTTTATTTCTTTTTGTTGTCTGATTGCTGTTGCTAGGACTTCTAGTACTATGTTGAACAACAGTGGTGAGAGTGGGCACCCTTGACGTGTTCCTGATCTTAAGGGAAAGGCTCTCAGCTTTTCCCCATTGAGGATGATATTCACTGTGGGTTTTTCATAGATGGATTTTATGAGCTTGAGGAATGTTCCCTCTATCCCTATACTCTGGAGAGTTTTAATCAGGAAAGGATGCTGTACTTTGTCAAATGCTTTTTCTGCATCAATTGAGAGGACCATATGGTTCTTCTCCCTCCTCTTATTAATGTGTCCTATCACATTGATTGATTTGTGAATGTTGAACCACCCTTGCATCCCGGGGATAAATCCCATTTGGTCGTGGTGGATGATCCTTTTAATGTATTGTTGGAGCCTATCAGCTAGGATTTTGTTGAGAATTTTGGAATCCATATTCATCAGGGATATCAGTCTGAAATTCTCCTTTTTGATGGGATCTTTGCCTGGTTTGGGGATTAAGGTAATGGTGGCCTCATAGAATGAGTTTGGAAGTTTTCCTTCTGTTTCTGTTTTTTGAAACAACTTCAGTAGAATAGGTATTATTTCTTCTTTGAATGTTTGGTAGAATTTCCCAGGGAATCCATCAGGCCCTGGACTCTTGTTTTTTGGGAGGTTTTTGATCACTGCTTCAATCTCTTTACTGGTTATTGGCCTATTCAGGTTGTCAATTTCTTCCTGTTTTAGTCTTGGCAGCTTATAGGTTTCCAGGAAGGCCTCCATTTCATCCAGATTGTTCAGTTTATTGGCATATAGTTGTTGATAATAATTTCTAATAATTGTTTCTATTTCCTTGGTGTTAGTCGTGATCTCTCCCCTTTCATTCATAATTTTATTAATTTGGGTCCTTTCTCTCTTCTTTTGGATAAGTCTGGCCAGTGGTTTATCAATCTTATTAATTCTTTCAAAGAACCAACTTCTAGTTTCGTTGATCTGATCTACTGTGTTTCTGGTTTCTAATTCTTTGATTTCTGCTCTAATTTTAATTATTTCTCTTCTAATGTGTGGCTTAGGCGTCATTTGTTGCTTTTTCTCTAGTTCTTTAAGGTGTAGAGTTAGTTGGTGAAATCATGATTTTTCTATTTTTTTGAGTGAGGCTTGGATGGCTATGTATTTCCCCCTTAGGACCGCCTTTGCAGTATCCCATAGGTTTTGGACCGATGTGTTTTCGTTCTCATTGATTTCCATGAATTGTTTAAGTTCTTCTTTGATTTCTTGGTTGACCCAAACATTCTTGAGCAGAGTGGTCTTTAGCTTCCAAGTGTTTGAATTTCTTCCAAATTTTTTCTTGTGATTGAGTTCCAGTTTTAGAGCATTGTGGTCTGAGAATATGCAGGGAATAATCTCAATCTTTTGGTATCGGTTGAGACCTGATTTGTGACCCAATATATGGTCTATTCTGGAGAAAGTTCCATGTGCACTCGAGAAGAATGAGTATTCTGTTGTTTTAGGGTGGAATGTTCTGTAAATATCTATGAGGTCCATCTGGTCCAATGTATCATTCAAAGCTCTTGTTTCCTTGTTGAATTTCTGCTTAGATGATCTGTCCATTGCTGAGAGTGGAGTATTGAGGTCTCCTACAATTAACGTATTGTTATCAATATAACTCTTTATTTTGGTTAGCAGTTGGCTTATGTAGATGGCTGCTCCCATATTGGGGGCATAGATATTTACAATTGTTAGATCTTCTTGTTGGATAGACCCTTTAAGAATGATATAGTGTCGGGGCGGGGGGAGGCGAAGCAAGATGGCGGAGTAGGAGACCTGGATTTCGTCTGGTCTCAGGAATTCAGCTGGATAGGGATCAAACCATTCTGAACACCTACGATCTCAACAGGAGATTGAAGAAAAGAAGAGCAACAACTCTCTGAACAGAAAAGCGACCACTTTCTGGAAGGTAGGACGTGCAGAGAAGTGAATCCGAGGCGATATTCAGGAGGATAGACGGCAGGGGAGGGGCCTCCGTCGGCCGCTTCTGGCAAGTGATAGAGCCGTGGGGCACAAAGTCAGAACTTTTAGAAGTCGGCCTCTCTGAGGGACGTCACTCGGGTGGCTAAGCAGGGGTTGAACCCTCGTGGGACAGTGTGGTCTCAAGACCCTCGGGGTCATAGAAAGACCAGGGGTGTCTGAGTGCGGCAGAGCTCCCAGGTATCGGAGTGGGGAAGCCGGCTGCAGAGAGGGAGCCGAGGTGGGGGCTCTCAGCTCGGGGTTGCCATAAACCGTGATCCGTGGCACAGTTGGGCCACTGCTCCTCCAGCAGGGACCCAACAAGCGGGAGGTTTGGGGAGACTCACCTTCTTCCCCTGGGAGGAGAGGTGCGGGAACACACCGCAGGGATCTGCTGGGTTTGGAGACTCCACACGGGGTCGGGTGCCAGAGACAGAAACACCCGGTCACAGGCCAGGTGAGCACGGAGTGTGGCCGGAGACCGGGGAGACAAGAGTGACTGGCGGCTTTTCTCTGGGGGCTCACCGAGGAGCGGGGCCTGAGTTCTCGGCTCCTCTGAGGCAGAGATTGGAAGGCTGCCATTTTCACTCTCCGCCTCCAAAGCTGTATGGAAAACTTGCAGGGAACCAAAGCTCTGGAGAGCAAACCTGAGCAGATTACTTAGCCCGGACCGGGCAAGGGTGGGGCAATTCCGCCTCCGGCAAAGACATTTGGGAACCACGGCAACAGGCCCCTCCCCGAGAAGATCAGTGAGAACAGCCAGCCAAGACCACGTTTACTGATCAATGAGAACGGCAGAACTCCAGCGCTAGGAGAATACTGCACATGGAATTCATGGCTTTTTTACTATGATTCTTTAGTCTTTCAAAGTTAATTTTTTTTTAACTGTCTTTTTTTTTTTTTCAATTTTTCTTTTTCCCTTTTTCAACCAACATCTTATCAATCCTTTTTTTAAAAAAAAATTTTTATTTTTCATTTTTAGAGTCATAGTCTATCCCTTCATAGTAGTTACCTGTATTTTTGGCATATATATATATAAGTTGTTCTCTCTTTAAAATTTTGAGATCATTTCTTCTAACAGATCAAAATATACCCTAAATCTCTATTGTATGTTTTTTTTTGTACTCCCCTGCCTGATCACATTCTCTCCCTTTTTTTTCCCTCTCTTTTCTTTTTAAATCCTCTTCTTTCTTTTTTCAAACAACTTCTTATCAATTCCTTTTATAAAGTTTTTTATAATTTCCATCTTTACAGTCATATTCCATCCCTTCTACATATATAAGTTTTTCTTTCTTTAAAATTTTGGGAGGTACTTTCTTCTAACAGACCAAATACTCAAAATCTAGTGTGTGGCACTATCTATATAACAGCCTGATCATATTTGATCACATTCTGTTTTTTTTTGTTTTGTTTTGTTCTGTTTTTGTTTGCTTTTATCTTTATCTTTTCCTTTTTTTTTTTTCTTTTTCTTTTTTCTCTCTTTACGTTTCTTTTCCCACTGTTTCAGGTCTTTTCTGATTTGTTTAGAATATATTTTGTGGGAACGTTGTTATCCTCTTAGCATTTTATTCTCTCACTAATCTATCCTCCTCTGGGCAAAAGGACAAGACGGAAAAAATCACCTCAACAAAAAGAACAGGCGGTAGTACCGACTGCCAGGGACCTACTCAATACGGACATTAGTATGATGTCAGATCTAGAGTTCAGAATCATCACTTTAAAGATACTAGCTGGGCTTGAAAAAAGCATGGAAGTTATTAGAGAAACCCTTTCTGGAGAAGTAAAAGAACTAAAATGTAACCAAGTTGAAATCAAAAAGGCTATTAATGAGGTGCAATCAAATATGGGGACGCTAACTACTAGGTTAAATGAGGCAGAAGAGAGAATCAGTGATAAAAAAGACCAAATGATGGAAAATAAAGAAGCTGAGAAAAAGAGAGATAAACAACTACTGGATCACAAGGGCAGATTTCGAGAGGTAAGTGATACCATAAGACAAAACAACATTAGAATAATTGGGATCCCAGAGGAAGAAGAACGAGAGGGGCAGAAGGTATAATGGAGCAAATTATAGCAGAGAACTTCCCTAATTTGGGGAAGGAAACAGGCATCAAAATCCAGGAGGCACAGAGAACCCCTCTCAAAATCAATAAAAATAGGTCAACACCCCGACATCTAATAGTAAAAGTTATGAGTCTCAGAGACAAAGAGAAAATCCTGAAAGCAGCTTGGGAGAAGAGATCTGTAACCTACAATGGTAGAAACATTAGATTGGCAACAGACCTATCCACAGAGACCTTGCAGGCCAGAAAGGACTGGCAGGATACCTTCAGAGCACTAAATGAGAAAAATATGCAGCCAAGAATACTATATCCAGCTAGGCTGTCACTGACAATAGAAGGAGAGATAAAAAACTTCCAGGACAAAAAAAAACTAAAGGAATTTGCAAACACAAAACAAGCCCTACAAGAAATCTTGAAAGGGGTCCTCTAAGCAAAGAGAGAGCCTACAAGCAACATAGACCAGAAAGGAACACAGACAATATACAGTAACAGTCACCTTACAGGCAATACAATGGCACTAAATTCCTATCTTTCAATAGTTACCCTGAATGTAAATGGGCTAAATGCCCTAATCAAAAGACACAGGCTATCAGATTGGATTAAAAAACAAGACCCATCGGTATGCTGTCTGCAAGAGACTCATTTTAGACCCCAAGACACCCCCAGATTGAAAGTGAGGGGGTGGAAAACCATTTACCATGCTAATGGACACCAAAAGAAAGTTGGTGTGGCAATCTTTATATCAGACAAATTAGATTTTAAACCAAAGACTGTAATAAGAGATGAGGAAGGACACTATATCCTACTTAAAGGGTCTGTCCAACAAGAAGATCTAACAATTGTAAATATCTATGCCCCTAACATGGGAGCAGCCAATTATATAAGGAAATTAATAACAAAAGCAAAGAAACACATCAACAAAAATACAATAATAGTGCGGGACTTTAACACCCCCCTCACTGAAATGGACAGATCGTCTAAGCAAAAGATCAACACGGAAATAAAGACTTTAAATGACACACTGGACCAAATGGACTTCACAGACATATTCAGAACATTCCATCCCAAAGCAACGGAATACACATTCTTCTCTAGTGCCCATGGAACATTCTCCAGAATCGAGCACATCCTAGGTCATAAATCAGATCTCAACCGGTACCAAAAGATTGGGATCATTCCCTGCCTATTTTCAGACCACAATGCTTTGAAACTAGAACTCAATCACAAGAGGAAAGTCAGAAAGAACTCAAATACATGGAGGCTAAAGAGCATCTTACTAAGGAATGAATGGGTCAACCAGGAAATTAAAGAAGAATTTAAAAAATTCATGGAAACCAATGAAAATGAAAACACAACTGTTCAAAATCTTTGGGATGCAGCAAAGGCAGTCCTAAGAGGAAAGTATATAGCAATACAAGCCTTTCTGAAGAAACAAGAAAGGTCTCAAGTACACAACCTAACCCTACACCTAAAGGAGCTGGAGAGAGAACAGAAAATAAAGCCTAAACCCAGCAGGAGAAGAGAAATAATAAAGATCAGAGCAGAAATCAATGAAATAGAAATGAAAAGAACAGTAGAACAGATCAACGAAACTAGGAGCTGGTTCTTTGAAAGAATTAACAAGATTGATAAACCCCTGGCCAGACTTATCAAAAAGAAAAGAGAAATGACCCAAATCAACAAAATCATGAATGAAAGAGGAGAGATCACAACCAACACCAAAAAAATACAAACAATTATAAGAACATATTATGAGCAACTGTATGCCAGCAAATTAGATAACCTGGAAGACATGGATGCATTCCTAGAGTTGTATCAACTACCAGAACTGAAGCAGAAGAAATAGAAAACCTGAACAGACCTATAACCACTAAGGAAATTGAAGTAGTCATCAAAAATCTCCCAACAAACAAAAGCCCAGGGCCAGATGGCTTCCCAGGGGAATTCTACCAAACATTTAAAGAAGAATTAATACTTATTCTTCTGAAACTGTTCCAAAAAATAGAAATGGAAGGAAAACTTCCAAACTCATTTTATGAGGCCACCATTACCTTGATCCCCAAACCAGACAAAGACCCCATCAAAAAGGAGAACTACAGACCAACATCCCTGATGAACATGGATGCAAAAATTCTTACCAAAATACTAGCCAGTAGGATCCAACAGTACATTAAAAGGATTATTCACCACGACCAAGTGGTATTTATCTCTGGGCTGCAAGGTTGGTTCAACATCCACAAATCAATCAACGTGATACATACATTAACAAAAGAAAGAACAAGAATCATATGATCCTCTCAATAGATGCAGAAAAAGCATTTGACAAAGTACAGCATCCTTTCTTGATCAAAACTTTTCAGAGTATAGGGTTCGAGGTTACATACCTCAATATCATAAAAGCCATCTATGAAAAACCTACAGTGAATATCATTGTCAATGTGGAAAAACTGAGAGCTTCCCCCCTAAGGTCAGGAATGTGGCAGGGATGTCCACTATCACCACTGTTATTCAACATAGTATTGAAAGTCCTAGCCACAGCAATCAGACAACAAAAAGAAATAAAGGCATCCAAATTGGCAAAGAAGAAGTCAAACTCTCACTCTTTGCAGATGATATGATACTTTATGTGGAAAACCCCAAAGACTCCACCCCAAAACTGCTAGAACTCATACAGGAATTCAGTAAAGTGGCAGGATATAAAATCAATGCACAGAAGTCAGTGGCATTCCTATACACCAACAACAAGACAGAAGAAAGAGAAATTAAGGAGTCAATTCCATTTACAATTGCACCCAAAACCATAAGATACCTAGGAATAAATCTAACCAAAGAGGCAAAGGATCTGTACTCAGAAAACTATAAAATACTCATGAAAGAAATCGAGGAAGGCACAAAGAAATGGAAAAACGTTCCATGCTCATGGATTGGAAGAACAAATATTGTGAAGATGTCAATGCTACCTAGAGCAATCTACATATTCAGTGCAATCCCCATCAAAATACCATCCACTTTTTTCAAAGAAATGGAACAAATCATCCTAAAATTTGTATGGAACCAGAAAAGACCCCGAATAGCCAGAGGAATGTTGAAAAAGAAAAGCAAAGCTGGCGGCATCACAATTCCGGACTTCCAGCTCTATTACAAACCTGTCATCATCAAGACAGCATGGTACCGGCACAGAAGCAGACACATAGATCAATGGAACAGATTAGAGAGCCCAGAAATGGACCCTCAACTCTATGGTCACGTCATCTTTGACAAAGCAGGAAAGAATGTCCAATGGAACAAAGACAGTCTCTTCAACAAATGGTGTTGGGAAAATTGAATAGCCACATGCAGAAGAAGGAAACTGGACCATTTCCTTACACCACACACAAAAATAGACTCCAAATGGTTAAAAGACCTCAATGTGAGACAGGAGTTCATCAAAATCCTAAAGGAGAACACAGGCAGCAACCTCTTCGACCTCAGCTGCAGCAACTTCTTCCTAGAAACATCGCCAAAGGCAAGGAAAGGAAGGGCAAAAATGAACTATTGCGACGTCATCAAGATAAAAAGTTTTTGCACAGCAAAAGAAATAGTCAACAAAACCAAAAGACAACCAACAGAATGGGAGAAGATATTTGCAATGACATATCAGATAAAGGCCTAGTATCCAAAATCTATAAAGAACTTATCAAACTCAACACCCAAAGAACAAAGAATCCAATCAAGAAATGGGCAGAAGACATGAACAGACATTTTTCCAAAGAAGACATCCAAATGGCCAACAGACACATGAAAAAGTGCTCAACATCGCTCGGCATCAGGGAAATCCAAATCAAAACCTCAATGAGATACCCCCTCACACCAGTCAGAATGGCTAAAATTAACAAGTCAGGAAAAGAGAGATGTTGGCGGGGATGCGGAGAAAGGGGAACCCTCCTACACTGTTGGTGGTTATGCAAGCTGGTGCAGCCACTCTGGAAAACAGTATGGAGGTTCCTCAAAAAGTTGAAAATAGAGCTACCATACGATCCAGTAATTGCACTACTGGGTATTTACCCCAAAGACACAAAAGTAGGGATCCGAAAGGGTACGGGCACCCCGATGTTTATAGCAGCAATGTCCACAATAGCCAAACTGGAAAGAGCCAAGATGTCCATCGACAGATGAATGGATAAAGAAGAGGTGGTATATATATACAATGGAATATTATGCAGCCATCAGAAGGAATGAGATCTTGCCATTTGCAACAACGTGGACGGAAATGGTGGGTATTATGCTGAGCGAAATAAGTCAAATAGAGAAAGACATGTATCATATCACCTCACTGATATGAGGAATTCTTAATCTCAGGGAAGAAACTGAGGGTTGCTGGAGTGGGGGGTGGGGTGGGAGGGATGGGGTGACTGGGTGATAGACACTGGGGAGGGTACGTGCTCTAGTAAGCGCTGTGAATTGTGCAAGAGTGTTGAATCTCAGATTTGTACCTCTGAAACAAATAATGCAATATATATTAAGAAAAAAAAGAAGAAGAAGAAGATAGCAGGAGGGGAACAATGAATGGGGGGTAGACGAACCATGAGAGATGATGGACTCTGAGAAACAAACTGAGGGTTCTAGAGGGGATGTGGGGTGGAAGGATGGGTTAGCCTGGTGATGGGTATTGAGGAGGGCACATTTTGCATGGAGCACTGGGTGTTATGCACAAACAATGAATCATGGAACACTACATCAAAAGCTAATTATGTAATGTATGGGGATTAACATAACAAAGAAATAGAATGATATAGTGTCCTTCTGTGTCTCTTATTACAGACTTTAGTTTAAAATCTAATTTGTCTGATGTAAGAATTGCTACCCCAGCTTTCTTTTGAGGTTCACTGGCATGGAAGATAGATCTCCATCCCTTCACTTTCAGTCTGGATGTATCTTTAGGTTCAAAATGAGTCTCTTGTAGACAGCATATGGATGGGTCCTGTCTTTTTATCCAGACTGCAACCCTGTGCCATTTTATGGCAGCGTTTAGGCCATTCACATTGAGAGTGATTATTGAAAGATATGAATTAATTGTCATCATGTTGCCTGTGAAGACATTGTTTTTATAGATTGTCCCTGTAAATTTGTGTTGTAGATCAGTCTTGGGGTCTTTCTCCTTTTATAGTACCCCTCTTAATATTTCTTGCAGGGCCGGCTTAGTGGTCACATATTCTTTCAACTTCTGCCGGTTGTGGAAGCTCTGCATCTCTCCATCCATTCTAAATGAAAGCCTTGCTGGATAAAGTATTCTTGGCTGCATGTTCTTCTCATTTAGTACCCTGAATATGTCTTGCCAGGCCTTTCTGGCTTGCCAGGTCTCTGTGGATAGGTCTGATGTTATTCTGATGTTCCTCCCTGTGTACGTAAGGAATCTCTTCCCCCTAACTGCCCTTAAGATGGTTTCCTTGGTTCTAAGATTTGCAAGTTTTACTATTACATGCCGGGGTGTTGGCTTGTTTTCCTTGATCTTAGGGGGGGTCCTCTCTGCCTCTAGGACTCGAATGTTTGTTTCATTCCCCAGATTAGGGAAGTTCTCAGCTACGATTTGCTCAAATACATCTTCTAGTCCTCTCTCTCTCTCCACTCCCTGCGGGATTCCAATTATTCTGACATTGGAATGCCTCATGGTGTCACCTATTTCTCTGATTCTATTTTCATGGATTCTGAGTTGTTTTTCCCTGGCCTCCTCTTTTCCCTTTTTATCTATTATACTGTCTTCCAAATCGCTTATTCTCTCTTCTGTCTCAGTTACCCTAGCTGTTAGATTATCTATATTGGATTGGATCTCATTGATAGCATTTTTAAGTTCTGCCAATTCACCTTTTATTTCTGCCCTTAGAGACTCTATGTTGCCATTAATTGATTTCTCCATTCTAGCCATTGTCTTCACAGTTGCTAGCCTGAATTCCATCCGACATCTTGGCTATGTCTGCATCCATTTGTAAATCTGCAGCATAAGTCATAATCTCTGAGTCTTTTCTGTTTTGGGGGCTCCTCCTCCTAGTCATTCTGTTGAGGGGTGGTTGAGGGAATGTATAGAGTCCAAATTATTGACCAGAACCCAAGCAAGATGCACCTGTTTTCTTGGGACCTTAGGGTTGCTGGCCTCTTGTTTTCCCAGACTGTCTTCTGGGGGAGGGGCCTGCCGCGCTGTTACTCAAGCAACCCTATTTGGGCGGAGTTGCCCTGCGCCCCTGTGGCAGGGGATGGGCTCAGTGGGAATCAGTCTTTGGGGCTTTTGTTCTCTGGTGGCTTTCCCTGGCGGCTTTCCGCGTGTCTTCCTCGAGTCAGAGCAGAAGAGACCGTTTCCAACCCTCTGCCTCAGAGCAGAGAGACCGCAGTCTGTTCTTCAGTGAGCTCTCCAGGCCACACTGTCTCCGTTTCTGTCCCTGTTGCTATAAACTGCAGCGTCCTGGGTTGTGTGCCCCACCGCACCAATAATGCTGGTGCTTTGAGCACTTTAATTTGTTGCCTTTTTTTGGACATTATAATTTTACATATATTTGAAGTCCATAAAATTTTAATTTTTTTGTATAGTCTATATTCATTTAGTCTTACCAACATATTTATCATTCCTATTACTGTTCATTTCTGATTCCACTTCTGTGTTTGCCTTTGGGATCTTTTTTCTTCTGCTTGAAAATTTCTCTTTTTTTTTCCTGCATATCTGTCGGATACGAATTACCTCTTTTTGCTTCTCTGGAAATGTCTTTATGTTACCTTTGCTTTGAGGGTTGTTTTCTCTGAGCCTAGAGTTCTGCATTTCTGTCAACTCCTTGTTTTCCAGTCCTTTACAGGCACTCTTCCATTTTCTTCTGGCTCCTGTTGTTTGTGTCGAGATGTCACCCCTAACTATTACTGTTTCTAATTTGAAGTTAATGTATTTTTTCTATGCTTTAATTTTTTGTTGTTTTTCATTTTGTTTTCATTGTTTGTGATATTCCTAGTTGTGATTTCCCCTTTGTAGTGATCTTCCTTGGGTTGCTTAATCCTTGTTTGTCTTGGAAAATTGTCACCCTTTTTTATTTAAATAATTTTTCTATCTCTTTCATCTTCTGAGACTTCAATTACATGTATATTAGAACTTTAGCCTTATTCGTATATATCACATATAAATACATAAAATATATGTAGATCTATGGCCTATTTATTGATCAGTCTATCTTATCTTACCCTCTTTCTGTATTTTCATATTTTTTAATCTTGCTTCAGCCTGTGTATTTTCTGTTGATGTATCTTCCACCTGACTGATCCTTTCTTCTGTTGCACCTAATTTGCTCCTAAGCCTACGTGTTGAGTTCGTAAGTTCAGTTATTGAAATTTTCAGTTTTAATATTTCTATTTGAATTTTTATTGGCTTGATTTCTTTGGTGAAATTGTCCATTTTGTTATCCATTTTATTTTACATATTAATTATAGTTAAAAACAATATTTGGTTCGTGTGGCAAGCAGAACTATAAGATGGGCCCTACATTCCACCCCTCCCCCACTCATGTACATTGCATGTATAATCCTATCCCTCTTGAATGTGGGTGGTATCTGTGAATTTGGTGAGGTATTACTCCCTGATTAGGTAGGTTACACTGTATAATAAACGTGATGAGATAATCATTTCTGTGCTGAGACTTCTTCATAGCAGACTAAGGAGAGACTCTCCTGCTGGCTTTGAAGAAGTAAGCTGCCAATTTGCGAGATGGTCACATGGCAAGGACCTGCGGGTGACTTCTAAGAGCTGAGCAGCCATGAAAATGGGGCCTTCAATTCTTCTGACAATCTGACTGAGCTTGGAAGAGGATCCTAAACACTAGATAAGGATGCAGCCTCACTGTCTTCAACCTTGTGAGACTCTGAGCAGAGAACCCAGTGGTGCTGTGCATGGATTAGACCTTTAGAAACTGTGAGATAATAAGTGAGTGTTGTTTTAATTCTCTGGGTGTGTGATGGTTTGTTATGCAACATTAGAAAATGGTCATTGAAAGATCTATTTCTGTATCTTTTTATGTTCGTCTTGTTTTTGTTGTGTTCGTTATTTTTATATTGAAGGCCTGGTGTTGTATGTGAAAAGTTGTAGAGGCTCTTGAAAATGCTCTCTTCCTCTGGGAATGGTCCATCCTGTTCTCTAATAGGTATCTAGGATAGTGGTAAATCCTCATAATCCATTCATGAGTGAGTCTCATTCATTCTTGGTTGCAGCATTCATATGGCTGTATCTGAAATTGTATTTGCCCCCACTTCTAGGTGTAGCCCTCCAGTGATTACAAACTGAAAGCTGGGGTTTTCAGTATGGCTTTCCTTTGAAATAGGTACTGAACTCCAGTTTTGGACACCACAATATCTAGCTGTTACTGAATGTTTGTGTTCCCCCAAAATTCATATGTTGAAGCCTAATCCCCAAATGTGATGTTTTTGGAAGTGGGGGCTTTGGGAGGTAGTTAGGTCATAAGAGTGGGGCCCTAATGATTGGGACTAGTGCCCATAAAAGAAGAGACAAAAGGGAGATGATCTCATTTTTCATTGTGTGATGGTATAGCAAAAAGGCATCTGCCTGCAAATCAGCAAGACGGCCCTCACCACGAACCAAATTGGCTGGCACCTTGGACTTCTAGTGTTCAGAATTGTGAAGAATAAATTTCTGTTGTTTGAGCCCCCTTCACTCCACCCTGCCCAGTATATGGTTATTTTAAAAATAGCAGCCCAAACTGACTAAGACATTTGGTATTGGCAAAAACTCTGCTCTGCTTTGCAAAGGTTTATTTACTTGTATACTTAGTAGCTTCCTGCCTGGTTTAGCAATTTATGTTTTTCACCATGTTCTTCATTTCCTTTTGAGTCCTCACTAGCAGACTGTAACATCCATATTTCTACTAATAGTCTGTTCAAGGCAATGTAGGCTTTTTCTGTGATGCAACCCCAAATTATTCCAGCTTCTGCCCATTGCCCAGTTGCAAAGCCACTTTCATATTTTTAAGTATTTGTTACAGCAATACTCCACTTCCAGGTACCAAAACTTGAATTAGTTGGAGTTCAGCCAGAACTAGTAGGAAATAAATATTAAGAGATGTAACGCAATGAATTGGCTGATGTGATTGTGGAGGTTGGCTAGGCTATTCCAAAATCCATAGGTCAGGCCATCAGGAAGAGCAGACTGGAATTTATGGATGCAGACTGAAGCTTCTGTCCATAAGCAGAATTTTTCCTTCTCTCAAGGAAGCCTTAACACTATTTTTCCTTCAGCTGATTAAATCAGGCCCATCTGGGTTATCTAGGAAAATTTACCTTAAAGTCAGCTGCTATGGACTTTAGTCACAGCTACAAAGTACTTCCACAACCTAAATTAGTGTTTTACCTGAGTAACTGAGGGCTGTAGCCTAGCTGAGTTGATACATCCAAAAGACCATCATAATTGGACATGAACTTGGGCTGCCTTGGCAAATATTTGTCCTATTTTCTCTGCTTGATCAGATATCTTCAACTCTTGGTTTAAGTGTTGCCTCTTCTCTGTCTACTGCCTCTGCCCACCCCCCATATAAAAGTAATTTCTTTTTTTCATGTTTCTGTAGCATTTACTATGTTATCTTATAATAAGGGTCTGCAGTTATTTACCCACTTACTGAGTTCTGAGCTCTGAAAGGCCTAGACCAGGACATGGTATTTGATATCTAATACTGAGCAAATGCTCCATAAATATTATTTAAATGTTTATTGATCTGTACCAAAGTAGAAGGTACGTATCTGTTTATTTTAAAACCTTAATCGAAGGAAGCTGACTCTCTTGTGAAGGCCCATTTGAGTGGGCCACTTAATTATGCAAATATATAGTGAGAAAAACACAACCACTGTGTTGAGATAATGTATAGCAGAAACGTATAACTTTATTAAGAGTGCCACTGTCTAGATCAATGGTATGCAGAGTTTATCTCTGCAGAGGAGGAGGTGAATAAAATTGCATGAGGATCCCATGGCTTTTTAGAGGTGAAGGGACAACAAACTATCCCTTCTCCCTGAGATTCTAATTAAGAGAGAATTATTGGAAGGAAGCTGGCTGGATCTGCTGAATATCTAGTTGCAGGGTAAGTCAATGATATCCTCCAAATAAAATTCTCCTTAAGAATGGGAAGACTTAGGCTGATGGCCTGGATCTAAATCACCTTGGAGGTGGGCTGGTTGCCTCATACTGCGAGTGACGTCAGAATCTCTTCCAGATTCAGCTACCTCAACATAGTGCTGTGCCCTGGGGAACATTAGCTGAACATGGTGATGAAACTGAACACTGGTCTCAGCCTGGAATCCCTTTGGCCAATATTCCCCCTGAAGGAGTGAGATCATTTTCCCTTGAAGAATAGTAGTGCTGTGAGTAAGGAGCTTGTTTAATGAGGGACTATTGCTGTGGAGACCACTATTCCATTATAACAACTTAGAGTGATAAGAGGTCTTGCCAGTAGCAGCAGGTTGGAATTTGGTACCTTGCCTACTCTGATGTAATTTATATTTAACAGTGTCATTGAGGTGTAATCAGTATACACTGCACATATTTGAAGTATAAAATGTGATGTATTTAGACATATGCATATGCACCCATGTAACCATCATCCTGTCCATTATTTCCAAAACTTTCTTGAGTCCCTTTTTCTTTGTGGTAAGAACACTTAACATTAGATCTACCCGCTTAACACATTTTTCAGTGCATGATACAGTAGTTGACTGTAGGCATTACGCTGTATAGCACATTTCTAGAACTAATTTGGAAGGAACGACCCTTTTGGGCCTTGTGTTTTGGTGCAATTTCATGGAAGAAGAGAGTCCCAAGAAAAGTGACTTCCTACTAATCTGTCTAGTGAGGGATTGAGCATCCATAATTCCCCCTGCAGTTGGCAGAACTTGTCATGTCAGTTTCAGATGGTTTGTAAATGGAGAAGTGAATGATCATGTATGCTCTTCCCCTGCTGCAAGGTTTAACAGGGAAAAACATGACTTCAGAGTCAGAAAGACCTGAATCAGGAATCCGATTCCAACACTTACTACCTACATAAAGGTGAGCAGCGATTTAACCTCTTTGAGCATGTTTCCATTTCTGTTGCATGTGGATGTTTGTGCCTATTTCAGAAGATGACTTTTTGTAAGACAGTGGCAGGCCCCTTGATTCCCCACTAGACTTGTCCCCACTTATTGTTGTATGTCCTTATCATATGGAAACCATTCACAGACCACTATTTTTCAAATCCTGCCCTACATAAAGGCTGAACACTAGATAAAATAAGAGATATTTGCTGCCAATATGCACAGGAATCTATTCTCCATCCACAATTGAGTGTGAGAACATCTTCTGTATTACACATCTTCTGCAAAGTCCTGTTTCCCCTCTACAGTTTAGATTGTCCTCTTCTGTCAAATGAAGACAGTACTTGGTATCGAAATAGCATCAGAATTCAGAAGGAAGCAAAACAGAAGTTGAAGAGAAAGTGCTGTCAAAGGAAGTGAAAATACAGGAGCCTCTAGATTGTTCAGGACTGTGGTTTTAGGTACTAGAAGATCTATTTTTACACTTTGTCTTTTTATTTATTTAACATGGGAAGGGTTGCTGGGAATTTGCTGCACAGAAATATTTTTGAATGGTCTTGAATTCACCATGAGCTGGCCTTTAAATTTATATCCTGTGGTCCTTATGGTTCATTTTGCCTGTTTCTGGCAAGGGGGCTGGGGCTGGAGATTGTCTTGTTGAGTATTGATCCCCATTCAATTCACTCACTCATTCACTAATTCAAAAATAATTTTGAACTCCTTATATTATATAGGAGTGTCCTACATGTAAAGAAAAGACATAAAAATATTCTTCCGTAACATGGGGAGGAGATAAAGATCAATATTTTCTGATGCTGTTTCCTAACAAATAGGGTGTTGTTATTGATGATTTGGGGAATACTCTTCTTTAGATAGAATGATCTTCTTTAGGTAGAATTCTAAAGAGGAATCAGCATTTCAAAGAACCATGAAAACAACATATATGAGGGAATGTGAAACATAAAATTCTGAGATTGGAAAAAGCTTGTCAAATTCTAATAACTTATGGAACCCAGGGTAGCAGGATGATGGGGAGTGATGACCTGGAGTCTGGCACTTAGATACTCAATAGATACTTAATCTGTTATTAGTCTGTGTGTCCTTCTGAGGTTTAGTTTTGTGTCATTCCTTCTCATTGGCCTAGTCTCGAAACTCTTTAATTCCCCCTTTGTCATCATCCACCCATCCACCAGGTACTAAATCCTGTTGTGTTTCTATAAACTTTGCAATTCTCACTTACCCATATTGATTCTTTTGGCCCCACTGCTACTGATTGCCCAAGCGTAAATCTTCTGAGCTCTTACTCTGCACTATAGCAATAGCCTCCTATAGTCTGTATTAGCATCACCTCCCCAGTATCCTGTAATGAGATTGGCCACATTTATGCCTCTAACAATGATCCCTTTTGTACTAATGCTGTATATACACTTGACATCTTCACATTGTGATTGGTTGAAGGAAGGGTGTGTAACTAGAGCAGTGATGGGCTTTCCTATGGATAAATTGATAGGTCCATGCATGGTAACATAACTCAAGTTGGTCCACCCAGTATGAAATCCTGGATTCACTGGTTGGATAAAGAGAAGCTCTCTCTTCTCTTGGATTTGTTATAAGTGCATGAGACCTAATGTTGCTGTGGCTGTTTGGCCCTAATGTTGGAAGCCAGCCTAGGGAATAAGCTGAGAGATAAGACAGGGCAGTCTGGGATATTGCAGAGAAGAGGACTTACAGATCTTGATAACTTTGCTTAAGCCCCCATCTCTGGACCTCAGTTCTGTTAACTGGCCAATTCCCTGTAACTTGAGGCATTCTGAGTTAGAATTCTTTTTCCATGTGCAACTTCAGTGCCTGAGCAGGCTACCCTCTCAGTTGTGACTATCTACCACATGCTAATGTCTGCCAAAACAATAGCTAATATTTATTGAGGACTTACTATGTTCTCAGCACTGTTCTAGTAGTTTAAATTATTACCTCATTTATGGCTCACAACAACCTTATAAGTTGGATATTATCATTAAGGCCATTTTACAGATTTGACCTAGACTGCCTGGCTAATATGGAATAGCAGGGATATTACTTATACATGGTTGCATGACAAATTACCCCCAAATTTAGCAGCTTAAAACAACAAACATTAACTATCTCACCCTTTCTGTGGGTAAGGAATCTGGGTACAGTATAGCTGGGGCCTCTGGTGTAAGATCTCTGGTGGGGTGCAGACTTGCTGTTGACCAGGCTGCAGTCTCATTTGAAGGCTTGACTGTGGCATTGGGGACTTCACTCTAAGCTAACTCATGTGGTTGTTAGCAGGCCTCCATCTCTTGCCATGTGAGTCTCTTCACAGGGTGGCCTCATGACATAGGAGGTGGTTCCCCCAGGGCTATGAGATCTGAAAGACAGTGAGTGAAATCAAGGGCAATATGAAGGGTGCTTGGGTGCCTGCATGAAAGGGAGAGGCAGAGGGAGAAGGGAAGAGAGAGACAGACAGACAAAGATGGAAATCACAGTTGTTTTTGGTAAGCTAATCTCAGAGGTGACATCCCATCACCTTTGCTGCATTCTGATGCTGGAAGTGAGTCATTAAATCCAGTGCACCTCCAAGGGGAGAGCAAAGACATGAATCGCAGCAAATGGGGCTCATTGAAGGCCATCTTAGAGGCTGCCTACCACAGCCAGTGCATACTACCATGTAGTCAAAGATGCACACCCTACTGGCCAGTTCTTATACTTCAAGGACTTTCTCATGTCCTGCCCTTTCAGGGTCACTCCTCTCAGAATTCCTTCATGTGTTCATGCTAAACTCTAATGGTACCGCACATCCTGGTCTATCTCTCATGAGTCTATTCAGAGTGGGTCTCAACTGTCACAAAACCTAACTTGTCTCTCCACTGTTGATCGAACTTCTTTAACACATCTCAACGTCTGATGAAAGTTTTATAATCATAGCGAACAACCTCCACATACTCTTTGATCCTGGAATAGCCCCTACATTATCTCATTACCATGTTTTTGCCCCTGCCATCACTTCCTCCCCGAATTCCTTTGAATCTTCTCTCGCCACCATTTGTGAAAGTCTTTTTTACGGGAAAGCTTCTGCACACATCCACTTCCTTCTTGATGATGTCCTCGATTCACTGGCACTGTCTCTGCAGGGGCTGATCTCCTTTTTCCTTACTCTCTTGTGCTCCTTCTTGTCCCGTTTTCAGTTCTTTCACAGTGTTCCTCTCATTTGAACTGCATGACTGTTTGCTGATTGATTCATAGGATACGGAGCCTGTCTGTGAGGAACAAGGTAGAGAGGGTCGTGCCTGGAAGAATGCAGTTGCTTCATGGGGCTGCTGTGAGGATTAAAGGACCCCAGCTCACTGGATCAAGTGAAAGAGTGTTCTCGTCATTGATAGTAAAACAATGCAGAAACAAAATCTCATACTGCTCAGGTCTCTAACCTGAAATTTCTCCAGGTACTTTGCTGCTTAGATTTCCCTGATTTAGATTTTAGTGCCTTATAATTAGATCTGCCTGGATGTCTCTGAGCAACTTTGGGCAGGTGTTGTCTCATTTCACTTCCTCCAGGAGCCAAGTCTCCTACAATAAAGGGGATCAGTCAGGGCAGACAAAGTTATGCTATAGTAACAAGCAACCTCCAAATTGCAATAGGTAAGACAACAAAAATATGTATTTCTTACATTACATGTCTATTAGGGATCAGCTCCATTGTTCTCACTTCAGAACCTAGGCTGACAAAAGAGACATCCCCTAGAATATTGGAAGGACACCATGAGAGCGAGAGAACTATATTACGTCTTTCCCCCAGTTATTAAGTGCTACAGCCTGGAAAAGACAAATGTTACTTCTGATGACACGTAGTGGCAAAAGCCATTGATGTGGCCTGTTATGGGTGGAGCTGCCTCCCCCCAAAAAGAGGTACGGAAGTCCTAATCCCTATAACCTATGAATGTGCTCTTATTTGGAAATAGGGTCTTTGTAGATGTAATCAAGTTAAGATGAGGTCATACTCATTTAGGGTGGGTTCTAATCCAATATGAATAGTGTTCTTATAGCAGGAAGAGAAAGCAGGCACAGACACAGGAGGGAAGAATGCCACAGGATGATGGAAGCACAGATTGCAATGCTGCATCGCGCGCCAAGGAGTGCCAAGAATTCCTTGCATTCCAAAGACATTCCAATGTCTTTCAAACTACCAGAAGCTAGGAAGGACAAGAAAGGATTCTCCTCTAAAGGTTTCTTTAGCATGGTCCTGCTGATGGCTTGATTTTTTTGGACTTCTAGTTTCCAGAACTGTGAGACAATATATTTCTGCTGCTTTTAGCCACCCAGGATGTGATACTTGTTATAGCACCCCTAGGATACTAACACATTGCCTTAGCCAAGCACAAAGAGGTCAGGACGAAATTCAGTCCTCAGTGGGCCTGAAAAAAGGAAAGGACAGTATATCAGTAACACTTATGGCTACAAAAAGAGAACATCATTAAATAAGGTAAATTTCACCGAAGATTTGTGGGTTTCATCACGGCATGCAGCAAAATCTTGTCAAAATAGCTACCTGGGAATTCTCTTCTCTTTTTCAAGTCTTCCCCAGCAACTACTCTGTCCTTCCTTTTACAGGCTGCAAGCAAATCCCCTTTCTTTTTCTTGCAATTCAACTCTCCCTTCATTCAGCCAAATAAAAGCTCAGTGGTAAGGCAACATGAGCATCGTGTTCCTCTAATTGGGAGAGTCCAGCCACTGAAGGATCTCACACTAATATGGGGCACTGGTCAGGGGGTACTTTGGTGGTCCGACAGCCATCGCTGGACTAGGTTTTAATTCCCAACATGTTCACAGTACACATCTACCTTGTGATGAACTTTAGGTTTTTGATTGTATCACTTAAGCTCATGAGTTAAGGCTGCAGTACTGATGTGAAATGTTGGCATCTGGGAGTGAATGCTCAAGAATGAATTCTTGAGACATCTTCAGTGCAAAAAGGTGGTTTTATTAAAGCACAGAGACAGCACCCCTGGGCAGAAAGAGCTGCACTGGGGTTGTGAGAGGTGACTGATTATATACTTTCAAGTGGGGTGGGTGTTAGGGATAGGATAAGTCTCTAAGGAATTTTGGAAGCAAGGTTTCCAGGATCTTCAGGGGGCCAAATATTGTTAGGAAAAGGTCATTTATTATTGTCTAATGAAACCTTAGTCCTGAGACTTTCAGATGTATATTAGTGGGCCATATGTTTGGGGGATGACTACTAACATTATCTTGGGGGGTGGGTAGAGATAAAGGAAGTTTCCAAAGGAATTTTTATATGTTAAAGTAGACTCACAGGATCCTGGGGGGGTCAGGATGACATTAAGCTAAAATGGCCTTTTGCCCTTAGCAAAGTGTCAACATCGAGGCAGCTGAGTTCCGAGAGGAAGGTCACTCTGCCTGTTTCAAGGACTTGTCAGTGGGCTGTAGGCAGTAAGGAAGTTTAATTTTTTCTTTTGCCTTTGTTTCCCTCATCCGTAGCAGTAGAGACTTTTCCTGCTCTGCGTTCCCATTGCCTTGCACATTATTGGCATATGGTACCAGTTTGACTAAATGATTGGAAGATTTCTATTTCACATTTTTGGTGTAGTGCCTTGCCTGAAGGTGTAAATATCGGCTAATGAGCTTTTGCTGTAGGCAAATGGGTTCTAGTTAATAGATATGCATGGAATCATCTTGTAAAGTAAAACCTACTTTAGTAACAGTAGGCACAAGAGCCTTTGTCTTCTCCTTGGTATGTTAAGATTATTAAAAAGGTCTAGCTATTTTATTTTCTATAACAAGACGACCTAGGGACGGGACAGATATCAAGGAGCTCTTGCAGATGTGATCTGAAGTCGGGTCTCATATTGGCTGAAGGGGAATCTGAGACCAGGTGGCAGGGGTACTAGATAGAATATTCTACCTGTCTCCTCCCTAGTCCCTTCAACACAGTGTTATTAGCACATCTTTAGTTGAAGGGACAGCCCTGTGGCATAGAAAGCTTGAATTCTCCAGGTAGCGCAGGATACATAAATATTTCATATGTTCTAAGCAATCACAAGTCATTGCTTCTTCCTGGCAAGTCAAGTTGCATATATTAGTTAATGTTTGGCTTGGATTAATATTTATTAGATTACCATTTACATTAAATTATATTAAAATATTAATTTAAGCATACATTGAGCAAATCCAGTTCCCAACTGTGGGGTATTTGCGATGTGTTTGTTGAGTAATTAGACATTTATAAATAATTACAAGCTGTGCCTTTATATATAGCTGGTTGTGCCAAAGGTACCCTTTGAGGAAAACAAGTTAATACTTTCTGAAGGTGATTTTGGTATTTTATGCCATTTATGTATTGAGTACTTAAATATGCTAGGCTTTGCTCCAGGCAGTTCACAGTATTTTCATATTGAATACTTACACCGTCCCCTCAAGGTAGGTATTGATAGTCTTGCTTTATAGATGAGGATACTGAAGTTTAGAAAAGTTAAGTAATTTGATGAAAGAGAACTACTGATAAACGATTAGTGGGGAAGCTTGACTTGGAATGAAAGTCTCTCTGACTTCATGGTCGTTACTTGTAAGCATTATATAATAAAGCCTCCAGGGTAAAGCATACTTTGCATTTATTCTCCAGTATTTGTGAAACTTTCCCAGGAAAGAATTTTAGCAATCTTGTCTAACACACTGCTTTAGAAAGGAAAAACCTGAAGCATAGAGTGTGAGGAATATTTCACTTGAAATAACTGAGACATCCATACCATAAATGCAATTCTTAACCTATCCAGAATAAGGGCTCTGTGTTTGTCATCTTTTATCACCCCAAAACTAACACAACACTTAGTACAACAGAGATACACATTACATGAATGAACGTTTGAGTGAATGGTGAATGAATTTACTCCCGATGTTTGGTTCTTTGATGGTTGCCCCATCATCTTCAGGACCAAGTCTTGTCTTATACCGAACAACAAGCCTACCATGACCTAGCCCCACTTCGCTCTCCCTCTGATCTTCCACACATGAGGAATAGGCACTTTATGCTCCAGCGGAGGGGGGCCGGCTGACAATATCAGAGCGTGCAGCCCTGTCCCAGGCTCTCTGACCTGGTACATGCTGTTACCAAGGCTTTCTGAAGGCTCCCTTCCTCCTCGTACTGGGTTGAGAAGTGTTCCCAGACAGAGGGGTCCCTCCTCCCTCAGTGTTCCTGTGGTGCCTCTGCTCTCTCAGCCTCAGGCCTTCACACTGTCGTGCAAGCCAAACCATTTGACAGAGAGCTTGTAGACGGCAGGGTCTAGGACTGGGCAACAGGCATAGTGAATGTAAGGCCTACTTACTGTCGACCAGGTGGCAAGCCTCCTACATAAATTTATTTTATTCTCTCAAAACCATGAGAGGAATGTGTCTGCCTTTAACATGTTGTGCACATAAACACCATAGTGTTTTGAGTCTCAGAATCCATAGACTCAATGTTAAATACATTTTTAATTCATTCTTATTTAACATTATACTGTTATATTCTCATTCATTCCATTGCCGATCGTGTTCTTAGGAGATATAAGTAGGTCAGAGGGTACTTAAATAAAAAGTGAAACTCTTTCCCTATACAGTGGTTATTGAGCATCTAGGAAGTGCCCAAGGATGTCAGACCCTGATATTCTTGGAAAGGCTGGGTTGAAGAAAATGTTGAACAAACAATAGATTATGTGTGTCGGGGGGAGCTTATTGGTAGTGAGAAAGAAAAAAAGTTTTGTGGCAAGGCTGAAAATTAAAGCTGAAAATAAAAAGCAAGGAAAGGGAGTAGTTTTGTTTTTTTCTGTACCTACTAGGTACTTGCTACACACTTTAGAACATTTGATCCTTGTAACAATGCTATGAGTTAGCTGTCATAGGTTGAATCAGGTCTCCTCAAAAAGATACGTGAGGTCCTAATCCTCAGTACCTCAGAATGTGACCTCATTTGAAGTCTCTGCGGGCGCCTGGGTGGCTCAGTTGGTTAAGCGACTGCCTTCAGCTCAGGTCATGATCCCAGGGTCCTGGGATCAAGTCCCGCATCGGGCTCCCTGCTCTGCGGGGAGCCTGCTTCTCCCTCTCCCACTCCCCCTGCTTGTGTTCCCTCTCTCGCTGTGTCTCTCTCTGTCAAATAAATAAATAAAATCTTAAAAAAAAAAAAAAAAAAGAAATAGGGTCTCTGCAGGGTGACCAAGTTCAAATGATATCATTAGGGTAGGCTCTAATCCAGTATGATTGATGTCCTTTTAAGAAGGGAAAATTTGGAGACAGACACCCACAAAGGGAAGAGGATGTGAAGACACAGGGTTCCATCTACAGGTCAAGGGCATGCCGGAGGCCGCCTGGAGCTGGGGGAGAAGAATAGAAGAGGTTCTTCCTCATGGCCCTCAGAAGGAACTAGTCCTACTAATACCGTGATTTCAGACATCTAGCCTCGAGAACTGTGATGCAGGAAATTTCCATATAAGCCACCCCGGTTCTGGTGTTTCATTATGGCAGCCCTAGGAAACGAATACATCGGCATTTTACTGCCTGTTTTTCAGATGACTAAACTGAGCCTTAGTCAAGGTAATGTGACATACATGGACTAAATCCTGGGTTGGAACAGAGACTTCCAGAGCCTCCCGACATTGGCTGTCAGCTGTACAGGACACTGAGAAAGGAGGATAAGCAGGAAACATGAAGGGCAGGCCGATGGAGAGGAAGGGGCAGTCCCGGGAGGAAGTGGTGCCCAGTTTTGGGGGCGGGGTGTTGGCCAGCTTTAATCATTTCTCTGTCTTCCCATGTGGCTGATTAAACCCAACCTGGTCATGAGCATTGCCTTTCACTCAGAGAATTTCCCCCTCCTGGCTCACAGATTGACCCCTTTCCGCATTTCTGGGGATTCTCTGTAGGGAACTCCGGCCGCTTATTCAAATGAGTCTGGTTTGCACGGGGCATCAGCCTGAAGGATGACAGTACAAACCTGAGGGGACCGCCTCCGATTAATCACAGCGATCAGTTAAGTCAGGTTTAACCTTCTCAGGGTCTCACAGAGCATGTCACAGTCACAGATATTGATTCCTGGCCAGTCGATGCTGCAGCTCAGAAGGCTCCAGGTAAGAGAAAGGGACAGAGACTTTGTTCTCATTGCCACCAAAGTGGCAAGCCCTTTAAAGAAGCTGTTCATTCTAGACATGTTGAGCCAGGCCTGATTATATTCCAGCTGAGTGGAGTCTAAGTTAAGTTGTTGCTTCTGCATTATCTTTGGGCTACTTAATGCAATGTCTTAAGTTTAAGCCAAGATTTTATTAATACTCTAAGCATTGAATGGCTGCCACCTGATTGTTTCTTCTGTCTTGCTCACCCCAGTGGCCCTAACAGGTAGCATATAACTATATAGAGCAGACGCTCAATAGGCAAATTTCTTGAATAAATGAAAGATCCCAGGGTTTGGAATCGTCTGGGATGAGTCCAATTTGAACTTCGTGTGTTCTGTTCCAGGCTCTGTGCTACATATTGGGGAACCTGAGAAGGGCAGGATTTGACTCCTGCCTCAGACAGCTCACAGTGGGGGTGGAGTATGCAAGTGGGGAAGCAAGGAGACGGGTATAGAAATAGATCTCTAACAGTCCGCAGGTAAACCCAAGGAGAGCATTTTAGCGTGTGCCCTTTGCTGGAAAGGAATTGAGTTAGAGCTAAGAATAGGAACCTCAACTGTATCTGACTGAGCTATACTCAGAAAAGCAATTCCTGTAATAGGCCACCTTCTTAGAAATAGACATTATCACACTGCCAGAGGAGATAAGATGTTTTTATGGGTCAGCTTATTCGCTGCTGTGAAGTCCCTGTCAGAAATTTTGTGTCCCTGGGCTCCCTGGTAAGTGCTGACATGTTATGTTCTACGTTCTTAACATGAGTACTCCTGTTTATAATTCTACTCAGTTCTTTTAGGGTACGTTTGGGTGCCTGAATGATTGATCTGCTGGTTCTTCTTCCCACAAGCATTTATTGCTTACTTACTAGAAGTCAGGCTCTGTGCTGAGCAGTGGAGGAACAGAGGTGGACAAACACTCCCTGCCCTCAAGACTCCTAATGCAGAGTCAACAGACAAGTGGTGGGTATATAACTACCCGGTAATAGCCCCCCATAAACACATACAGAGGAATAGTTTATGAACAAAGATGGAATCCAGCTTCAGTCCTATCTAATGAATTTAATGAATGGCTACAAACAACAGAACACTCAGTTGATGTAGACCTATGCATTCCTTAAAAATGAGGAAGGACTTATAAATAATTTGGAAAATGCTCCCTTGTAAAAATAGGTTGAAGAAAAGGGCACAAAGTTATATATAGAATATTTCAGTCATGCAAAATAAGAATCAAAACAAAGTAAGAATATACAAATGAAAAGTGGGAAGGATTTACCCAGATATGGAAATTATTTCCTGGTGTGAGACTGTTTGCTTTTCCCTCCCCCCCCTTTGAGTATTTATATATATATATTTCTTTCTTTTTTTAGGTATTTCAATATATAATTAGCATTCATCTAAGGGTGAGGTGGGAGTGGGCTTGTTTTGAAATGGATGGAATGAATGAGGTGAATCCACTGATCCATGATGATCTTTATTAGACAGACACTTCATTAGACACAGATGAGGCCAAATCTAGAATCTATGCAGAATTTGCCAGATCTCATTGTGTCTCCCAAGAGCAATTGCCAAGCTTGCAACCTAAGGAAAAACAAATCAGTCAGGGAGAAAAAAAGAAGTGATAAAATCTGCTGCACCAACTGAATCATGATCTGTTTCCCTCTTTTTCCATTTCTCTTTCTCTCTGCTTCTTTCTCTCTTTGGTCTCTTTTCCAAGCATATACAGACAGCATAAAACACTTAGGGTACCAGGATTTATCTGTATTTAACTCAGAACTGGACATTGTGTAACCAACCTTTTCTGTTATTCATTTATTATCATAAGGAGTCCCAGAATGAAAAGTGTCTCAGAGCCTGTGGGTAATGTGGCTCAATCATATTTTCCATGCTCTGTTCCCCTATGATTCTTCCTGTTCTTGCATTCACATTATTTGTGGCTCTAAGAGTTCTATGAAAATACATTTTTCTGATGAGTGCCGTGTTCATCACCTGTCTGCTTTCTTCTGGATTTCAGACTATGTTGGTGGGATAATGACAAGGTTAGTGAGTCAAAATATCCATGGGGAAGAAGTTGCCTCCTGGGTTAAGGAGAGAGCTATGAAGAGGCAGGCTGGACTTGGAACTCAGTTCTTTTGACTTTCAGCCAAGTGGGCCCATGACATATTGTCTCCTAGACTGTTAGGTTCTTGAGGTCACGAACAATGTCATTCATTCCTTTGTTCATATATATCTCCTTAGCACTTAGCATGATGCCTGGCACACAACATATTCTGAATGAATAATAAATAAGTACAACTTTGGCATTTTACAAGTGCCCAGTAAAGTGAATGCTGACACTTTTACAAGTCTTTATTGGCCAGGATTCTATATTGCCTGAAATGTGTGAGAATTGAATATGTGATTTATTATGTAATATTTGTATAAGATCAATACAAATTTGATACAGTGATAGTAGTGATTTATCCATTTATACATTCATGTGTTCTAGTATGGATTGAGTGCCAGCTCTGTGTCAGGCTTTATGTTGGGGGTCAGGGAGAAAACTATTCCCATTTGTAATGATTTCCTATCATCTGTAGGGAGTTTCACTAACATACCACTCCTGGATTCTCTCCATCCTTCACTCACTCCTCTCCAGGAAAGGAGTATCTTAATCTGATTGATCCAATTGTATGCATGGTGTTTGTGGCAAATAGGATGCTATATGGAGCCTCTGGAAGGCCTCCAAGGAAGAATCACAGAGCACGTCCACCAGGGCTTTAGAGTAACACTGTGCTCATATTTACTAATAACTGTTCTCCTTTTGAGAAAACTCCTTGAGTTGCTACTGAGTCCTGGTGGAGACTAAATATTTGACCAATGCACCGGATTGGAGCTGCTTATCATGAACTGGCTATTATCTGATGCACTACGACATAAGGTTGGTGTGTGCAATAGCAAGCCACCATTGAGAGGAAAGGGTAGATAGGATCCTGGGCTGCAGGGAATCAGGAAGGCACAGTCAATTGCATGAGGAGGTAGCTTAGATTCCTCTGACCCCTATCATGATGTATTATTGATCCCTCCCCCAGAACTTTGGCTCAAGGAGAGTTCCCTGTGAGGAGTTAAACTTGATTCTAGAGACTTCTGGCTTCTGGTAATGATGAAGCAGCTTGGTTGGACACAGACAAAAAAAAAATGTATCTATAAAACAATGATTTGATGGCACTGGAGAGTAATCAAAAAGAGGCGAAAATTACAGAGAAAACAGGAGGGAGTTCAGGGCTGGCAGAAGAGCCAGAAAGGTAGGAAGGGAAATTCTGGAAAGGGTGGGAGCCCCGGAAGAAGTGAGCCCTGAAGTCTGTGCATACAATTTTCCCAAATCCTTGGCAGATTGCTAAACTCCATGTGTATGAGGCGAGGGGACTCCAGTGAGCTTGGTGAAAAAGCTGCTGCTGGAAGTTGGAAACCCTGAGCAGAGATTCCAGCTTCTGTAACCTGCAAGGGAAGTCAGTTTGGAATTTGAATTCAGCCTAGTTAACTGCTAGCTGGCACAAAAATCACAGAATGCAGAGCATCTAGAACATACCATTTACCATATCCCGTATCTAATGCAATATTCAATGAAACAAGGGTAGTTCAGAAAAGAAGCAGGCAGTAGAGTCAGGGTGAGGGTTAGGGTTAGCTTGGGTTTGTGTTTGGGTTAGGAGAAGGTTTGGGGTGGGGTTTGGATTAGTGTTACAGTGAAAGTGAGGGAGACACTATGAGGTTAAAGATGAGGGTGAGGTTTAAGATTGTATTTTGCACTTGGATTAGGTTTAGGTGTATTGGAAAGGAGTTACAGCAACATCCCCTTTCATATTCAAGTCCTGAAACAACTGAGAAAAGCTAAAAGGATAACTAGGGAAAAATACCTTCTTTAAATAATAATGAAAACTTATATATTGTCTTGTTCCTGTGGCCAAATGTTCTTGCCAATGCTCTACTCCAGAATTAGACTTATGTAGCAAAGGCTGTTGGTGCCCTTAACTCTTGTCCGTCAGCCCCCTGTGACTTCAGCTGAGCCTCTGACTGACCACAGGGGAGTACATGGAGACTTTCCACCTCAGTGCCAGCAACATTTTTCAGCTTCTCTGCCATAAGCCTTCTCCTGAACCCTCAGAAGCTCAGTCAGGCAACTTGGAGGTGTGGCCCAGAATCCAGTGGGATTCCTTGCTTGAAGGCAACCTTCCACCAGTCAACAGTAGGAATCAGCACGCAAGGCTCCCATCTTCTGTGGTGCCAGAGAGACAATTCTGAGGTCCATCCTACACTGTACCTCAAAGGTCTCTGGTGGGATTGAGCCCCACTTGCTCTTAATAGTCAATAGCCCACTAATTCTATGTCAGTTTTTCTTTTCTTCCTTGTCTGACTGTCCTTAGTCCCTTAGTTTGACTTAATGGGATCAGCTATGTCTTTGTCTCAGTTTTGCAACTTTGTTAAAAATTAGTTTGGTGTATTTGTGGGTCTGCTTTAGGGTTCTCTGTTCTTTACATTGACCTGTATGTCTGATTTTCTGCCAATACTGCACTGTTGTGATTACTGTAGCTATATAGTAAACCTTAACATAAGCAAGAATAGTATCTTCCATTTCATTCTTCTTGTCAAGATTATTTTAGTCTTGGGCGAGTACCTTTACATATAAATTTTAGAATAATATTGTCCATATCTATACAAAGTCTTTCTGAGATATTTATAGGATTGTGTTAGACAATTTGAGGAGAATTGACATCATTAATATATTCAGTATTTCAGTCCATGAGCACAGTATATCTCCCCATCTATTTAGGTATTCTTTGATTTCTTTCATTAGCATTTTGTAGTTGTTAACATTACAAGTCCTGAACGTAATTTGTTAGATTTTTGCCATATGCATTGTATTTTTTTTGGAGCAGTTGTAAATAATAATATATATTTAATTTGCCTGACCATGTTTATCGGTGGTATACAGAAATACAGTTGAGTGTGTGTGTGTGTGTGCGTGTGTGCACTTGCATGCGTGTAAATGTCTGTGTGTTGATCTTGTATTCTGTGACCTTGCTAAATTCACTTACTAGTTCTAAGAATGTTTTTGTGGACTCACTGGGATTTTCTACATAGACTGTCATGTCACTTTCAAATAGAGATCACTTTCTTTTTTCTTTTCTGATATACATGCCTATTTTTCCCGTTTCTTGCCCTATTGCACTGGCTAAAGCTTCCAGTTTCCCATTGAATAAGAATGGTAAGAGTGGAAATTGTTGCCCCAATTTTCCCCCAACTTTATTTTTTTATTTATTATTTTTTAAAATTTTATTTAATTTAATATGTTAGTCACCATACATTAATAGTTTTTGATGTAGTGATCCATGATTCATTGTTTTTGTATAACACCCAGTGCTCCATGCAGTATATGCCCTCCCTAATACCCATCACTGGGCTAACCCATCCCACTCCCCCCACAAAACCCTGAGTTTGTTTCTCGGAATCCAAAGTCTCTCATGGTTCATCTCTCCCTCTGATTTCTCCCCCTTCATTTTTCCCTTCCTTCTCCTAGTGTCCTCCATGATATTCCTTATGTTCCACAAATAAGTGAAACCATATGATAATTGACTTTCTCTGCTTGACTTATTTTGCTTAGCATAATCTCCTCCAGTCCCATCCATGTTGATGTAAAAGTTGGGTATTGATCTTTTCTGATGGCTGAGTAATATTCCATTGTATATATGGACCACATCTTCTTTATCCATTTGTCTGTTGAAGGGCATCTCAGCTCTTCCCACAGTTTGGCTATTGCGGACATTGCTGCTGTGAACATTGGGGTGCATATGGCCCTTCTTTTCACTACATCTGTGTCTTTGGTGTAAATACCCAGTAGTGCAATTGCTGGGTCATAGGGTAGCTCTATTTTTAATTTTCTGAGGCACCTCCACACTGTTTTCCAAAGTGGCTGTACTAACTTGCATTCCCACCAACAGTGTAAGAGGGTTCCCCTTTCTCCACAACCTCTCCAACATTTGTTGTTTCTTGCCTAGTCAATTTTTGCCATTCTAACTGGTGTGAGGTGGTATCTCAGTGTGGTTTTGATTTGGATTTCCCTGATGGCTAATGATGATGAACATTTTTTCATGTGTCTGTTAGCCATTTGTATGTCTTCTTTGGAGAAGTGTCTTTTCATGTCTTCTGCCCATTTTTTGACTTGATTGTTTGTTTTTGGGGTATTGAGTTTGAGGAGTTCTTTATAGATCCTGGATACCAGCCCTTTATCTGTAGTGTCATTTGCAAATATCTTCTCCCATTCTGTGAGTTGCCTCTTTGTTTTGTTGACTGTTTCCTTTGCTGTGCAGAAGCTTTTTATCTTGATGAAGTCCCAAAAGTTCATTTTTGCTTTTGTTTCACTTGCCTTTGGAGATGTATCTTGAAAGTAGTTGCCGTGGCCAATGTCAGAGACGTTACTGCCTATGTTCTCCTCTAGGATTTTGGTGGATTCCTGTCTCACACTGAGGTCTTTCCTCCATTTTGAGTTTATCTTTGTGTATGGTGTTAGAGAATGGTCGAGTTTCATTCTGTCCAATTTTCCCAGCACCATTTTTTGAAGAGACTGTCTTTTTTCCATTGCATATTTTTTCCTACGTTGTCAAAGATTATTTGACCATAGAGTTGAGGGTCCAAATCTGGGTTCTCTGTTCTGTTCCATTGGTCTATATGTCTGTTTTTGTGCCAGTACCATGCTGTCTTGGTGATCACTGCCTTGTAATGTAGCTTGAAATCAGGCAGCGTGATGCCCCCAGGTTTGTTTTTCTTTTTCAACATTTCCTTGGCGATTCGGGGTCTTTTCTGATTTCATACAAATTTTAGGATTGTTTGTCCCAGCACTTTGAAAAATGTCATTGGAATTTTGATCGGGATGGTGTGAAGGTATAGATTGTTCTGGGTAGCAGAGACATTTTAACAATGTTTATTCTTCCGATCCATGAGCATGGAATATTTTTCCATCTTTTTGTGTCTTTTTCAATTTCTTTCATGAGTTTTCTGTAGTTTCTAGAGTGTATATCCTTTACCTCTTTGGTTAGGTTTATTCCGAGGCATCTTATGGTTTTTGGTGCTATTGTAAATGGAATCGTCTCTCTGATTTCTCTTTCTACAGTTGCATTGTTAGTGTATAAGAAAGCAACTGATTTCTGTGCATTGATTTTGTATCCTGCCACATTACTGAATTGCTGTATGAGTTCTAGTAATTTGGGGGTGGAGTCTTTCGGATTTTCCACATAAAGTACCATGTCATCTGCGAAGAGAGAGTATGACTTCTTCTTTGCCAATTTGAATACCTTTTATTTCTTTTTGTTGTCTGATTGCCATTGCTAAGACTTCTAGTACTATGTTGAACAATAGTGGCGAGAGTAGGCATCCTTGTTGTGTTCCTGATCTTAAGGGAAAGGCTCTCAGCTTTTCTCCATTGAGGATGATATTCGCTGTGGGTTTTTCATAGATGGATTTTATGAACTTGAGGAATGTTCCCTCTATCCCTATACTCTGGAGAGTTTTAATCAGGAAAGGATGTTGTATTTTGTCAAATGCTTTTTCTGCATCAATTGAGAGGACCATATGGTTCTTCTCTCTCCTCTTATTAATGTATTCTATCACATTGATTGATTTGTGACTGTTGAACCACGCTTGCATCCCGGGGATAAATCCCACTTGGTCGTGGTGGATGATCCTTTTAATGTATTGTTGGATCCTATCAGCTAGGATTTTGTTGAGGATTTTGGAATCCATATTCACCAGGGATATCAGTCTGAAATTCTCCTTTTTGATGGGGTCTTTGCCTGGTTGGGGATTAAAGTAATGCTGGCCTCATAGAATGAGTCTGGAAGCTTTCCTTCTGTTTCTGTTTTTTAGAACAGCTTCAGGAGAATAGGTATTATTTCTTCTTTGACTGTTTGGTAGAATTCCCCAGGGAATTCATCAGGCCCTGGACTCTTGTTTTTTGGGAGGTTTTGATCACTGCTTCAATCTCATTACTGGTTATTGGCCTATTCAGGTTGTCAATTTCTTCCTGTTTTAGTCTTGGTAGTTTATAGGTTTCCAGGAAGGCATCCATTTCTTCCAGGTTGCTTAATTTATTGGCATATAGTTGTTGATAATAATTTCTAATAATTGTTTCTATTTCCTTGGTGTTAGTTGTGACCTCTCCCTTTCATTCATAATTTTATTACTTTGGGTCCTTTCTCTTTTCTTTTGGATAAGTCTGGCCAGTGGTTTATTGATCTTATTAATTCTTTCAAAGAACCAGTTTCTAGTTTCATTGATCTGATCTGCTGTATTTCTGATTTCTAATTGATTGATCTCTGCTCTAATCTTAATTATTTCTCTTCTAATGCGTGGCTTAGGCATCGTTTGTTGCTTTTTCTCCAGTTCTTTAAGGTGTAAAGTTAGTTGGTGAATTGGGGATTTTATTATTTTTTTTGAGTGAGGCTTGGATGGCTATGTATTTCCCCCTTAGGACCGCCTTTGCAGTATCCCATAGGTTTTGGACCAAGGTATTTTCATTCTCATTGGTTTCCATGAATTGTTTAAGTTCTCTTTGATTTCCTGGTTGACCCAAACATTCTTGAGCAGAGTGGTCTTTAGCTTCCAAGTGTTTGAATTTCTGCCAAACTTTTTCTTGTGATTGAGTTCCAGTTTTAGAGCATTATGGTCTGAGAATGTGCAGGGAATAATCCAAATCTTTTAGTATCGATTGAGACCTGATTTTTGACCCAGTATGTGGTCTATTCTGGAGAAAGTTCCATGTGTGCTCGAGAAGAATGAATGTTATGTTGTTTTAGGGTGGAATGTTCTATCTATGAGGTCCACTGGTCCAGTGTGTCATTTAAAGCTCTTGTTTTTTTTGTTGATTTTCTGCCTAGATGATCTGTTTATTGCTGAGAGTGGAGTATTGAGGTCTCCTACAATTAACGTATTATTATCAATATGACTCTATTTTGGTTAACAGTTGGCTTATGTAGTTGGCTGCTCCCATGTTGGGGGCGTAGATATTTACAATTGTTAGATCTTCTTGTTGGATAGACCCTTTAAGAATGATATAGTGTCCTTCTGGGTCTCTAACTACAGTCTTTAGCCTAAAATCTAATTTGTCTGATATAAGAATTGCTACCCCAGCTTTCTTTTGAGGTCTGTTGGCATGGAAGATGGATCTCTATCCCTTTACTTTCAGTCTGGATGTATCTTTAGGTTCATAATCAGTCTGTTGTAGACAGCATATGCATGGGTCCTGTCTTTTTATCCAGTCTGCAACCCTGTGCTGTTTCATGGGCGTATTTAGGCCATTCACGTTTAGAGTGATTATTGAAAGATACGAATTTATTGTCATCATGTTGCTTGTGAAGATGTTGTTTTTATAGATTGTCCCTGTAAATTTCTGTTGTATATCATTCTTGGGGTCTTTCTCCTTTTATAGAACCCCCCTTAATATTTCTTGCAGGGCCTGCTTAGTGGTCACATATTCTTTCAGTTTCTGTCTGTCTTGGAAGCTCTGCATCTCTCCATCCATTCTAAATGAAAGCCTTGCTGGATAAAGTATTCTTGGCTGCATGTTCTTCTTCTTTAGTACCCTGAATATGTCTTGCCAGGCCTTTCTGGCTTGCCAGGTCTCTGTGGATAGGTCTGACATTATTCTGATGTTCCTCCCTTTGTATGTAAGGAATCTCTTCCTCCTAACTACCCTTAAGATGGTTTCCTTGGTTCTAAGGTTTGCGAATTTTACTGTTACATGCTGTGGCATTGGCCTGTTTTCCTTGATCTTGGGAGGGGTCCTCTCTGCCTCTAGGGCACAAATGTTTGTTTCATTCCCCAGATTAGGGAAGTTCTCATCTACGATTTGCTCAAATATATCTCCTAGTCCTCTCTCTCCACCCCCTCAGGGATCCCAATAATTCTGACATGGGAATGTTTCATGGCATCACTTATTTCTCTGATTCTTTTTTTTTTTTTCTTTTTCTATTTTCGTGGATTCTGTGTTGTTTTTCCCTGGCCTCTTCTTTTTCCTTCCTGTCTATTAATTGGTCTCTATATCACTAATTCATTCTTCTGCCTTGCTTACCCTAGCTGTTAGATTATCTAGATTAGATTGGATCTCACTAGTAGTATTTTTTTTTAAAGGTTTTTTTTTTTTAAGATTTTATTTATTTATTTGAGAGAGAGAAAGAGAGAGAGAGAGAGCACATGAGAGGGGGGAGGGTCAGAGGGAGAAGCAGACTCCCTGCTGAGCAGGGAGCCTGATGTGGGACTCGATCCCGGGACTCCAGGATCATGACCTGAGCTGAAGGCAGTCACTCAACCAACTGAGCCACCCAGGCGCCCACTAGTAGTATTTTTAAAGTCTGCCATTTCAGCTTTCATTTCTGCCCTTAGAGACTCTATGTGGCCATTAATCTATTTTTCCATTCTAGCTATTGTCTTCACAATTGCTACCCTGAATTCCATCTTAGACATTTTGGTTATATCTGTATCCATTTGTAAATCTGTGGCAGAAGTCACAGTCTCTGAGTCTTTCCTATTTTGGAGGTTCCTCCTCCTAGTCATTCTGTTGAGGGGTGGTTGAGGGAATGTACAGATCCAAATTATTGACCACAACCCAAGCAAGATGCACCTGTTTTATAGGGACCTTAGGGTTGCTGGCTTCTTGTTCTCCTAGCCTGTCTTCTGGGGGAGGGGCCTGCCACGCTGTTACTCAGGCAACCCTGTTTGAGCAGAGTTGCCCTGCCCCTGTTGTGGTTTTTCCCCCAATTTTAAGGGAAAGGACTCAGTCTTTAGTTATTAAGTATAATGTTAGCTGTAGTTTTTTTTTTTTTTGAAATCATGTTGAAATCTGTCAAATGCTTTCCTTGCATAAAGTAACATAGTGGTGAGATTTTTCTTCTTTAGCCTGTTAGTAAAATGGATTACATTTATTGATTTTCAAATACTGAACTAGTCTTTTATCCCTGGAATAAATCTCTCCTCATTATGTATAATTCTTTTATATGTTGCTGATTTCTATTTGCTCATATTTTGTTAAGGGTTTTGCATCTATTTTCATGAGTGGTCTGTAATTTTATTTATTATTTATTTTATTTTTTAGAACTGTCTTTTTGTCTCTTTATGGTATCAGTGTCATACTATCTTAATAAAATAAAATGGAAAGTGTTCCCTCCTCTTCCCTTTTCTGGAAAAGATTGTGTAGAATTGTTACTGATTCTTTAAATATTTGGTGGAATTCTCCAGTGACACCATCTAGGTCTGGAGATTACTTTTATGGAATTTTTTTTTTAAGATTTTATTTATTTATTTGACACAGAGAGAAAGAGTTCACAAGCGGCATTGGGGGGACAGAGGGAGAGAGAAGCAGACTCCCCGCCGAGCAAGGAGCCCAATGCAGGACTCGATCCCAGGACCCTGGGACCATGACCTGAGCTGAAGGCAGATGCTTAACTGACTGAGCCACCCAGGTGCCCACTTTTATGGAATTTTTAAATTACAAACTTAATTTTTTTTAATCTTTTTTTTTAAAGATTTTATTTATTTATTTGAGAGAGAGAGAGTGAGAAACAGCATGAGAAGGGAGAGGGTCAGAGGGAGAAGCAGGCTCCCTGATGAGCTGGGAGCCCGATGTGGGACTCAATCCCAGGACTTCAGGATCATGACCTGAGCCAAAGGCAGTTGCCTAACCAACTGAGCCACACAGGTGCCCCACAAACTTAATTTTTTTTTTAATAGTTATAGGGATATTCAAATATTTCACATTGAGTAAGTTGTTACAGTTTGTGTTTTTCAAGGAATTGGTTCATCTCATCTTAGTTTTCAAATTTATGTGTGTAGAGATGTTCTTAACACTCCCTTATCCTTTTGATAACCCGTAAGGTCTATTGTAATATCCCTGTTTTATTCCTGATGTTGGTAATTTGTGTCTTCTCTTTCAGCCTTTGTCAGTTTTGCTAAAGATCTTTCAACTTTATTAATCTTTTCAAAAAGAGGCTCTTTGTTTATTAATTTTCTCCGTCATTTTTAGTTTAGTTGGTTTCTGTTCTTTATTTCCTTCCTTATTCTTACTTTGAGTTTACATTGTTCTTTATTTTCCAGGTTCTTGACGTAGGAGCTTCGATCATTGATATGAGACTTTCCATATATATATATATATATATATATATATATATATATATATATATATATTCATTTAGTGCTATAAATTTCCCTCTCAGCACTGCTTTAGCTATATATCAGAAATTTTGATGTGTAGTATTTTAATTTTTATTCAGGTCAATGAAGTTTTAAATTTCCCTTGAAACTTCCTATCTATGTATCTTACTAATTTTATATATATTAGTTATATATATGTTTACACACATATATATCAGATCTATTCTTATAAATACATATAGTTATATATACATATATACATATATGAAAAATGTATATACAAAATGATAAAATATGTATGAGTATATTCAAGGGGCAGAATATCCAAGGAACAAGAGGGAGGTAATGAGTTGTTTTTTTGTTTGTTTTTATTTTTTGGAGGTAATGTTTTTATACTTCATTCAAACTGGTAAAATGACACCACCAGTAGATTATGATACCTAGATAGATATTAGGTATATACTATATATGTATATATATAAAATCTATAGATTGTAATTTACATAATATATATTATATACAAATATATATATAATCTATATTTTGTACATATTTATATATATATATTTATGCATCTTATCACAGTTTACCTTAGTTGGAGAGCTTGGACTTCTAGACTTAGAGGTTTAGACTTCTGTTGAGGGGAAATAAGATTGTGCAGTTTTATTATCCTTTTATTTTCTGTGACAGTAAGTCAGGTTTCATAGACCCACCTGGCAGATGAGGATCCCTGGGTTCAGTGAATTCAAATAACTTGTCTAAGATCACCCAATTTTTTAACAGCACAAAGAAAGCAGGTCATAAAATTTTTACATGGTTGAATGAATCAGCACTAAATTTCTGAATTCTTGACTACCCGAGGTCTGACAGATTTCATAGTCCTGGCTAGAGAAAGTGGAGGCATTTCTTTTCTGCCAGAATCACAGGACTTCTCCCACTTTTCATAAACAACCCTTGGGAGACCTTGAGAAACATAATGGTTTAATGGAAAATTATTTACTAGTGTTCTCTCCTCTTCTGTAGATGTTTACACTTACTTTATAAGGTCTTTGACATTAGGAAACATGAAATACATTCCTAATTTAGTGCTGATGTGACACCAGTTAATTTCAGCAGTAACCAAATATAGACAATTGCAGAGGGTCAGCTCAGGGTGAAGTGTATCCTTAGACCCGTTCCCAGGGCATACCGTTTTTCTATCCTAAAGTTTGTAAGTGGGAAGGGCTGAGATATCAGGGTACCAAAAGATCATACATTGGAAACTCCATTAGATGATACTCTTCATTTTATTTTACCTGTACTTTTGGGAAACATTTAAAGTTAGCAGTTCCCATCAAGTCTTCCAGTTAGTGGCACACTCATCCTCCTAGGAGGGTCCCAGGGGTAGCAGGCATGGAGCCCAGCATAAAGGAAGCAGGAAGCTGTGTTTTGTCATTCTTGTCTCCAGTGATCCTTACCCCATTTCCCCCTTGTCTACGTGCTCTCTTGGTCATTGATATGGTCAAAGGCTCCTCTTATAACTCTTGAGCTCCAAATCCCATTCCCCATCCTCTACTTTAGTTCTTTTACTCTTCCTTACCCTCTGTCTGTCATTTAGACCTCCACATCCTGGCTCTTCTTTCAGTTATCCCCCCGCTTCTTGCCTCCCATCCCTTGCTGTCCGGCTTGGCTCAGTTAGGTTACTGTGCTCCAGCATTTCACGTATGTTTTCACATTATGTCATTAATTGCTCCTTGTCTGTATTGTAAAACCCAACCTTGTCCCAGTTTAACTGCTCTGTTTCTCATTTCAGTATCTAGTGAGCCGAGTTCTGATAGAAAAATCAAGCTACTGTGGATATTTGATATCAATACAAATTCAGAGTCCCAGCTGGCTTTTGGTACTTGCAACAATTCTGCATTTCTCTGTGGTTCATGTTATCTTCCATTCTGTCCACAGCTATTTTACATTTTTACTTCTTTGCTCAAACCTCCAGCTTCCACCACTCTTCTCACTTGTAGCAGGTGGCTGTGCACTCGCTTTTACTGAGATGGAAATTAGGGCCGAAGATGAGATTTTCCTTAGTTTCATCCTCTGACATTTGTACCCTTATCTTTGTGCATGTTCATACTTCCTTCTCTTTCCTCCGTCAGTGGATGTGATGAAACTCCCTCTGATTCGTGTATTATGGTTAAAATGTATCCTGGATCTCATGCTGTTCTGCTTCCTTAGGAACCTTATACTCTAGCCTTACACCCCTTTTCTTTTCTGTTTGTATTTTATGACACTCTCTCTTTCCCTTCAGAATAGACCATATTAAAAAATAAGCAAGCAAGTGAACACAGATTCTCACTTTCCCTTTTTAGCTAATTTTCTTGAAAAATCAGTCTGTATAGGTCATTTTTTTTTTTAAACTTCCCTTCTATGGCCTTACCAGTAATTTGGCTTCTGTCCCTACAATATCACTGAAATCCTCAGTGTCTTTGACATTAGGAAACATGAAATCTAGCCACAGACCTGCTGACCTAGTGCACATCAGGTTGATGTGAATGCCATCAAAACTAACCAGTGATCACAGCCAGAAATCTGTAAGTCTTCCCAGTGCCTCCTTTCCCTTTATTCTCCAGATTCTAACAGTCTTCTGAGGTTCTTAATTTAGATGTAAAATCTGTCATATCAATTCCTTCTCTCCATTTCCCAAACTCCCTGCCTAGTTCAAGTCGTCATCACTTTTTACTCAGATTATTGAAAACTTGGCGGCTTCTGTCCCTTTGATTCATCTTCTACAAGGTGGTTGCCAGGGTGAGCTTCTCCAAATCTGCTTCCTCACTGTATTGCTTAGAACCTTACCATGGCTGTCTATGGATTTTAAGGTGAACAAACCTCATTTTAGTTAACAATGTTTTTGTGGTACGTGGAATAATGTCCCCCAAAGATGTCTGCATCCTAATCCCTGGAACCTGTGGATGTTACCTCTTATGGCAAAATGGACTTTGTGACTGTGACAGAGTGAAGGATCCTGAGATGGAGATTAGCTTGGATTATTTAGGTGGGCCCTAAGTTCTAATCACAGGTGTCTCTACATTAGAGAGGCAGAGAGAGATTTGGATCCAGAGGAAGGCAGTGTGATGACAGAGGCAGAGATTGGAGTGACATGGTCAACGCATGCTGGCAGCCTTAGAAACTGGAAGCGATAAGACATAGCTTTTCCCCTGGAGACTCCAGAAGGAGCCAGCTCTGCCTACACCTTGATTTTAGCCCTGTGGGACTCATTTTGGACTTCGGACACTTAGAACTGTCAGAGACTAAGTTTGTGTCCTTTGAAGCCACTAGCTCTGTGGGACTTCGTTAGCTCAGCAATAGGAAACAAGGACAGTGCTTTTTGGTATTAGTCCTTGCCCCTTTCCTCCCAAAATTCATCAGTCTAACCACACTGAATTTCTTTTCTATTTCCGAGCACATAATGCTCTTTGAAGTCTTCACTCCTTTGTACATAAACTTACTTCTATTGAAGGTTTTCTTTACTTTTATCCAAATACATTACATCCTTTTAAATTCATCTCAAGAGTCTCTTTCGTTAGGAAGCCTTCTCTAACCCCCAGTGTGATTTCAATTCCCCTGATGCATGTTCCCAGTAAGGCACCTCTCTGCACTGTACTGTAGTTACTGACTGACCTCTCTTCTCCTCTTGGACCTGGAGCTCCTCAAGAGCAGACAGCAAGTCTTATCTGGACTTGTAACCTCTGTGCCCGGCACAGTGCTTGGCACATATCTGACCCTTACTTAATGCTTCTTGAGAAGAGAAATAAAGCCAAATTGAGCTGGGCATATTCTTTTTTTTTTTTTTTTTTAAGATTTTATTTATTTATTTGACAGAGAGAGACACAGCGAGAGAGGGAACACAAGCAGGGGGAGTGGGAGAGGGAGAAGCAGGCTTCCCATGGAGCAGGGAGCCAGATGCGGGGCTCGGTCCCAGGACCCTGGGATCATGACCTGAGCCGAAGGCAGACGCTAATGACTGAGCCACCCAGGCGCCCCGAGCTGGGCATATTCTGATGCTGTTCTTTATGTCAGTTGCAAACTTCCCTTTTCCCTGGGTTGACAGACTCGGAGTGGAAGAAGCCGCCTGCAGCACGGACTTACCAACACACTTGTTTCTCACCTTTGTGACTGGTTGTGCTGCCACAATACTCAGTTAAAACTGAGTTTATGGTCTGGAATGTTGATGATCTGCTGTGGGGTTGAATGTGTATTTGTTGGGATGTGGGTGGGGTTACGTAAGGAAGGTATGGGCTGAGAACCAGGAGACCAGAGTCCTAGTTGGGACTTAGACACAGACCGTTAGTATGAAAATAGTCTCTTTGTTCCTAGATAGCCTATTACTTCAGTCTTCAGGTGGAATATAAATTTCTTCAAGATTTAAAGTTTCATTTATATTATTACATTTATTCAGCCAATCTAGACATCTGGATGAAATTAGATATTTACATATTTTTCCCAATTACTTTAATGCGGGTAGCACAGTTACTTTCTTGTTTATCAGTCCATTTTCAGTAAAGCTCATGTTTCTCTTTCCCTCACTTTCCTTATGATTTTCAGCCCTTCTCTTCCTTTATACTCCAGGAAATTTGGAGGATAAGCTTTATTCTTGGTTTCCTTTTTGTATTGCTCTCTCTCTTTTTTCCTCCTGGGTCCCCTCTGTCCTCTCATCCAGGGCAGAATTCATGCCTGCAGCCTGGTTGTGATTTCTGATCACAAAAACTGTGAGGTAATAACTATTTGCTGTTTTAAGCTACTACGATTTGGAGTACTTTTTATGCAGCGGTTGAGAAACAATATGTGATATTGCAGTGCTTGTAACGGGCACAGGAATACAGGAGATTTTTGTTAAAACCTGCTTCCGTACCCCGTCTGCTATGTACTTGCGCTTTCTCCAAGAGTCGGTGTTCTGAGAGAAGCAGAAAGAACCCACAGTAGGAGACAAGACCCAGGATCTAGAGTTTGTCCTGCCACCAACAAGGTAGTCTTGGTTTTCCACCTGAAACAGAAGTCGGTTTGTTAAAATTGGCAGCATGTTGCAATCATCTGGGAAACCTTAAAAGATTCTGAATGCTAACTGTGTCCTACCCACAAGGATTCCAGTGTAATTGGTGTGAGATGGGACTTGGGTATTGGAACTTTTAAAATCTCCGTAGGTGATTATACTGTGTAGTGAAGTTTAACAACCATTGCCCTAACCCAGAGGTTCTCAGATTGTGTTCCCCCGGGCCAGCTGTATGGGCATTACCTTGTGAACTTGTTAGAAATGCAGCATTCTCACACCCCTCCCCAGACCTACTGAATCAGAACCTGTGAGGTGGGCCCCAGCAATGTGTGTTCAACAAACCCCTCCAGTGATTCGGATGTCTTCTCAAGTTCAAGGGCCACTGCTCAGCTCAGTCTAGATGGTTCCTGAGCTTCTTCCAGGTCAGAAGTGTGTACACCTACGTCTCCTGCCCTGGGGCTCCATGTCAGGCTCTTTCACCCTCCTCCTCTTCACCTAAAGCCCTTGGCCTACCAGATTTCTAGTTGTATGTTCCTGTCCCTCTGGACTTGAAGATTTAGGTCCTCCAAAAGCCTAGAATTTGCCTGATGCAGCAATTTTATTTGTGTGTTAACTGGTGACCCAAACTGTTCAGAGCTCAAGTTCTGGAGAAGCCTAGATGGTTATAAACCTGCCAACAAACATTTTAATTCCATGGAGGGTGCTTTTCCTCAGGTGTGTCATTCTGACATTATCGAAGACTCAAATGTGCTCCGAGGAGCCTAGAATCTTCTCACCAATTAAAAAATTAGAAGTAAAAATAGAAGACAGCAGAGGAAACGAAGATAAATGACATAGGTACTGGGGTCTAAAGGACTTGTCAGTTCCACGTAAGCTTACCAGATTCTGTCCATTTGTCCTGCTTGCTCACAACGGATAGTTGGTTTATTAATACAGCGAAGATAAGACAAAAACAGTCCAGGAAGAAGCAACTATAATGACTTTGATAGGAGGAGTAATGTCTGTTGATGACTGGACTGGATTTTGATGGACCACCAAGTTGGTGAAGTGCTATTTTCATCAGTTTAGTGGGCCCCTTCCCTTTGGCCAGCTATGTGAATTCATCTATTCCACATTAGATTTCAGGAAGGAGCTTGCATTTTGGGAGTTACTGGTTTGCAAGCAGTTTTTCATAAATAAAAGCAAATTAATATTTAAATTCCTGGATAAAACTTTAATGTGGGTTAGATTGACAATTGCAGAAAAAAATCTCTGCAAATATATATGTCATCTATTGGCATTATATCAACATTTAATGCAGCATTGGTCAGGAATCTTTCTAAATAGGCTGGTGTCTTTCTTTTTGTATGTATATTTCATCTCCTATGCATATTTTTAAAATATATATGCATATATAGAGACTGGTGATAGATATAGAGAGATATACATATGAGTGTATCCCCTTATTATGTTTATATACATGATTTGGTCCTCACAACTTGGTGGTGTAGCCAAGTTTGTACAATAGAAATAATAGCATTTCTTACTTATTACATACTGCGGGATTGGCACTTGGCACTTTGCTTAGGGCTTTATATACATTGCCTCTCATCCTTACAGAGACCTCACCAAGGTAATTGTTGTTACTCCCATTTTACAGATAGGAAAACTGAGACTCAGAAAGGGAGAGTTTTGGAACCTAAATTTCCAAGATTCCGAAAGCTGGCCTCGACGCCACATCTTCATGGTCCAACACCACCATGTTGACAAAACCATCGAGAGGACAGATCCTGAGCCATGCAGCGCCTCTCCTACCCTTTTATTGCCTGCTTCCCCCTGCTCTCCCCCTTACCAGGGATGGCATGATAGTTATTTAGCAATCGTTCTGTCTCTAGGCACTTTGCCCTCTGAGATGTTGCCATAGCAGCTGTCCATGCCAGAAGACCATGGGGCAGTATTAATAAAGTTCGGAGGAAAAGAATGGTGAGCTGGTTGTTTATCATCAGCTGGTTTGTCTTCTAAGTAATGAGGCAAGAGGCTGACTTCCTCAGGCATTTGGGAACTTCTGGAATACAACACCAGTGAGTACTTCTTGGAAAGACTCAATCAAGAGTTTGTTTCTTGATGAAAATTTAACCAAACAAAAGATCCCAGGGACCAGGAAGCCCCTATAAAAAGCTGGCTTTGCACTTACTGCTCTTGTTTTCTAGAAAGTTCTTAAAATCACTAGACCACCCTGTATAAAATATCCTGACCCACTCTGACACTCTCCTCTCAGCCTCCCTCACCCACTGTCTTTTTATTCATAACGTTTATCGCAACGCACGTATTTCCTGTGTATGTGCATGTTGAGAGACACAGAATGTTTATTATCCGTCTCTTGCTCTGAGCTCCATGAGAACAGGGACTAAGTTTGGTTTACTACTGTATACTTAGTACAGTGAACAGTACCTGGCACATGATAGGTGCTCAATAGATAGCAGTTGTATACGTTATAATGTACAATTAAAACTGTATAATGGCTTTAGAATAAAATGCAAACTCTCCAAACTCTGACAAGTTAAGCATAGTAATATAGTTACTAAAATATGGGAAGGAAGGGGGATGGGAGGTATGAAACAAAGTAATTATGCGAATCCTCAGTGAAACCAAGGGTACAGCACAATGTTGAATGTTTGACTTCAAAGGGCTTCCTAAAGTATATTTTGTAATCTTTTATTTCTTCAGCTTTTAGAGGACTCTCTTATGAATTAACAAAACATTTAGTTTAGGAATTTACTTGCGTTTTTCCTTATGTTCTTTTTTTTCTTTATTAAATTCAGATGAAATTAAACATTACACTTTTATTCAAAATAGCATTTATATTTATGAATCCATTGTTTTTTTAAAAAAACCATTCTATCAGTATATCTGTGTATCCATGAGTTACCATCTTTACTTTTTTCTTTTATCCCTTTCTAATAATGTGCGATAGGTTGAGGATTGGATTGATTTCCATCAGGTGTTGGCAATGCTTATTTCTAGGTGATGTGATGTTGGGTAATTTTTCCCTTGCTAACTTCTATCACTGAATGTGCTCCTCTCCTCAATTCACATATTGAGATCCTACCTCCCAATGTATTTGGAAGTGGAGCCTTTGTGGGGTGATTAGATAATGCATGGAGCCCCCATAATGGGATTAGCGTTCTTATGCGAAAAGGCAGAGTTTGCCCTTTCTCTGTACCACGTGAGGACACAAAGTGGAGCTAGCACTCTGTGAACCAGGAAGAGAGAACGCTGTAGAACCTGACCATGCTGGGCACCCTGATCTCAGACTTCCAGCCTCCAGAGCTGTAAAACATAAATTTCTGTTGTTTAACCTACCCAGTTTATGGTATTTTTTGTTATAGTAGCCCAAATTAAGACATTTCTTTATGCATATGTGATATGACTTATATTCTTCATAATTAGCATATAATTTTCTTTATAAAAGACTGAAGTTACTATCCTTAGAATGCAGATTAATTTATCTAATATTTCAAATATTAACAAATATTTCCTGGGCAGTGAGTATAGGGAAGACACTGTGTTAGTTGCAGTGGACGTCTGGTTTCCCAAGAGGATGGCAGTCCTGTGAAAGGGTTTTTTGTTTGTTTTTTACATTTGCCCCCTTGGGCTAAAAACGTCATCATGTTGTGGTGTAGTAATCCGTGTCCATGATGACGGTCTTGAAACCTGAAGAAAACACACAAAAATTTATTTTTGGTGAGTTAGTATGTATAGCACTCATCACATACATCTTGTCTATCTGCTTTGTGACATGTGCGTTTTTAAATTACACCCGCAAATTGCTGCTCAGACACATCCTGTGACTGGCGCAGGGTTTCACAGCTCCTAAGTCGTAAAGCCAGGCCAAAGCCCCCATGTTCTTCCAGAGATGTTTTTTCCTTACACTCTCTTACAGTGTGTAGGGAAGCATATGGTGTGTTCAAAAAGATTTTCATGAAAATTTTCATAAAAATTGTTAAGGAAAAAGATTGTTTCCATTTTCTGAAAGACACTTTTGTGTTGAAAACCTCATTTCTGTTACAAATGGGGTTTTATTGTTTTTAGTATTGTCAACATAGAGCTTTTCTGTGTATCGTTTCATGAATTTCACACAACCCTGTGGGGCAGGTAATGGGCCTGGCCCCATACAACAAACAAAGAAACTCGGAGAACTCAAGGTCAGGGAGGGAAGACATGCCAGGGCTGGGATGAAAGTCCCAGTAGTCTAACTCTGGTGCTCACGTTTTAATTGCTATATGTTCCTGCCCCCAACTCAGAAAAGGTCAGTCCCTCATTCAAGGGCACACCTGCCACTGGGTGAGAATAGATCCTCAACTAGTTACCTCATTCCTCTTCCTCTGTGGCTTTTCCCAACCCCATTCTGTTGGCTGGATTTTGGGGGGACACATTTGAGAAGCCAGCTCTTAGCCAAACAGCACCATTCAAAATCCTATGATCTTCTATCCTAGGACCTATTTCCCCTGCCTCTAATAATTTGTCCTGATCTTCCTCATCACTTGAATGGCCCTGATTGAATTTGGACCGAACCTGATGCCTCTGCACTGTCTTGACCTCTGGAGAGATGCTTGCTGCAGTGACAGGTGTCCTTACACTGGTTGGTTCCTGCTGCCTCCCAGAAGCAGGGTCTTCTCTTTGGAAGGTACTGATTTGTCATGCTTGCTAGCCTCTAGGCACAGATTAAATGCAATTACACAATTTATTGCTATATAATCATTATTTACCTGGGGCTTTCCAAACAATAAACCCTAAATTGCATTCCCCAAAGGTCAAAAGCAATTTTTTCTTCTCCTTGCAAAGTGCTTAATGACTTTGTACAGAACAGAATCCATACATAGGAGGAGTAAGTGAATATGGAAAATAACTGGTCATTTTGAAATGCGAACGGATCGAATTTCTGAATTTAAAAAATTTTATCATGTTCTCAGACTTACAAGAAGTCTGCTATAGGGAAACCTGCTGGACAGCGATAGTTGTATTTATTTGTTACCATGTTCAGATCGTCCAGGTTAACATGCCCGTGTGGCTTAGCTCAGGCTACTGTACCAAATACGACAGACAGGGGCTTCAACAAGGAACGCTTATTTCGCACAGTTCAGGAGCCTGGGAAAGTCTGAAATCAAGGCGCAGGCAGACGTGGTTCCTGGTGATTCCCTTTTCTGGGTTGCAGGTTGCTGCATTCTTGCTGTTCCTCACATGGTTCAGAGAGAGAGTGTGCACCAGCGCCACGTGGGAGCATGGCAGTGAGCAGAGGAGAGCACTCTAATCTCTCTTCCTTTCCTTTTCCCTTCCCTTTTTCTTTCCTTTCCTTTCCTTTCATTTCCTTTCCTTCATTTTAATTTTTTAAATTTTATTTATTTATTTTAAAGATTTTATTTATTTATTTGACAGAGAGACACAGCGAGAGAGGGAACACAAGCAGGGGGAGTGGGAGAGGGAGAAGCAGGCTTCCCGCTGAGCAGGGAGCCCGATGTGGGGCTCGATCCCAGGACCCTGGGATCATGACCTGAGCCGAAGGCAGACGGCTAACAACTGAGCCACCCAGGCGCCCTCCTTCTTTTTAAAAGATTTTATTTATTTATTTGACACAGAGAGAGAGTATAAGCAGGGGGAGTGGCAGGCAGAGGGAGAACCAGGCCCCCCACCAAGCAGGGAGCCCAATGTGGGGCTCGATCCCAGGACCCCAGGATCATGACCTGAGCCCAAGACAGATGCTTAACCGACTCAGCCACCCAGGTACTCCTCTCTTTTCCTTTTCTTATAAGGACACTAGTCCCATTTGGGGGCCCCACCCTCGTGACCTCATCTAAGCCTAATTGCCTTCCAAGGACCCCACCTCCAAATATCATCACAGTGGGGGGTAGGGCTTCACGGAATCGAATTTTGGGAGGGCAGAGACATCCAATGCATAATATCATGGAATGGGTGAGGAACTGAGGACAAGTAGGTGAAATGGCACAAGGAAGCATCTGCTAGAGACCAACCTGCACACCCAGTTGCCTTACTTCTGGTTAGAGCGAGGTACTTCTCCTAGAATAGTAGAGAGATTGTGAAGACTATCAAAGAAAGGCCCTGTCCTGGAAAGGGAAAGTAACAGATTTGGAATGGCAAGACATGAGACCTAGGATTTCTCAGGTCTCCAAGTGGAGGATACTCTAAGGCGGGAATGGCAGATGTGGATTGTGTGTTCTATCATTTTCCTGCCCCATGCTTCCAATACTCACTGCTGAAACAGTTATCCTTCTCTGTGCAACCTCAGAATCATTTGTATACCATTTTTCTAGTTGTTACTAAGTAATAATCAGAGACAGGAGGTGAAATTTTCTTGCAACTAGGTCCCAGACTGAGTAAGGAAATGGGGTGTCTCTGGATCAACCCCTACACAGAATTATGTATAAAGGCTCGGAGTTCTTCCCTGCTGGTTCTTGGGAGGGCTGCTCTGGTCTTTTACATTTGCTTCTAGACGGCCACGACTGGCCTCATGTCCTTCACTGCGCGGCTTCCTGACTTTCTGAATATCACCCACTCTCACTTCCAGCTTTGAGGAAGTAAAATGTTCACTCCCTTTGAGTGAGTCACTGTTCTTACACACCCACGTGCTTGGACAGCAAACCTGCTCTCAGTGGGTGGAAGGGCTCTTTGCGTCTCGCTAACCTTGGCTTTCTAGTGGAATACAGATGAACAGTTGGCATATGCAGTAGCATAACTGGATCTCAGAATCACTACGCTGACTAAAAGAAGCAGATGTAAAAAAAAAAGTGCATAGTGTTGAGTCTACATCTATAAAGTTCTGAGAAGTATGAACCAATCTATCGTGAGGAGAACCCACATTACTGTTTGCCCAGGAATTGGGGCAGAGGGCACACAGAGCACAGAGGGGAGGAGAGAGGCATTGCAAAACAGTGTGAAGAAACTTTTGGGGGTGATGGTTTTGGCCATTATGTTAATTGTGGCAATTCTTTCATAGGTATACACATTTGTCAAAATTTAACAAATTTTTTTATCCTTTTGGGTTTTGCTTTTAAGCTTTGTTAAAATGACATAGAGAACCATTTCATCTAGGGTTATTTTTCCCCATTACTCAGGCAAAGCTATTCCAAATATTTTACCCAATTCTCCATGAAATGGGAGATTTTCCACTCTGGCTATTGGGAAAAAGAATTGTTCCTGGCCCCATGTCAGCTGTGGGGAATGATTCCTCTCCTCACACCCATGTGCTGATGAGTAAGTACCCAGCTGAGGACTCGGGGACCCTGTAGATCACTCGGGCTCTCTGTCCATGCAGCTCTCTCTTCTGTACTCTGTCCTCCAAATTCCTGCCCTTTTGGTTTTCCCACATTCTGAGCTCCATTGTCTTGATTCAGTGAGACCATCAGGCTCCACTGGACTTCTCCTTTTCTCCTCCCTGTGCCATGGCTGGAAACTCCAGGTAGTGATCTGGGGCAACTGCAGGGCCGGCCTCATTCACTTGCATCCTCTCACAGGTCACTGTCCTTTATGACCTTATGGTCAATGTCTCAAAAAATGCTGTGTCATATATATGTTGATTTTTTAGTTGTTTCAGGTGGGAGGGTAAATCTGATCTCTATTACTGTATCTTGACCAGAAACATATATCTCCTTTTCCTTTGGATTTATGAGATGGTTTGTGTCATTTAATGAGGGATTCCCTTTGAATTCTGTTTTTTAGAAATTGCCTTTAAATGGCAGTTTCTGGGATATTTTCTCATTGGCATGATAGTACAGCTTTCTCTTTTCCTGTCCCCGTGGCATAGAGAAGAAAGTTTGGACATCACACTAAAAATCTCCCTTGTCTTACAGTTGGCAGTAGAAGGCAGTGTTCTCAATTTGGAGGCCTATACACTAAATGTAACCCAAAGGAGTGTATGTGCTCACGCTCGTGTGTGTGTTTGCCTGAACAGTCCTTAAAAAGCTGAATTAATTTTCAACATTAAAGCTCAGGCATTTTCCCAAGGATATCTGGATTTCTGGCTTCTCTTGAAAAGTCAGAAGACCTGACATCTTTGGCTCACGTTCCCACATAGTACTGTTGGTCTAAAACATGTTAGCAGCTGCCCCCTTTTGAAGGGCTACACACACTCTACTTTGACACTGGCCTCCCCAGGTCCCCTACCCCTCATTTCTGCTTTTTTGACTGGCCCCAGGCAACACAGGGATCTGTGGCTCCCCATGTGGAAGACAAGAGCCTGAACTCTGGAGTTTAAGGGGTCCTGGTTCAAGTGCCTACTCCGGCATCTTGGCAACTCAGCTGCAGTGCTTTCTCTCTCTGTATGTTCCTCGTGTTACAGACACACTTCTCGCTTCTTCTAAGTCCCTTCTTTTTATCGTCTATGCCCTTACAGATCCTGGCTTTGTGACCCCATCGGTTTTGCTCCCCATCTAGTCTGTACTTTGGCCTCAGAGCTCATGACCAGTTGCTCTTTCTTTGACATATTTCACATCCAGGCTTCTAAAAAGACTTTCTGATGGGTTTAGTAAATTGTCATTATCCCTTTTGGACAAGCGCTTTGTACCAAGAGACCCTAGAAGCCAGAAGCCACTATAGATGACTATAGGTTCATGGGTTGTAGTTCATGGGTCAAGTGCCTATTCTTGCGTCGCTCAGCTTTGTTCACAGTATTGTGGATCATATGATCATCATAAAAGACTGTCAGCTTGCCAGGTACTTAGAGTAGAATGGATTTCTCTCCATTACTGCATCTAATTCACTTTATATACTACCTAGGACATAGAATGTGTTCAAGTAATAACTTTACAATAAGGATGGTAACAAAAGCAATAATAATTACAACAGTAATAGCTACCCTTTGTCAAGCACTTACTGTTTTCCAGGTACTTTACACAAACTCATTTTATCCCCATAATAACTCCAATAATTATGAACTTTTTTTTTTTTTTTCCCATTTCAAGGATGAGAAAACACTCTCACAGAGCGTTAGTGACTTTCCCAAGCTCATGTTAGGTCAGGAATGAAATTCAACCCTGGAGAGGTCAGATTCCAAAGCTTTTTGCAATGAGGCACAGAGGGAAAACCAAGGTCCATCAAGATGGGTGTGTTACTCAGAACAGGCCTGTGGAGTAGGACTTACCATCTGCATGTTATGGGGCCTCTCAGGGAAACTGGGGGGCTTTGGAACTGAAAGTAGAGAGGGCAGCAAGGGCTTCCAGCGGGATCAGAGTGGCTCCCAAGTTGAGCAGCAGTTTTGCACCATGGAAACGGCATAGCTTCTTTTGGTCCCTGAGACGAGAGTCCCAGGCCATTTACTTGCTGTGCAACCTTAGAGAGTTACTTGGGCTCCATAAACCGTGGCTTCCTTTCCTTAAAATAGAATGGTATCCTGCCGTGGTGTTACCAGGTTCACTTGGGGTGGTCTGTGTGAAAGTTTATCAGATAGGGAGGATGTTCAGGAACAATCAGAGCAGGGCTGTGCAGGGGGGGTTCAGAGGGAATAAAACATGTCTGTTTTGTGGGACATAGTAGACACTCAGTCAATGATAACTTTTCAAGTTCCATAATCTATCTGCAATTCCTAAACCCAAAAGGCTCTGAAATTTAAAGTTTGGTGCCAAATGAATTGGGGGGCAAAATCTGACCTGAGCTGATAGGAGGCTGTTTCTGAGTTTTATACCAGTTAGATTTGATAAGGGGGTCCTGTGAAACACACAGACACACACCACACGCCATATCATATCTTGCCACTAAGGTCTGAAAATGTCTGAATTCTGAAACTCCCCTGGCCTCACGCATTGTGGATAAAGCACGGCAGACTGGTCTTCCTGTTATTATCCCACACATGCCTCCCTTGTTGTGTGATGAGTCTCCACAGAACTGGAGCCTGTCTTCTTTAGCTTGTTCTCTCTAACCCCCAGTGTAAATGCCTGAGACACGGTTGGTAAATTATCAATGCATATTGATTAAGTGGATGAAAGAATGTAGGGTCTTGGTGATGAAGAAATTAGACATGGAATCCCAGAAAACAGGGGCAAGAGGATGCATTGTTTTTTCCCCTTCTTTCTTAGGTCTTTTAAAGAATTCTGAGCGGTTTGAGGGGCCCACATCATTAACCGGTGGAGTGGGAGGAAGGCCTGGAAACAGCCCCAGAATCCTGAAAAGGCCGTTCAAGGAGCGGTGCTGGCAGCCCTGCCCTACTTCGTGATTCCATCAAGGAGCACAATTGCCTTTTTTGGAGGGCTGGCTCAGCCACAGCTGGTGTTACAGGCTTTGCAACCATAATGCAAGGAGAAGCTGGGAAAATCCCACAAAGTGAAATTGTATCTGCTTGTGGTCAAGTTGGGACTCCAAATTTGGACAGTGGAATTTGGTGGGAAAATGGGAAATGCATCAGGGGTTACACAGTGACCCTAAGATTTATCGCTATAGCAAGTGGCTATTTCCAGAGAAACCAACTCGTTGTGGTAATATTTCAGCAAAGGAGGAGAGGGGGAGGGACCCACGGCTCACTGCTGATGTGATCAACCTGTTAAAATCTTTGAACAAATGGAAAAATCAAAGTTGTTTCACGATACCTTTCAGATCACTGCACACCAGGATATATATGAACACTTAAAAAGCATGAAACCAATTGATTAGAACATAAAATACTAGAGGCAGTTGAAGCAGTTGGACTAGGTGCCAAAATTGTATGTTGCCAGGCTTCTGTTTAAAGCTATTTAAATGTATCCCAGTGAGAGAGTTGGCAGCTGGAAATGGCCAGCTAAACCCAGGGTAGTGAGGCCAACCTAGACCTAAAGTATGGACCAGCTCAGCTCCCCTTCAGCTCTGTGGCATTGGCTTTGTCAGGTAACCTCTCTGAGGCTCGGTTTTTAATCTGTAGTATGGAGCTTCTAACACCTGCCCTAGTTCGTTAAGGGCAACTGTGAGAGACTTTTGTCAGATGCCATTCAGATGTCGTACCCAACAGGGATCTGGGGAAGCCACCATCACAATAACCTGCCCTCAGTGTTAGAAATGTCCTCACCGAACATGCAACGGTAAGCCAGAGGTTGGCAGTTCAGGTGCTGGCTGATTCACAGCATTTAAGAATTAGGATATATTATATAAAATTCTGGAATTCTAGTTTCTCCGGGAAGATTGGAAGCTCTGGAAACGCTGGTCTTCATAGCAGTATAGCACCACTCAAAATCAGTGTCTGGAAGGAAATGGGGAGAATGGAGCAAGGACTTTAGTGAACCCCAGAATACAATGCAGTGTGTCAGAAGGGTCCCAGACAGTTGGTTTCATCCTCATACACTCACATCATCTGCTTCCCCCATGAGAGCATTGGAGATTTTGACGCTTGCTCTAAGGCACTTGAAGACTTCAATGAAGATTCTAATGATTGTGGTGGAAGTTAAAACATTAAGCAATTATGCAACACAAATATCCTAATTGAAATCTATTGAATTAAAAGACCCTAGTAACTCAGACTGGTCACCAACACAAGAGGCAACAGAAATCCCAGATGCTTCCTCGGGTATAAAATGGGCTGAAGGTCGAGAAGTTTTTCAGATTTAGAATTCTAAGCAGTAGCTGCAGATTGCTGATTGGGCAGCGAATAGCCCGCATTGTCTAGGCTTGGGCTCAACAAGAAAACATTCTATATTATCTTGATACCAGAATCTTTTTTTTTTTTTTTTAAAGATTTTATTTATTTTATTTGAGACCGAGAGAATGAGAGAGAGCATGAGACGGAAGAGGGTCAGAGGGAGAAGCAGACCCCCCGGCCAAGCAGGGAGCCCGATGCGGGACTCGATACCGGGACTCCAGGATCATGACCTGAGCCGAAGGCAGTCGCTTAACCAACTGAGCCACCCAGGTGCCCCAGATACCAGAATCTTATTCAAGAATTTGAGGATGGTTAATAATACTCACCTACAGAAGCCTGTCATTTGTTGTTACAAACACACCTCTGACCTCCAGTCACCCAGGCTCTCCCTGTTTTTCCCCAACCAATGTGTCTCTTCCCAGCTATCTTTTCTGTAAAAATGCTCTATACTCAAGATGTTTTAAACCATTTTGTCCCATGGATCTTTTTGCTAGTCAGGTGAAGCTTACGATCCTATTTTTGAAATAATATATTTTTAAATGTATCAGATAATATCTTATTAATAATATGGTATTATAATACATATTATAATGTATATCATATTATTCAGTATCCATTACAAAATTTAAAATTCAAAATACACCAATTTATTTAAATAGTCATCACAATTTAAAAAATGTATTTGTGTTATAGTAATATGTGGGCTTCTTTGTGAACACATCAAATTATAAGATCTAGCAGAAATTTAATAACTACAATAATTTCAAAGTGGTAATGAACATAAATGACATTTTGTGATATTTGCAACAATTGCAATGTGATATGGAAGTACCTGTGATTTCTACTGATGACAGTTACAGTTACTGTTAATAGTTTGTGGTTTGTTGCTTACATTCAAACTTGAGAGAAATGCTAAATTTCAACTCAAGATGAATGCAAGTGAGAATGTAATTATTTTCCCAGCCAAATACAGAGCCCTCTAAATTCTTTTTTTAAAATTATTACTATTATTTTTTATTATGTTATGTTAATCACCATACATCACATCATTAGTTTTTGATGTAGTGTTCCATGATTCATTGTTTGCGTATATCACACAGTGCTCCATGCAGAACGTGCGCTCTTTAATACCCATCACCAGGCTAACCCATCCTCCCACCCCCTCCCCTCTAGAACCCTCAGTTTATTTCTCAGAGTCCATCGTCTCTCATGGTTTGTCTCCCCCTCCGATTTCCCACCCTTCATTCTTCCCCTCCTGCTATCTTCTTTTTTTTTTTTTAAACATATAATATTTGTTTCAGAGGTACAGATCTGTGATTCAACAGTCTTGCACAATTCACGGTGCTCACCAGAGCACATACCCTCCCCAGTGTCTATCACCCAGCCACCCCATCCCTCCTACCCCCCCACCCCACTCCAGCAACCCTCAGTTTGTTTCCTGAGATTAAGAATTCCTCATATCAGTGAGGTCACATGATACATGTCTTTCTCTGACTTATTTCGCTCAGCATAATACCCTCCAGTTCCATCCACGTTGTTGCAAATGGCAAGATCTCATTCCTTTTGATGGCTGCATAATATTCCATTGTATATATATACCACCTCTTCTTTATCCATTCATCTGTCAATGGACATCTTGGCTCTTTCCACAGTTTGGCTATTGTGGAGATTGCTGCTATAAACATCAGGGTGCACGTACCCTTTCGGATCCCTACTTTTGTATCTTTGGGGTAAATACCCAGTAGTGCAATTACTGGATCATATGGTAGCTCTATTTTCAACTTTTTGAGGAACCTCCATACTGTTTTCCAGAGTGGCTGCACCAGCTTGCATTCCCACCAACAGTGTAGGAGGGTTCCCCTTTCTCCGCATCCCTGCCAAGATCTGTCGTTTCCTGACTTGTTAATTTTAGCCATTCTGACTGGTGTGAGGGGATATCTCATTGAGGTTTTGATTTGGATTTCCCTGATGCCGAGCAATATTGAGCACTTTTTCATGTGTCTGTTGGCCATTTGGATGTCTTCTTTGGAAAAATATCTGTTCATGTCTTCTGCCTATTTCTTGATTGGATTCTTTGTTCTTTGGGTGTTCAGTTTGATCAGTTCTTTATAGATTTTGGATACTAGCCCTTTATCTGATATGTCATTTGCAAATATCTTCTCCAATTCTGTCGGTTGTCTTTTGGTTTTGTTGACTGTTTCCTTTGCTTTGCAAAAGCTTTTTATCTTGATGGAGTCCCAATAGTTCATTTTTGCCCTTGCTTCCCTTGCCTTTGGCGATGTTTCTAGGAAGAAGTTGCTGTGGCTGAGGTCGAAGAGGTTGCTGCCTGTGTTCTCCTTTAGGATTTTGATGGACTCCTGTCTCACATTGAGGTCTTTCAACCATTTGGAGTCTATTTTTGTGTGTGGTGTAAGGAAAGGGTCCAGTTTCATTCTTCTGCATGTGGCTATCCAATTTTCCCAACACCATTTGTTGAAGAGACTGTCTTTGTTCCATTGGACATTCTTTCCTGCTTTGTCAAAGATGAGTTCACCATAGAGTTGACGGTCCATTTCTGGGCTCTCTATTCTGTTCCATTGATCGATGTGTCTGTTTTTGTGCCAGTACCATGCTGTCTTGATGATGACAGCTTTGTAATAGAGCTGGAAGTCCGGAATTGTGATGCCGCCAGCTTTGCTTTTCTTTTTCAACATTCCTCTGGCTATTCGGGGTCTTTTCTGGTTCCATACAAATTTTAGGATGATTTGTTCCATTTCTTTGAAAAAAGTGGATGGTATTTTGATGGGGATTGCATTGAAGGTGTAGATTGGTCTAGGTAGCATTGACATCTTCACAATATTTGTTCTTCCAATCCATGAGCATGGAATGTTTTTCCATTTCTTTGTGTCTTCCTCGATTTCTTTCATGAGTATTTTATAGTTTTCCGAGTACAGATCCTTTGCCTCTTTGGTTAGATTTATTCCTAGGTATCTTATGGTTTTGGGTGCAATTGTAAATGGGATCGACTCCTTAATTTCTCTTTCTTCTGTCTTGTTGTTGGTGTATAGGAATGCCACTGACTTCTGTGCATTGATTTTATATCCTGCCACTTTACTGAATTCCTGTATGAGTTCTAGCAGTTTTGGGGTGGAGTCTTTGGGGTTTTCCACATAAAGTATCATATCATCTGCAAAGAGTGAGAGTTTGACTTCTTCTTTGCCGATTTGGATGCCTTTGATTTCTTTTTGTTGTCTGATTGCTGTGGCTAGGACTTCTAATACTGTGTTGAATAGCAGTGGTGATAGTGGACAACCCTGCCGTGTTCCTGACCTTAGGGGGGAAGCTCTCAGTTTTTCCCCATTGACAATGATATTCACTGTAGGTTTTTCATAGATGGCTTTTATGATATTGAGGTATGTACCCTCGATCCCTATACTCTGAAGAGTTTTGATCAAGAAAGGATGCTGTACTTTGTCAAATGCTTTTTCTGCATCTATTGAGAGGATCATATGATTCTTGTTCTTTCTTTTGTTAATGTATTGTATCACATTGATTGATTTGTGGATGTTGAACCAACCTTGCAGCCCAGGGATAAATCCCACTTGGTCATGGTGAATAATCCTTTTAATGTACTGTTGGATCCTACTGGCTAGTATTTTGGTGAGAATTTTTGCATCCATGTTCATCAGGGATATTGGTTTGTAGTTCTCCTTTTTGATGGGGTCTTTGTCTGGTTTGGGGATCAAGGTAATGGTGGCCTCATAAAATGAGTTTGGAAGTTTTCCTTCCATTTCTATTTTTTGGAACAGTTTCAGAAGAATAAGTATTAATTCTTCTTTAAATGTTTGGTAGAATTCCCCTGGGAAGCCATCTGGTCCTGGGCTTTTGTTTGTTGGGAGATTTTTGATAACTGCTTCAATTTCCTTAGTGGTTATAGGTCTGTTCAGGTTTTCTATCTCTTCCTGGTTCAGTTGTGGTAGTTGATACATCTCTAGGAATGCATCCATTTCTTCCAGGTTATCTAATTTGCTGGCATACAGTTGCTCATAGTATGTTCTTATAATTGTTTGTATTTCTTTGGTGTTGGTTGTGATCTCTCCTCTTTCATTCATGATTTTGTTGATTTGGGTCATTTCTCTTTTCTTTTTGATAAGTCTGGCCAGGGGTTTATCAATCTTGTTAATTCTTTCAAAGAACCAGCTCCTAGTTTCTTTGATCTGTTCTACTGTTCTTTTAGTTTCTATTTCATTGATTTCTGCTCTGATCCTTATTATTTCTCTTCTCCTGCTGGGTTTAGGCTTTATTTGCTGTTCTCTCTCCAGCTCCTTTAGGTGTAGGGTTAGGTTGTGTATGTGAGACCTTTCTTGTTTCTTGAGAAAGGCTTGTAATGCTATATACTTTCCTCTTAGGACTGCCTTTGCTTCATCCCAAAGATTTTGAATAGTTGTGTTTTCATTTTCATTGGTTTCCATGAATTTTTTTAATTCTTCTTTAATTTCCTGGTTGACCCATTCATTCCTTAGTAGGATGCTCTTTAGCCTCCATGTATTTGAGTTCTTTCCGACTTTCTCTTGTGATTGAGTTCTAGTTTCAAAGCATTGTGTTCTGAAAATAGGCAGGGAATGATCCCAATCTTTTGGTACCGGTTGAGATCTGATTTATGACCTAGGATGTGCTCGATTCTGGAGAATGTTCCATGGGCAGTAGAGAAGAATGTGCATTCCGTTGCTTTGGGATGGAATGTTCTGAATATATCTGTGAAGTCCATTTGGTCCAGTGTGTCATTTAAAGTCTTTATTTCCGTGTTGATCTTTTGCTTAGACGATCTGTCCATTTCAGTGAGGGGGGTGTTAAAGTCCCGCACTATTATTGTATTTTTGTTGATGTGTTTCTTTGCTTTTGTTATTAATTTCCTTATATAATTGGCTGTTCCCATGTTAGGGGCATAGATATTTACAATTGTTAGATCTTCTTGTTGGATAGACCCTTTAAGTAGGATATAGTGTCCTTCCTCATCTCTTATTACAGTCTTTGGTTTAAAATCTAATTTGTCTGATATAAGGATTGCCACCCCAGCTTTCTTTTGGTGTCCGTTAGCATGGTAAATGGTTTTCCATTCCCTCACTTTCAATCTGGGGGTGTCTTTGGGTCTAAAATGAGTCTCTTGCAGACAGTATATCGATGGGTTTTGTTTTTTAATCCAGTCTGATAGCCTGTGTCTTTTGATTGGGGCATTTAGCCCATTTACATTCAGGGTAACTATTGAAAGATAGGAATTTAGTGCCATTGTATTGCCTGTAAGGTGACTGTTACTGTATATTGTCTGTGTTCCTTTCTGGTCTATGTTGCTTGTAGGCTCTCTCTTTGCTTAGAGGACCCCTTTCAATATTTCTTGTAGGGCTTGTTTTGTGTTTGCAAATTCCTTTAGTTTTTGTTTGTCCTGGAAGCTTTTTATCTCTCCTTCTATTGTCAATGACAGCCTAGCTGGATATAGTATTCTTGGCTGCATATTTTTCTCATTTAGTGCTCTGAAGATATCCTGCCAGTCCTTTCTGGCCTGCCAGGTCTCTGTGGATAGGTCTGTTGCCAATCTAATGTTTCTACCATTGTAGGTTACAGATCTCTTCTCCTGAGCTGTTTTCAGGATTTTCTCTTTGTCTCTGAGATTCGTAAGTTTTACTATTAGATGTCGGGGTGTTGACCTATTTTTATTGATTTTGAGAGGGGTTCTCTGTGCCTCCTGGATTGTGATGCCTGTTTCCTTCCCGAAATTAGGGAAGTTCTCTGCTATAATTTGCTCCATTATACCTTCTGCCCCTCTCTCTCATTCTTCTTCTTCTGGGATCCCAATTATTCTAATGCTGTTTTGTCTTACGGTATCGCTTATCTCTCGAATTCTGCCCTCGTGATCCAGTAGTTGTTTATCTCTCTTTTTCTCAGCTTCTTTATTTTCCATCATTTGATCTTTTATATCATGGATTCTCTCTTCTGCCTCATTTAACCTAGCAGTTAGCACCCCCATATTTGATTGCACCTCATTAATAGCCTTTTTGATTTCGACTTGCTTAGATTTTAGTTCTTTTATTTTTCAGAAAGGGTTTCTCTAATAACTTCCATGCTTTTTTCAAGCTCAGCTAGTATCTTTAAAGTGATGATTCTGAACTCTAGATCTGACATCATACTAATGTCCGTATTGAGTAGGTCCCTGACAGTCAGTATTACCTCTTGTTCTTTTTGTTGAGGTGATTTTTTCCATCTTGTCATTTTGCCCAGAGGAGAATAGATTAATGAGAGAACAAAATGCTAACAGGGTAACAACGTTCCCAGAAAATATACTCTAAACAAATCAGAAAAGACCTGAAGCAGTGGGAAAAGAAAGGGAAAGAAAGAAAAAAGAAAAAGAAAAAGAAGAAAAAGAAAAAGTAAAGATAAAAACAAAGAAAAACAGAACAAAACAATAAAAACCAGAATGTGATCAAATATGATCAGGCTGGTATATAGGTCAGTGCCTCACACTAGATTTTGGGTGTATTTTGGTCTGTTAGAAGAAAGTGCCTCTAAAAATTTTAAAGAAAGAAAAACTTATATATGTACAAAAATAAGGGTTGATATGATGAAGGCATGGAATATGACTGTAAGGATGGAAATTATAAAAAATTTTATAAAAGGAATGGATAAGAAGTTGTTTGAAAAAGGAAAGAAAAGGATTTAAAAATAAAGGAAAAAAAAGGGAGAGAATGTGATCAGGCAGGGGAGTAGAAAAAAAACCATACACTAGAGATTTAGGGTATATTTGGTCTGTTAGAAGAAACTTTCTCAAAATTTTAAAGAGAGAACAACTTATATATATATGCCAAAAATATGGGTAACTACTGTGAAGGGATAGAATATGACTCTAAAAATGAAAAAAAAAAAAAAAGAAAAATAAAATTTTTTTTGTTTTTAAAAAGGGATTGATAAGATGTTGGTTGAAAAAGGGAAAAAGAAAAATTCAAAAAGAAAAAAAAAAGTTAAAAAAAACAAAACTTAACTTTGAAAGACTACAGAATCATGGTAAAAAAGCCATGAATTCCATGTGCAGTATTCCCCTAGTGCTGGAGTTCTGCCGTTCTCATTGATCGGTAAACTTGGTCTTGGCTGGCTGTTCTTGCTGATCTTCTGGGGGAGGGCCCTGTTGCCGTGGTTTCCAAAAGTCTTTGCTGGAGTTGGAATTGCCCCGCCCTTGCCCCGACTGGGCTAAGTAATCTGCTCGGGTTTGCTCTCGGGAGCTTTTGTTCCCTGCAAGCTTTCCGTACAGCTTTGGAGGCCCAGAGTGAAAATGGTGGCCTCCTGATCTCCGCCTCGGAGGAGCCGAGAACTCGGCCCCGCTCCTCAGTGCTCCCCAGAGAAAAGCCGTCAGTCATTCCTGTCTCCCTGGTCTCCGGCCGCACTCCGTGCTCACCTGGCCTGTGACCTAGCATTTCTATCTCTGGCACCCAATCCTGTGTGGAGTCTCCAAACCCTGCAGATCCTTGCGGTGCGCTCTCATGCCACTCCTCCCCGGGGAAAAAGGTGAGTCTCTCCAGATCTGCCGCTTGTTGGGTCCCTTCCAGAAAGTGGTCGCTTTTGTGTTCAAAGAGTTGTTGCTCTTCTTTTCTTCGATCTCCTGTTGGGTTTGTAGGTGTTCAGAATGGTTTGATCCCTATCCAGCTGAATTCCTGAGAGGAGACGAAATCCAGGTCTCCTACTCCTCTGCCATCTTGCTCCGCCCCCCTCTTTGTGTCTTTTTTTTTTTTTTAAGATTTTATTTATTTATTTGAGATTGAGAGAATGAGAGACAGAGAGCATGAGACGGGGGAGGGTCAGAGGGAGAAGCAGACCCCCTGCTGAGCAGGGAGCCCGATGTGGGACTCAATCCCGGGACTCCAGGATCATGACTTGAGCCGAAGGCAGTCGCTTAACCAACTGAGCCACCCAGACGCCCCTCTTTGTGTCTTTTTATAAGGGCATTAATCCCTCTGCTGAGGACTCTACCTCCCAAAGGCCCCACCTCCAGATATCACACTGGGAATTAGAGCTTCAACATATGAATTTGGGGGGGGGCACATTCAGTCCATGGCAAGCTCCCAAGGAAGAAGCAAAAGGGACGCTTTTCTTAAGGTGCCCTGTGAAACAATGAGATACAAGCGTCTTTGCTCAATGTCCAGTTTTCTCATTTCTCTAGAAGGTAAGAAAGGCAGTGGTTGCCAGCAGAGATCAGGTGCCATCTATGTGCCGATGCATTTGTGTGTGTTATTCCTGCTCCGTGGAGTGGGTATTTTTCCTCTCTGTTTTAGTTAGGAAAATGAGACACGAAATAACCTGTCTGAAACGCTCAGCTAGGAGGAGGAAGGAAATGTGAACCTGGTGTGGTAGAGGCTTTTGTTTTTTTGGCCTGGTGATCTGCTCGCACATGGAAGGCATCTTTCCTCCAGCACCTTGACGGCTGCAGCTCCAGGAGTACGTGAAAGCAGCCCCCTGGTGGAAGATGCCAGCCCTCTGTCCCAGGCACCGGCAGCAGGGGTGATGGGGAGGGCTCCTCAGTTGGGTCCACACCCAGCAGCCTAGATGAGGGCATCTGCAAGGGGGAAAAAGTACACAGAGATGTTGAGCACAGGGGAGACAGACGGACTTGTTCAAGAGCAGTGGGAGGTACCTGCTGGGGTTGCTTCGTCCTAAATGGTGCCATTCTGCGCGGAGCTGAAGTGTGGTATGGGGGAGTTCGGCAGAGGGGGAGATGGGAGTTCACGCTGCTCTCGTAATCCCATTTGTGCCCAGGGACAGGAGGGGCCTGGCACAACTGGGGCTACATTAACATGGAGTCTCTCCTCCCTGCAAGACCCTGTGTTAAGCCCTGTTTGTGCAGTATTTGATTTCAGCCTTAGGACAACACTGAAAGGGGGGAAATGATAGCTCCTAATTTATAGACAGGAAACTGTAGCTCAGAGAAATCTGGTACATATTCCAAGATTAAGAATTTGCTAGGAGGCAAAGAGAGGAAGAACTGTTTACAGTTCTAGGTGCAGAGGGTGGAGGGAGGGAGACAAGCTTTAGAGTTTTCCACTCCGCAGTACATACTCAAAGCCCTGGTTTAATGATGGTTTTCCTGAGTGAGGTGTGCTGTAGAAATCCAGACCTTATGGGTGGCTGGGGTGCACATGTGTGCATGCTTGCGTGCGTGTGTGCGTGTCCATGTGCACATGTGTGTGTGTGTGTCTGTGTGTTAAGGGGGTATGGGTGTCTTTTTAGTTTCTCTTTATGTTTCCTATTGGTCGTATTTGTCAACATTACATGCCTTGCACAGCATGTGGCTGCTCCCCTCTGGAGCAAGTGTCCTTGCGCTGCCAGGAAATCTACCTGGGGTTCCCAGGTCAGTGGCAGGATTTGGAAACAATCCATATGGGCCTGCTCTGCATCCTCCTTCAGAAGCAGCCAGCTCCTCTTCCCGCTTCTCCTCTTACATTTCCAACTCTGTGTGGTTGCATCCGCACCTTTAGTGTTTAGCTTCTCTGCTGCTTCACCCACTCAGGGGATCTATTCTTGCCCACCGGCCTTCTCTTTGATTCTCCAGATGGTGTGACCATTGCCATGTCTTCAGGGAGCACTGGAGTGGGGAAGGTGGGATGAAATTTATCCCTCACAAATTGTAAAGTCTGAGTTGGCTCCATTATATACCAGGGTAGTTTAACACTGACTAACTTGATTCAGTTGTGCAACTAGTCAGTTCAATCAGGCAGGCTGACTTTTGGGGGATAAACAGTTTATTAATATGTATTCAACATATTTATTGAGTACTGGGCTTATGGAGGCCTGGCTCTAGACAGTGGGGAAGAGCAGTTAGTGAGAGATAAATTCCTGTTCTTATGGAGCTAACTATGATGAATAATTTTATGTGTCAACTTGCTAGGTCATGGTACCCAGATTTTGGTCATAGGCTAGTCTAGTGTTTCTGTGAAAGTATTTTGATTAACCTTTAAATGAGTAGACTTTCAATAAAGCAGATTATCTTCCATAATGTGGGTGGGCCTCATCCAGTCAGTTGAAGGCTTGAAGTAAAAGGAATAAAGTCTCACAAAGAAGGAATTCTGCTCTTGAGACTCAAGACTGTAGCATCAACTCTTCCTTGGGTCTCCAGCCTCCCCTGCAGATTTTGGATTTGTCAGCCCTCATAATTGCATGAGCCAATTCCTTAAAATCTCTATCATCTATCTATCATCTATCTATCTATCTATCTATCTATCTAATCCATCGAATACCTATAATATATATATATATCATATTGGTTGTACTTCTCTAGAGAACTCTGATTAATACACACACATACATATATACATGTGTGAGTGTCTATGTGTGTGCAACTAAAATGCTATGAAGACAAGGCAGAGGAATGAGACGGTAAGTGAGTGATACTTGAGATAGGGGGATTTGGAGAGGACTTTCAGATGGACGGGCATTTGAACAAAGGTCTGAATGAAACAAGAACCAGCCTTGTAAAGACCTGGGAGACAGGATAGCAAGCCCAGACCTCCGAGTGATGTGTGTGCATGGCATGTCCAGGAGACATCGGGTGGCCAGGTGGCAACTTGAGCAAGGTGCCAGGGATCAGTGATGGGTGATGTGGTCAGAGAAGCAGATTGTTAAAGGGCTTTGCTTCTGTTCTAAGTATGGTGGGAAGCCATGGAAGAGGTCTTCAGAAAGTGGAGGCATGACCTGACTTCCTCCCGGCTGCTGTGTGCAGAACAGACACAAGGGCAGAAAGATGGAGGTGGGATAATCAGATAGGACACCAACCCAGCTGAGAGGTGACGGTTGCTTAGACTAGAGCAGGGCTTCTCAACAAGAGAATCACCCATAAGCCAATACCTTGAGGCAATGTTGTTCATTGAATTAGATGCATGATTTTTTTTCCAATTTATTTGTAGTAATTTTTTACTTGAAATTGTAACTTACATGAGTCTATTTTCAGATGTTAGTAACAATCTTATCAAAAATATTTGACCTCACTTTCCCAGTTCTCTCCCTCATTATCCAGTTCATTTTCCCAGTCTTTCTGTTTTCTCTGTTCATTTTCCTTTTCCCTACTCTTCAGACCCTTTCTCTCCACCCTGGCCCTCTGAAGCTTCCATCCATGCCCCTCAACAATCTCCTACAGCTTCAGTGTGATTCTGAGAGCAATGAAGATAAAATATGAATGGGCTTAGGAAATAAGTCTTCCACTTCCATAAAAGAAAAAAAAAAAAGTAACACTGCTGCCAGGTCACCCAGAACAAGTTCCAATTCCCAAGAGCCAGGGAAGAATTTTCAAAGTAAAAAATCAATGGCTATGAAATTGCCCATTCGTCTGGGGGAGAGTCTTCTGTCTGTTTTCCCAGGGAACATCCATCTTGCTACAGTAATAGTGGCACAGACAATTTGCTGCAGTGAAGTTTATCTATAAGTGTTTTAATTAAAGTTCTGACAGCCAATTGAAGCCTTTTTTATTTTTTGGATGTATCGTATCAATCTTCTTCTGTCTGTGAAGGACCATGCGTGGGGAGTTGAATCTATTAGGGGGGTGTAAGTTAATCTCCTGGATGCATTAACCGATCAGGAAGGAAGGGGCATCCATGGTTTTCTTTTTCTTTTAAGCTCAAAGTTCCATAAAAGCTTCCCATAATAAATGTTTGTTGAGGTTGGTGAAGATTGCTCTGGAACTGTGGTGGAGAAGGGAGTGAGATTTGACTTTAGTTGGCCTGGGTCTATCTGCTGGCTTTGTCTCTCACAAGCTAGGTGCCCTTGGGCAAGATACTAACACCTGCGAGTTTCACTCTTCTCCTTTTTAAATTGGGACAATTAATACCTAGCTTATAGGGTTGTTTCACATTTAGCACCTCTCTCTCTGCCTTCTTTGACCACATTCCCAGTTTACACAATTCATGAACTGTTCCCTGGGGCCAGAATACCTCGTCAGCAGCCCTGCTAGAATGATCTGAAATAAAAGACAGAAACCTTAATGACATAACCAAGAGTTTATCAGGAATTTTTCATTAGCCGTATCTTCAATATTATGAGATCCAGTTTTCACTTTGAAATCTCTTGGATAACCCATCTGTCCATTTAGTCTTCTCAGCATCAACCCCGGAACTTTTCTTTTTCCCAGTGGGACCATGAGGCTGAAATGGGTAGTGTGTGCTCATTGAGCTTTCCCCCGTCCTCCTCTGCTAAACTTTTGACACTAGCAGTTTTCACCTTTGCCTCCACCAGTGGTCATCTCCATTCCCAACTGGCTATGTAGAGCAGTGATATTTTCAGTTTCCGCCTTCTGAGAAGGCACAGACCATGTGATGCTGATGTCCTCTGTGTAAACAAGCTACTACAAGAATCAACTGGAGGGAGGGGAAGTGACTCTTTACCCAGCTATGGCCTTGGTGGAAGGGTAGCTTCCTGTCTCCCCTGAGTCATGTGTTTCTCTCTGTACAGTTGCCCTTTCTATGCTCCAAGAAGATGGGACGAAATCATAAATGTGAATTAGCCACATTAACTTTGAAGCAGTGTATGCTTCTAGGACTATAAAATTATTACTAACCTGTTGTCTGCTTCATAGTGCTCTTAGCAGGTGGAGTGGCATGGGGTGATGGCCAGTCTAATCACAGCAGGGAGATTTGAAGTCAAGATAAATAAATTAGATCCTTAAGGCAAGGATTGAGTTCTTATTACCGGACAGATTTTATGTTAGGTACCAGGGGATATGGAGAAAAACTAATCTCAGTACTTGCCCTTGAGGTGATGCAAGTTTAGAAGAGGAGACTGACATGGCACACTTAATGAAAATACATGAAAAGGGCTGTCCAAAGTGAGTAACAGTGCCACAGGAGACCCAAGGGCAAAGAGATGAGCTTTGCTCTAATGAGAGACAGTGCATCCTAAGGCTTCCCAGAGGCGATACCAGAACATAAAGATCAGGGGAGTGGGAGCTAGTCTCTTTGGCTTACCACAGTGTTCCTCCCACTAGACTAGCACTTTGGCACATATTAGACACTCAAAAACACGTTGTTGAATGACTGGTTTTGAGCTGTGAATTGGAAAAAGGACACAGAGATAACTGACTTGGGGTGAGGGGAGTACGTTAGGACAGCCATTTCTGTGTAGTGCCTCAGACTTTTCTAGCACCCGATAAGTGGGGACTCTTCCTCCCCAGAGCAATGGCTTCCATAGGCAGGTCTATCCTTACTGCAAGGGGGTGGGTTTGATCCAGTGATGAGGACAACTCTGCTGTTGTCAATCAGTTTCAAATACTTGATCTCATTACCTAGCTTGGGCTTCAGGAAGATTTTTGGAATTGAATTTTGAAAAGGATTAAAGGAAGTAGGAAGAGTTAACTACCTTTCCAGTATCACCAAGGATATTAGCCTGGCAGCAGCAAAAAGCCCACGTTCCTTGTGGTTATTTTAATTCCAACTCTTGGAAGCAAATGATTATACAACCAAAGAGAGCTAAGCTGATGGTCAGTGCCCCAAACACAGATTTCAATTGAGCATAGGCTATATTTTTGGCTGTTGATATTAAGAGCAAAATTCAGTTCAGCACTTAGTAAATATTTTTGAATAAGTGAATATTGCTAATCTGTTGCTCTACAGTTCCAGGCATTTTTTAAATGAGAATGAATGGTGAATGATAGTACATTATCATTGGACGCTGATGTGTGCGCCAAGGAGCAGCGAGTGGACTCTGAAGAGCTCACTTCAAGTCCAGAATCTGCCATGTGTGACTTTGGGTTGAACACTTCTATTTGAGGAACCTGGATTATCTCACAGAATAAGAGTTCCTTTAGGCTCTGAGATTCCATGATTCCAACATCATCAGTTCCATGTGCATAACTCTTGTCAAAGGCAATGAGATTTTTTGTTCTTAAGGGATGGAGGCATTCACATTTATATTTATATCCCCTGTGGTGTTGAAATCAAAGAAACACAAATAATTAGAACTGGTCTGAGGATTTCGTTTTTATGCATAGGAAAGTTCAGAGATGGGAGTTGACTTGCCCAGAGTCATGGAGTAGGTTTGGATATAGGCCTACAACTCAAGCTTTCTGATCCTCATTCCAACATTATCTTAGGTTTTCACCATAACAATAATCAATAATAGTGGCATTGTGTTGGAGAAGGTCACACTGAGGTACATGGAGGTCAATGGCTTGTCTAAATGATGTATTGGTCTCTGTGACCTTGAATAAATTGGTTATGGGTTGTGGAGATCTATTGGCTTGGTTTTCCCATGGTAATTTTATTGCTTGTTCTGAGATCAGCTCACCTTGCATGTTGGACATGTGCTTATGGTGTCCAGAGGACAAGAAATAACCAAGCCATAGGCTAAACTAGGTCTCCAGGAGCATGTGAATAGTAGCCAATATGTTGTATACCACTGCTTCATCTGACACTGGCCACTCCTGCCCCCAAATCCCCTAGCCAAACAATATTTTCCTCCTCGGGTTTAGATAAAGTTGACCTAAGACTAGTTGACCTAGGGTTTAGATAACTGGGCACATCTTGTAGTCTATCCAAGAGCATTCCATTTAGAATGATCCAGAGAACCCAAGGTCATCTTCGGCTTTGTTGATGTCCAATGTAGGGATACGAGTGGTTCTTGAACATTTTTAAGACTAATTATGTTTGTGCATTGGCTGTAATCCATGTAGAGTTCAGATCACTTAATATAGTGAATAGAGATGGAGACAAGGAATGAGTTTCATGAAATAAAGACTTCAAAAATACTACTCAAGGAGCCTGCATATACATGTGCAGCCTCTCAGTTGAGAGAAAGCCAGAGGACCTGGGTTTTCAGTCAAAGACTGTGCTAACTTCATTCCACTAAATTCAACAAATGAGAGACACAGTAATCTACAAGGGGTTAAGAGGAATATGGAGGAGGGAGAAACTAACTTTGGTGAGCAATGACACTTTGGAAGGACTTCTTAGGTGAATTGACATACAGCACTGTGTAAGTTTAAAGTGTACAGCATAACGATGTGACTTACATCTATTATGAAATGATGACCACAGTGAGTTTAGTTAATATCCATCATTTCCTATAGATTAAAAAGAAAAGTAAAAATGTTTCTTTCCCTTGTGATGAGATCTCTTAGGATTTACTCAATTCATTAACTTTCATATATACCACACAGCTGTGTTAACTAGTCATCATATTGTACATTATATTCCTAGTACTTATTTATCTTATAACCAGAAGTTTGTACCTTTTGACCACCTTCATCTGATTCCCTTCCCCGAACTCTGGTAACCACACATGTGATCTCTTTTTCTAAGAGTGAGTTTTTTTTCCCCAAAGATTCCACTTATTGGTGAGATCATACAGTATTTGTCTTTCTTTGTCTGACTTATTTAATATAATGCTCTCAAGGTCCCATGTCTGTTGCTGCAAATGGCAGGATGTCCTTCTGTTTTGTGGCTGAATGACATTTTGGGGTGTGTGTGTGTGTGTGTGTGTGTACACACATCTTTATCTGTTCGTCCATTGTTGTTCACTTAGGCTGTTTCCATGTATTGGCTATGGTAAATAATGCTGCTATGAACATGGGGGTGTAGCTGTCTCTTTGGCATAATAATCTTGTTTCCTTTGGGAATATTCCCAGGAGTGGAATTGCTAGATCATAGGGTAGTTCTATTTTTACTTTTTTTGAGGAGCTTCCATACTGTTTTCCATAGTGGCTGCACCAATTTACATTCCTACCAACAGTGCACAGTAGACTAGCTTCTAGTAATGGTTAAGTATGTAGGGTAGGAGGTAGAGGCTTGAATTCTGAGTGACCTTGAAAACATTACTGACCTCAGTTTTCTTGTCCCTAAAGTCAGAATCATGATGGTATCTATGCTTAGGTTAGTGAGGATTAATGAACTATTCTGTGTTATGTGCCTAGCACAGGGCTTTATGTAGACCCAAATACTCAATAAATGTTAGCCCTCATCGATATTATGATCTGGTACAATGGCTTTCAGAACTGCAACCTTGCATGGCAGACTACTTTCGGAGGGGGGCAGGTATATGCTGAATATTAAGCTCCAAGTCCACAATTCCATATTCAGCTTTGTGATGCTAGGGTTTATAGTTGGCAACTTCCATTTCTCCTTCGCTGCTGGCTCCCTGTTAGTCTCTCCCAACAGGGGCACTGGAGAGAAGCCAGAGGGCAGGAGGAGGGAGTAGGGACTTGTTCTTTCTGTTGGTTGCTGTTCCTCTGGGTGCTGTCTCGACTACAGCAGCCCCTCATCCCCACAGCAGCAGTTAAGTCCAGTTCCCAGCTTCTTTGTATATTTTTGCAGTTTCACCATGCTCGTCAGGGAAACCTGGCAGCATCCTTCCTTTTAGGACTGAAATTCAGTTCTATAGGGCCATTGCCACAAGCTCCCTTTAGGGGTAGAGAAGCAGCCAGGCAGTGCCCCTGCCCCAGAGGGTCTGGGTCCTGGTTCTCTGCAGCCATTTCTCTGAGCTTCTGGCTTCTGATAACCCCAGTTTCTTTCCTGTAGGTAGCCCCAGTGCAGCTGCTTGCTGCCCTGTCTTCATTGTGTTATCATCCCCATTTTTTGATTTGTCAGTCCTCCCATGACTTTTCAACCACTTCTCTATTACTCATTTTCTTTATTAACAGTGCGATTCTGTTTTCCTAGCCAAACCTGAGTGATTTTGGTAAACTCTGTACACCCAGAAGTGCCTTGAATTCTCCCATTTCACAGGCTGGGGTGTCCTACTGCTTCCTGGTCCCCAGTCCAGGAGCTCAGTCTCTGCTCTTCTTCCTTCTTTTCTGTCGTTTTTACTGCTGAGCCTTTTTCAAAGTTGACGATTTAAAGCTATTTATCAGTTCAGATGGTTGTGAAGGGTATTTCTTATGCTAGATCAGCCTGGTAGAGTGGTCAGAGATTGATAAGAATAAAGCCCCAGTTCCTGGGCTGTACAGTCCCTTGAGTGAATGTTTCAGTCTCCCCATGGTGGTCACTGCTCTGCACATGTCCTTGCATCCAGGGCAAGCAGCCTTGATGCAGGATACAGGAATCAAGTCGCTGAGATGACTCACTTGCTTGACTTTCTTTTCCTTTCTTTCCCCCTGGAAAACAATATGGTGAGCTGGCTGACAGCCTGGGCTCTGGAGCTAAATAGCCTAGGTTGGGATCTTGACACCATTCTTAGTAATTACTATCTGCAACATCGGGCAACTTAGTCTCTTTATGTATCTGGGTAACAGTGCCTTTCTTGATCTGCATTTCTCTCTTCATCTACCTTTCTTCATTAGATACTACAGTAGTATCTTTCCCAAGAAGATAAGATAAAAGAAGATTTGTAAGTGCTCAAACAATGCCAGACATATGGTAAGTGATTAATAGGTATTAGTTCTTATTATTCCCACCCTACTGCAGAAACCCCTTCCAAAGAGCTGAACTGAGCCAGGCTGACCTCATGGATGCTTTACCAGATCACCTCTCTCTCTTCCTGGGCATCCTCTAGACTTTCTCCTATTGGTCTTCTTTTCTCTTGGGAGCAAGAACATTCTGGTTAAAGTATGAGTTTGAAAGTCTGGCATCCCTGGGAATAAATCCTGGCATTATTAGAAATAATAATAAAAATATGTATTTTAAGATTTATTTATTTATTTTAGAGAGAGAGAGAGAGAGCACATGCTCAAGCAGAGGGAGGGGCAGAAGGAGAGAGAGAGAGAGAGAATCTCAAGCAGACTCCCCACTGAGCACAGCGCCTGAGGCAGGGCTTGATCTCATGACCCTGAGATCATGACCTGAGCTGAAATCAAGAGTCAGATGCTTAACCGACTGAGCCGGGCATGCCAGAAATAATCAGAATATTAACAACTGTTACGGATGTTGGCCCTAGCCATGGGGCCACATCCTGGAGAACCCCTCTGATGTACCAGGTTAACCCTTGAGTGACCATGACATAGGAAAGGCCAGATGTCCTGATACGGGGAGCTACATGTGCGTGAATCTGCTGGGCTTACATGGGGAAAACACTTGGGGCTTGGGGCAGCTGCTGTTTATCAACTAGTATGAAGTACTCCAATATTCTAACAACCAGTGGGGCTTTCTCTGTGCATGCCTCCTGGTAGTAAGTCCTGACTGTGCCACCTGCTCATCTGTCATCTTGGAGGTCATTTAACCCTTCCCAGGCCTCAGTTTACACAGTATCTAGCATTATGTGGGCTAGCGGATGTTAAGTGCCCAGTGATAATATTAGACTAACAATTCCTGTTACTATTAATATATTTTTTCCTATCCCTTACCTCCAGCTTATTTCAGCTTGGGTGTAAATCCTATGTTTCCACTGACATTTTGGTTCAAGGTATCCTGATTTTTATCTTAAGCAGAGAAAGTATTACTCACCAATGATGGCAATTGATTGTTCAGAAATAGAAGCTTATGCTCAGCTTATCAAATTTGGGTTTGATTACTACCATGCACTGGTATTCAGATCCTTTTTCCCTTCCAGGGTGCCCTGGCAGAGACTGTGCAGGGTTCAAGCCAGGTCTGCATAATACTCTCCAATAAATCTCTGGCTTTGTCACACTGTGGAGCTGCTAATAAAGAGAGCAGGCAGGCATTGTAGCAGGGCTTTCTTTGGTCAGAGAGCCCTAATAGTATGTCAGGATTATATAATTCACCCTCCAAGAGAATCCAAAAGAGAGATAAATTGTTTGCTTGGGAGAAATTAACCGCGGATTGATCCTATCTGTTTTAATTTAGCGCAGGATGGCTTAGACTACTCTAAGGAGCAGATGGGCTATTGATCTGACAATAGGATAATCAGAGCATCAAAGCTGGGGGTGGGGAGCACTTGGGGCTGTGCCAGGGTGGCCTTCTTGGAACAAAAGCTGTCCCTTAATTGAGCAAGTGCCTTTGCCTGCTAACAGGTCTTATTAGGGCAAGTGCTCCCGAGGCCTGGACCTGGCATCTGCATAGAGCTGTCATTTAAAGAGGCCACGTCTTATGCCAGGTTTGCTGGCAGAGAGAGGCAGCTTGGCAGTGGAAGGGGAAGAGACTGGGGGGGAGGGGATAGGGGGTGGTTACTGTGCTCGGGGCAGGCACTGTAGAAAGACAGATATATAGAGAGGAGAGCTGAAAATAGAATCTGCTGGTGGAACTCACAGGGTGGGGTCTCTCTTTTTCTTCCTTTTCTTTTAAAGATTTATTTTGAGAGGGAGAGAGAGAGAGAGCACGAGCTTGCCTGCAGGCAGGGCGAGAAGCACAGGGAGAGACAGTCTCAAGCAGACTCCCTGCGGAGCCTGACTCTGGGCTCCATCTCATGACCCTGAGATCATGACCTGAGCCAAAACCAAGAGAAGGTTGCCTAACTGACTGAGCCACCCAGGTGCCCTGTCTTCCTTTTCTTTCTTTCTTTCTTTTTTTTTTTTAAAGATTTATTTATTTGAGAAAGCGAGAATGAGAGAGAGAGAGAGTACATGAGAGGGGGGAGGGTTAGAGGGAGAAGCAGGCTCCTTGCCGAGCAGGGAGCCCGATGCGGGACTCGATCCCGGGACTCCAGGATCATGACCCGAGCCGAAGGCAGTCGCCTAACCAACTGAGCCACCCAGGCGCCCTTCCTTTTCTTTTAAAGATGTTTCTGTTCCTCTTCCCCTAGTCTGTTTCATTTCTGTCTTATCTCTAGGCTTAGGCCCCTCCACATGTGCAAGGACAAGAACCCTGTGATTGGCCGGTAGAGGTTATGCTTTCCTCAAGGAGCTAGGCCAGAGGTGTGTGCTGAGGCTGAGTGGCTTCAGTTGGGTCAGGGCCCCTGTAGAACAGGGTCACACTGTCCCATTGTCTTGAAACTTTGTGGGTGAGATTTCTCCTTTGCCCCACAGAGAGTTAGCAGCCTGGTGCTTCAAGAAGCTTCCAGATGGGTCAGGCGAACATCCTGCTGTGCCACGGTGACCTTGATGTCAGGGCGCCCTGACATGTGAGCCGGTTGAAGTCCCAGCCAAGGGCCTGAGGAGCGAAGGGCAGATGAAGCCTAGAGGCTCGGAGAAAGGGCAGATGATTCAGAAAGTGACACTTGGAGTAGAATTTTGCAGGCTCCTGTGCCTGACTGGTAAGACTGTGGGTTCCCTCACTCCAAGGGCCTCTTTCCAGGGGTGGGGATGGTAGCAGGCCATGGAGAGCTGTGCTCAATTCTGAGTGGTCATCCATCAAACTTCTAGATTCTGTGGAACTAGCAGTGACCTCACTGGGCTCGTGAAACCTCCTAGCAGGGAGGGAATGGCAATAAAAAACACGTCTCAGGCGTTGAGTGCTAGGGAGGTTTTTTTTTTTTAAATCCTAATTATGTAAAATTTTTAATCTTCATTTGAGTGTCAAAATGAAACTCGAAGATTAAGCAAAGGTCACCTACTCTAAGTACTTTATATCATTCTTATTCAGGGTTAGTTGAATGGGTAGTTTTAGAAATTTGTCTTTTCTGATTTTTAATTCAACTTTATAGGTGGGAAAACAGAGACATGACTAAGCCTACATACTCAGTTTGAATTTTTCACATAGCAAAGCCTGCTTTTTTGCTTCCATTTCCAGTTCATTTGAGGGAAAATAGGATTTTTGATGCCTGAAATGATAATGATTTCTTTTTTCCATCTAAGAGAATATCAACTAGAGGAACAGCTAGGTTCTTGCCATAGTGGAAAAATAATAAAGTTATTAATAGCTGAACGAATGCATCTTGCTGGGAAATATTTTGGACTTTCATTGGTCTCATAGAGATGGAATATTCCTTGAACCTAAAACCTTTTTTTTCTTCCCTTTTGGATTTTTTAACAAAAAGACCAACATGCCTTTCAATTAAAATTGCCAAATCATTTGAAGTTACGCTGCTCAGACCCCAGTGTAACTGAGGCCCTGAATGCACAGAACACTGAAGCTCACATGTGGGTGTCCTCTTGTTCAGGACCCTGGACTGGTTTCCCTCTGCTTTTCCCCTTTTCATCGTTGCTGTGCTAACTGGGGCTCAGGGCCCTCAGTCTGTGGCTGTAAAAACAATAATCCTTACACAAACATGGCGAGTAAAAGAAAGAAGATAGTCTTCTTTATATATACATATATATATAATCTTTTTTTTTTTTTAAAGATTTTATTTATTTATTTGAGACAGAGAGAATGAGAGACAGAGAGCATGAGAGGGAGGAGGGTCAGAGGGAGAAGCAGACTCCCTGCCGAGCAGGGAGCCTGATGCGGGACTCGATCCCGGGACTCCAGGATCATGCCCCGAGCCGAAGGCAGTCGCTTAACCAACTGAGCCACCCAGGCGCCCCTATATAATCTTTTATATAATACATAATGTATATATTATAATAATATAATCTATATTTCTATATACTCTATATATTTTATATTTCTAATACCACTTAGTCATGCAAGGGATCTCTGAGCTAATGCTTCCAAGCTATTTAGTCTGATGGAAGATGCACATCAAGCCCATTGACAGCCACAGACGTTTGCGTAACGGTTTTATGTTTGACGGAGTGATCTAGGGATAGCTTGGTGCAGGCAAAACACAGATTTTGGACTCAACAAATCTGGTTTGAGTTCTGGCCCCAAGCTATGTGTGACTTCAGATAGTGTGTTAGCCAGGCTTCTCCAGAAGAACAGAACCATAAAGATCTAGATCCTATTAAGAGAAGTCCTGTAGTCTGCCATCTGCAAGCTGGAGGTCCAGGAAATCTGCTGTTGTCATTCAGCCTAATTCCGGGGGCCGAGAATCATGGGAGCCAATGGTGTAAGTCTCAGTCCAAGGGCAGGAGAAGACCAGTGTCCCAGTTCAAGTAGTGAGGCAGAAAAGGTCAAATTCTCCTTTCCTCTGCCTTTTTGTTCTATTCAGGCCTTCGAAGGATTCAGTGATGCCTACCCATATTGCACAGAGCAGTCTGCTCTACTCTGCGGTTTAAATGATCATCTCATCCAGAAACACCTTTACAGACACACCGGATGGTAATACTTGGGTAGCACTGGGATCCGCTCAGGTTGATGTATAAAATTAACCATTATAGATTGCCTTACTTTCCTTGGCTTCTGTTCCCCCTTCTTTAAGGAGGGAAGTAATAGGACCCACCTCTTCTTATTGTTAGGAAAATTAATGAATTCACATATTTAAAACATGTAACAGTGTCTAGTGCATAGTAAATGTGACCATAAGTGATAGTAATTGCTAACTCTGGATCTCAGTTTTACCTTATGTCGCTCAGGTTGATTTAATGTCCTGGAATAGAGCAGTGTTTTGTGAATAGTAATGTCCTAAGCAAATGGAAGCTAATTTAGCCCATGTAATTTTTTTAAATTTGAACTTTTCTATTTGGACATTCTGATTTTTTCCCACTAACTTAATCACTATTGAATTAATTAAAAGAAAAATAACCTCCAAATAGGCCCTGATTTCTTTTAACATTTATTACTAGTTGGCATTGAGAGACTTCAGAAGGATTTTTATTAAAGATATTATGCAAAAATCAATACAATGCATTAAAACAATTAGGAAAATATGACAAATAAGCAAAACAGCTCATTATTTATTATAGACCTGAGGGGTATGAAAGGCCTGTTTGGAACACTTAGAGATAGACTTCAGGAGCAATTCAGTGCAATCCAATCTAATTCATTTGATTTATTCACAGAGTATCTACCAAGGGTACTGCACCAGAACAGGAGGTGTTCACATTTAACTTTTCTGCCCTCAAGGAATTCTCAATTTTGGGGGGAGATATGTCACTATCATACAAGACAGAATAAGAGGTGGCCTACATTTTCTGTGATTTCAGAGAAGAAAAGATCTTCCACGAAGTGACTGGGAATGGAATCATAGTATTTTTTTTTAACTTTTTATTGAGATACGATTTATATACAGGTAAAGCCATCCTATGTAGTATATAATTCTGTGAGTTTTGACAAATTTATACATGGCAACTACATGACAAATATATGTGACCATCACTGCAGTCAATATATAGAACAGTTCCATCACCAGATCCTTCCTTTGTGCCATTTTGTAGTCAACCTTTCCCCTACTCCCAGCCCCTGGAAACCACTGATCTGTGTGTTGTCCCTGTAGCTTTGCATGTTCCAGAATATCATGGAAATGGAATCCTAGAGCATATAGCCTTTGAGTCTGGCTTCTTTCACTTAACCTAGGGAAGAATTTCAGATTCATCCTCATCATTGCATGTAATTAATACTCTTTTCTTTTTATTGGCAGATAGTATTCCAGTTAATGGCTGTGCCACAGTTTGTTTATATATTCCTCAGCTGAAGGAAATTTGAGTTGTTTCCAGTCTGGGGAGATGATGAATAAAGCTGCTATGAACCTTTGTGTTCAGGTTGTTGTGTGAACTTAAGTGTTCATGACTCTTGCATCATATGGTGAGTGTGTGTTTATAAGAAACTACAAATTGGTTTTCCAAAGTGGTTGTACATTTTGTATTCCCACCTGAAAAGTGTGGAGTTCTAGTCTCTCTGTTTCTTCACCAGCACTTGATGTTGTCAAGTTTTTTTTTTTTTTTTCATTTTAATCATTCTAATAGGTTATACGAGTATCTCATTGTGATTTTAATTTTTATTTCTCTAATGACTAATGATATTGACTGCCTTTCTGTGTAGCACATTTAAGTTTGGCTATGTAGCACATTTAAGTATAGCACATTTAACTATAATGTCATTATAATCTTTTCTAATTCTTGAAAATTTGTTTTTTCAATTTTTAACTATTAATAGTGATGTAATATGTATCTTTCCTTATAAATGGACCAAAAGAGATAAATTTTAACATTATTTTTTAAAAAAATTTATTTATTTAAGTAATCTCTACACCCACCCTGGGGCTCAGACTCATGACTCTTAAGATCAGGAGTTGCATGCTCTTCCTACTGAGCCAGCCAGGTGACCCTAAATTTTAACATTCTTGATGAAACTATCCAAGTTAATTGTATCAAATTTTATACCCATTAAAAATATATAGGAAGAGCTGAGTGAAAGTTTCAACACATTTAAAACATCTTTTAACAGCTTTTTGTATTTTTCGGGTTTTTTGGAATAATTTTTTTTTTCACATATATCGTTTTAATGTTTTCATTTTCTTTGGGTAAATATCCAGTAGTGGAATTATTGGATCACATAGTATTTCTATTTTTAATTTTTTAAAATTTAATTTAATTTTATTATGTTATGCTAGTCCTCATACAGTACATCATTAGTTTTTGATGTAGTGTTCCATGATTCACTGTTTTCATATAACACCCAGTACTCCATGCAATATGTGCCTTCCTTAATACCCATCACCGGGCTAACCCATCCCCCAACCCCCTTCCCCTCTAAAACCTTCAGTTTGTTTCTCGGAGTCCATAGTCTCTCATGGTTCATCTCCCATCTCTGATGCCCCCCCTTCATTTTTCCCTTCCTTCTCCTAATATACTCCATGCTATTCCTTTTGTTCTGCAAATAAGTGAAAGCATATGATAATTGACTTTCTCTGCTTGACTTATTTTGCTTAGCATAATCTCCTCCAGTCCCATCCATGTTGATGTAAAAGTTGGGTATTCATCTTTTCTGATGGCTGAGTAATATTCCATTGTATATATGGACCACATCTTCTTTATCCATTTGTCTGTTGAAGGGCATCTCAGCTCTTCCTACAGTTTGGCTATTGCGGACATTGCTGCTGTGAACATTGGGGTGCATATGGCCCTTCTTTTCACTACATCTGTGTCTTTGGTGTAAATACCCAGTAGTGCAATTGCTGGGTCATAGGGTAGCTCTATTTTTAATTTTCTGAGGCACCTCCACACTGTTTTCCAAAGTGGCTGTACCAACTTGCATTCTCACCAACAGTGTAAGAGGGTTCCCCTTTCTCCACAACCTCTCCAACATTTGTTGTTTCTTCCCTAGTCAATTTTGGCCATTCTAACTGGTGTGAGGTGGTATCTCAGTGTGGTTTTGATTTGGATTTCCCTGATGGCTAATGATGATGAACATTTTTTCATGTGTCTGTTAGCCATTTGTATGTCTTCTTTGGAGAAGTGTCTGTTCATGTCTTCTGCCCATTTTTTGACTTGATTATTTGTTTTTGGGGTATTGAGTTTGAGAAGTTCTTTATAGATCTTGGAAATCAGTGCTTTGTCTGTAGTGTCATTTGCAAATCTCTTCTCCCATTCTGTGGGTTGCCTCTTTGTTTTGTTGACTGTTTCCTTTGCTGTGCAGAAGCTTTTTATCTTGATGAAGTCCCAAAAGTTCATTTTTGCTTTTGTTTCACTTGCCTTTGGAGATGTATCTTGAAAGAAGTTGCTGTGGCCAATGTCGAAGAGGTTAGTGCCTATGTTCTCCTCTAGGATTTTGATGGATTCCTGTCTCACATTGAGGTCTTTCCTCCATTTTGAGTTTATCTTTGTGTATGGTGTTAGAGAATGGTTGGGTTTCATTCTGTCCAATTTTCCCAGCAGCATTTATTGAAGAGACTGTCTTTTTTCCATTGCATGTTTTTTCCTGCTTTGTCGAAGATTATTTGACCATAGAGTTGAGGGTCCATATCTAGGCTCTCTATTCTGTTCCATTGGTCTGTATGTCTGTTTTTGTGCCAGTACCATGCTGTCTTGGTGAGCACTGCTTTGTAATATAGCTTCAAATCAGGCAGCATGATACCCCCAGCTTTGTTTTTCTTTTTCAACATTTCCTTGGCGATTCGGGGTCTTTTCTGATTTCATACAAATTTTAGGATTGTTTGTTCAGGCACTTTGAAAAATGTCACTGGAATTTTGATCGGGATGGCACTGAAGGTATAGATTGTTCTGGGTAGCATAGACATTTTAACAATGTTTATTCTTCGGATCCGTGAGCATGGAATGTTTTTCCATCTTTTTGTGTCTTTTTCAATTTCTTTCATGAGTTTTCTGTAGTTCCTAGAGTGTATATCCTTTACCTCTTTGGTTAGATTTATTCCGAGGCATCTTACGGTTTTTGGTGCTATTGTAAATGGAATAGTTTCTCTAATTTCTCTTTCTGCAGTTGCATTGTTAGTGTATAAGAAAGCAACTGATTTTTGTGCATTGATTTTGTATCCTGCCACATTACTGAAATGCTGTATGAGTTCTAGTAATTTGGGGGTGGAGTCTTTCGGATTTTCCACATAAAGTACCATGTCATCTGCGAAGAGAGAGAGTTTGACTTCTTCTTTGCCAGTTTGAATACCTTTTATTTCTTTTTGTTGTCTGATTGCTGTCGCTAGGATTTCTAGTACTATGTGGCCAGAGTGGGTATCCTTGACGTGTTCCTGATCTTAAGGGAGAGGCTCTCAGCTTTTCCCCATTGAGGATGATATTCGCTGTGGGTTTTTCATAGATGGATTTTATGAACTTGAGGAATGTTCCCTCTATCCCTATACTCTGAAGAGTTTTAATCAGGAAAGGATGCTGTATTTTGTCAAATGATTTTTCTGCATCAATTGAGAGAACCATATGGTTCTTCTCTTTCCTCTTATTAGTGTGTTCTATCACATTGATTGATTTGTGAATGTTGAACCACCCTTGCATCCCGGGGATAAATCCCACTTGGTCGTGGTGGATGATCCTTTTAATGTATTGTTGGAGCCTATTAGCTAGGATTTTGTTGAGAATTTTGGAATCCATATTCATCAGGGATATTGGTCTGAAACTCTCCTTTTTGATGGGGTCTTTGCCTGCCTTGGGGATTAAGGTGATGCTGGCCTCATAGAATGAGTCTGGAAGCTTTCCTTCTCTTTCTGTTTTTTAGAACAGCTTCAGGAGAAAGGTTATTATTTCTTCTATGAATGTTTGGTAGAATTCCCCAGGGAATCCATCAGGCCCTGGACTCTTGTTTTTTGGGAGGTTTTTGATCACTGCTTCAATCTCGTTACTTGTTATTGGCCTATTCAGGTTGTCAGTTTCTTCCTGTTTCAGTCTTGGTAGTTTATAGGTTTCCAGGAAGGCATCCATTTCTTCCAGGTTGCTTAATTTTTTGGCATATAGTTGTTGATAATAATTTCTAATAATTGTTTCTATTTCCTTGGTGTTAGTCGTGACCGCTCCCTTTTGTTCATAATTTTATTACTTTGGGTCCTTTCTCTTTTCTTTTGGATAAGTCTGGCCAGTGGTTTATTGATCTTATTAATTCTTTCAAAGAACCAGCTTCTAGTTTCGTTGATCTGATCTGCTGTATTTCTGGTTTCTAATTGATTGATCTCTGCTCTAATCTTAATTATTTCTCTTCTGATGTGTGGCTTAGGCATCGCTTGTTGCTTTTTCTCCAATTCTTTAAGGTGTAAAGTTAGTTGATGAATTCAGGATTTTACTATATTTTTGAGTGAGGCTTGGATGGCTATGTATTTCCCCCTTAGGACTGCCTTTGCAGTATCCCATAGGTTTTGGACCGATGTGTGTTCATTCTCATTGGTTTCCATGAATTGTTTAAGTTCTCCTTTGATTTCCTGGTTGACCCAAACATTCTTGAGCAGAGTGGTCTTTAGCTTCCAAGTGTTTGAATTTCTTCCAAATTTTTTCTTGTGATTGAGTTGCTGTTTTAAAGCATTATGGTCTGAGAATATGCAGGGAATAATCCAAATCTTTTGGTATTGGTTGAGACTTGATTTGTGACCCAGTGTGTGGTCTATTCTGGAGAAAGTTCCATATGCGCTCGAGAAGAATGAATGTTCTGTTGTTTTATGGTGGAATGTTCTGTAAATATCTGTGAGGTCCATCTGGTCCAGTGTGTCATTCAAAGCTCTTGTTTCCTTGTTGATTTTCTGCTTAGATGATCTGTCCATTGCTGAGAGTGGAGTATTGAGGTCTGCTACAATTAGTGTATTATTATCAATATGACTCTTTATTTTGGTTAGCAGTTGGCTGCTCCCATGTTAGGGGGGTGTAGATATTTACAATTGTTAGATCCTCTTGTTGGATAGACCCTTTAAGAATGGTATAGTGTCTTCTGTGTCTCTAACTACAGTCTTTAGCTTAAAATCTAATTTGTCTGATATAAGAATCGCTACCCCAGCTTTCTTTTGATGTCCATTGGCATGGAAGATACATCCAGACTTAAAGGAATCATTGTTTTTTAAAGTTGGAAGAGAACTTAGAGGTGAATTCACCTAACCTTTCGTGCAGTGAAAAATCTTTTCCTGCAACATTTGTTCATATTTCAATGTATGTGCTTACTCCTTCCACAATTCCTGAATGCCTGCTGTTTGCCACAGACGGAGGAGAGACAATGGTTCACAAGACACCTGTTAGTCAGGGTTCTCCAGAGAAACAGAACCAACAGGACACATCCCTGTACATATAGAGAGATTTGTTTTAAGCAATGGCTCTTGAGATTGTGGCAGCTGGCAAGTCCCAGCTCGGCAGAGTGGGCTGGCAGGCCAGAGATCCAGGGAGGGGTTTGTAGTCCAAGTCTAAGGCCGACTTCTTTCTTGCTTAGGGGGTCTGTCTCTTTCTGTTAAGACCTCCAACTGTGATTGTACAAAGCCCACCCATATTATGGAGGGTAATCTGCTTTCCTCAAAATGTACTCATTTAAACATTTGTATGTCTTCAAAAACATACCTTCATAGAAACATCTAGAATAATGTCTGATCATGTATGGGTACTGTGGCCCAGCTAATTTGACACATAAAATTAATCACAGATATCATTCTTGCCCCTGGGGGCCTTACAATATTGAGTGAGGTATACAAGTAAGAAAATTTACTGCTCTGTGTAATTATTGTTAATGATAGAAAGAAATTTCAGATGCTGTGGAGGTACAGAGGAAGGGGCAGCTAATCTAACCTGAAGGTGGCAGGGACGAACTTCTCAGAAAATGGACATGCAAGCTGGATCTTGAAGATTGAGATGCATGAAGGCTTGGCAAGATTGAGAAGAGCACAACATATGAAAAAATGGAAGAGCTGGAAGGGAGCAATGAACACACACACAATATTCCCTGATTGAAAATTGGGGGTTGTTCAAGACAGCCTGGCTATTCTGACAGACCATTATTTATTTATATTAATCATTGAAGTTCTAGGAGCAGCTGTGTGGTCTCATAAAGTTCAAATCCTATGTGTAGAAATTTCTCTATATGAAAACGTCTTTTCCCCAATGCCTTAATTTCTACCATTAGAGATACCTTCCTTTTGCTACAGTTTTCTTCCAGTATGACTTTCATTTCAAATAACATGATGTCTTTTAATGAATATGTGCCTACCACTGTATAAACACCATATCTAAGTCTCATAAAACCTTACATATTAAATAGTTTTATGTCCATATGAAAAGTGAGAGGATGGAGAATTTCAGATGGGTTAATCTCTTGTCTATAGTTACAAAGGTACTAAATGGAAAAGTCAGAATTTGAATCTAGGATTTTCTGGCTCTATTTCAGCTACACCAGTGGGCCACAAGAAAAATGACTACTGGATCCAGACCATTAACTGAAATGAGTGAAACAGGTGTGTGTTCATGTACATATACCTGTGTGACAGGTGGGAACTGCAGTGAATTGTAGAGGTCATGATTTATCCAAAAGGGCAGGTGTTACTCAGCTCCAGCCAAATGTCCCCCCCCCCCCCCCCCCGGGAAACAGGCCCTGTATTGCTAGAGTTCCAGTTTTAAAGAGACATTAGGATTCTGGTTTTTTTTTTTTTTATATATATATATATCAAATCATACTTTTTAGGACTGGCCCCAGTACATAAAAACACCATGCAGGCCAGGGGCGCCTGGGTGGCTCAGTCATTAAGCATTCTGCTCAGGGCATGATCCCAGGGTCCTGGGATCAAGCCCTGCATTGGGCTCTCTGCTCAGTGGAAAGCCTGCTTCTCTCTCTCCCACTCCCCCTGCTTGTGTTCCCTCTCTTGCGGTGTCTCTCTCTGTCAAATAATTAAAATCTTAAAAAAAAAAACCAAAACACCATGCAGGCCAGATAAAACACTTCTAGTGGCTGGGTGGTTCCCAGGAGTCACCAGTTTTTGATTTTTGATCTATCCTATTATTCCTCCCAAAATGTAAATATTTCTAACACATTACCATTGGAACACCTCAGAGTGTTTAAATATGTAGTAATAATATTTGTGAAGCCACATGTGGTCTCATGTGACTTTCATCATTACCAAGTGAGGCAGACAGGAAAATGATCTTTACACTCCTATTGTCCTTGAAGAAACCAGGGTCAAGGGAATTAGCAAACCTGTCCTGGGACACACATGATGGAAAAGGGACTCATATCCTTCCAGCCTAACACAGTCCCCGTTATATTACATAACTTTCTTTGACATTGTTCAATGGGTATAAACTTTAAGTTCTGTAAGACCACGTTCTAGAATCGCTTCTTGGCCTTTTGGCTAAGATCAAGTGAAGACCACGTTCTAGAGACCTGCATCATGTCTAGAGTTAGCAATACTGCGTTGTACACTTAAAATTTCGTTAAGTGGGTAGATCTCATGTTAAGGTTCTTACCATGATTTAAAAAAGTAAAAAAGCATTAAACTAACCAGGTGTCTAGAGTGAAAGGGGGAAAAGTCAATGGCTTTTCATAGGCTAATGTTTGAGGAAGTTAGAGAAATAGAAATACAGAGAGAAATGGTCAAGAATTCGAGCTAAGCTGGAAGTCAAGTCTTAGCTACTGTCAAATTGCGTAGAAAGGTGTAGGGTTTGGAACACCCAGACACAAAGCCCAGGGCTTGTCCAAAGTGGGCATCAGTCCAGGGTCTGATGGAATCTCCCTGCTTACAGTGACATTAGTGTTGAGAGAAACTGTAGGATTATCTAATGATTCATCCACTGAATACATAATTAGCAAGAACCTACCATATTCCAAGTGGCATGTGACTCCTCCCCTCTCACCCTGAAGTGAGATCCATAAGCTCTGGCTCTGGAACTTGATAAGTTCAAGATGGATTGATGTGTTTGAAAATAGTATCACTTTTTGTTCTGTTTGCTCTAATCCTGGAAGTGGTTGTCCTTGGGTGGGAGTGAGGAGCTGAGAATTAGGCTCTGAAAACAGTCTACTCTTTTGCTTTAAGAGACTTTGCTACCTCTAACAGCTTTTTAGTGATTCCTTTATACCAAAATGGGATAGATGAGTATCTAAAAATCTGAACAATATGTGAAGGACAAGTAACTCAATTCCTAGTGTTCATTGACATACCCTCACTTCTCTGCCTTCTGTAAAATACATATGATATGATACTGTACGATGTATTGTGATATGACACAAGATCAGCTCTGCTGTTTGAAGAGATTCTGGAGCTCTATATAAGTGAGGGGTTTAGTTTACAAAGTCATATTATGTGTTTCCTACTTGCCAACTTCTGTAGTAGGCCTCGGAGATACAGAGGGGAGCAGGACTCCTCTTGAGTAGCCCAGTAAGGATGACAGACCTGTAAAGGGGACTTTTTAGCACCATAGAATAAGTGTCAAGGGGAGCACCTGAGGGCTCATGGGAGCACCTGAAGGTTGGGGCAAGGCTGTGGAAGCAGATAAGTAGACACAAGCAGAGGAAGGGAACAGACACCTGGATGCACAGGGAGCTGGTTGGAGTGTGGAGACAGGTGCACTCAAGCACTACAGCCAAGGAACAGAAGAGAAGGAAGTGAGGGTAAAGGGCCACGATGTCCGGGTCTAGAGACCACAAAGACAGAACATGTGCTGAGAGCAAAACTCTAAGCAGCCATCTAAAAATTAGCCGACTCCAGTGTCAGCATCTCTAGGATGTTATTCTGAAGAAGCATGCCCTTATTCCTGAAGAAGCAAGGCTTCTTCAGGATTCGCTCCTGTCCCAGGAGGATGGGACAGGAGCGAATCCCTTGGCTAAGATTATAGGAACCTGATGGGAATATTTGGCTAGGATAGGCCAGGAGTGGGCAGGAAATAGAGGAAACTTCCTACTGACAAATTATCTAACATTTTGATGAGTGATTCTACGCTGTGTCATCTCAAATGATCTCAGTTGGTGAAATCAATGTGAGATTTCTTTTTTTTAATTCTTTGCCACATGGCATAAACTTCATGGAGTACAGTATCCAAGATCAGTTTTACTCAAACATTTTTATCCATAAGTGTCTGCAAACAACCCATATCATTATAGAAGTTGGTCTCCTGGGCTATTGGTGGCTTGGCTTTTTCTCCAGTTATGACACATATTTACAAATGCAAAGCAAACTAATGTTTCCTCCCCATGTCTCACTGCAGAGGAAAGTTAGAGAAAATATACACAGAAAATTTTAAAATTTTTGAGGGAGTACTGGCTGGATGGGCAGAAAGTACATGGTAAACGCTGCTGCCCTCCTTTTCCACACAAATTGCAATTTTTTTTATATTCTTGGACATGTTTCTCTGTGTTGGTGGGTGGGAGTCATTAAGTTGGGAAGCTAGTAAAGCAGCCCCAGGTAGTTAGAAAGCCCATCCTAGAAAAACAATATAACTTAAATAAATAACATTAATAACCACCCATAAGACTGGTATTACATCCGTGTTCTAGATGAGGATACTGAAGTTCAGAGAGCTTAGCAGAAACAGTGCATCATGGCAAAACTCTAGGGCTTTGAAGTTCCACTATCTGACTAAATCTCAGCACTCCCCAACTACCTGACCCTGGGTAATGTACTCTCAACTTAGCTTCGGCTGTCTTTCCTCATGTCCATTGTCCGCCCTGCTCCCTCCATAATCACTCTGTTGCTTGTCTAGTATACCTTACCTCAGTAAATGGAACCACCAGTCACCCAATTGATCAAGCCTGATCCTTGGGTATTACTTTTGTTTCTTTTCTAGAGCTTCCTCATTCTTTGTGTCATCAATCAAGTTCTGTTCCTTATGTACTGAATACTTTTCAAATCTGTCTACTATCTCTGTCATTTCAGTCCATGGTCCATCTGCTCACTTCTGGTCTCCCTGCATCTTCTTCTGCCTATCCTACTTCAAAATCATTCTCTATTTGCAGCCAGAGGGAGTTGTTCAACCCCAAATCTAATCCTATAATCCCCCACTTACCTTTTTGTGACTTCTGTGGCTCTAAAGATGAAATAAATTTTTATATGCTCAACAAAGCTTTGTATCTCTCTCTCCCGCCCCATCTCCTGCTATGTTTCATCTTTTCTATGCTTTAGCCATACTAGGCTTTGTTTCAGTACCTCAGGTGAGTCACATACTCTTTCCTATCACATAACCTTCACACTTTCTTTTCTCTTCACCTGGAATGCTCTGTCCCTCCCCCACCCCTTTTTTCTTTTAGCCTGGCTAACTTTCTACTCATTCTTGAGTCTTTCCTGACTGTGGAGATGGCTCGGGTACCTCTTTTATATGGTCACACAAAACTCTGAACTTCTCCCTCCTGATACTCCTCACACTTAAAATTTCTTGTTCAGTGTGTGTCTTCCTAAATGGAATATAAATTCCAGGCTCAGTGCTATTGGCCCAGTGCTTACCACATAGTAGTTGTTCAGTAAGTATTTACTGAACAACTATGCATAGTTAAATGGAGACATTGTGAAATTAGGTAAAAGAGTAATAATAGGTCCTAGAACATAGTAAGCATTCCATAAAAAGTAGCTCATATACAGCATACTTGAATTCAAAGTTTATAATGCAGAACAGAGAATGGAACCTTGGTCTCCCTGATTCAAAACACCATGCCCTTTCCACCATATCACCTTATTTTTGGTCTAACTTAAAGGTCAATGCCTGTTGTCTTAGTTTTCCAAAATGAGTCGAGTATAATCTTCTTGTTGAAGGTTTTCCATGAATTAGACTTGCATATTGAGGAAAACAAATGATCTACCTTTAAATAAAATTCAATAAATTGCTTGGCCCAGGTCAAGTTGACCAGACTCCTTAACAGGCAGGAGGAATTGCCATATTGGCCAGAACTGTGGAAGATACAAGTGAGGGCTATCGGCCCAAGGCTAAGTGAAATCCTCGGGGTTAGGGACAAGCAGAACAGACAAAGAGTGGTGATACAATCTCTGAAGCAGATACATGTATAATTTACACAGAGCTGGATGTGTCTGGCTCCCATCGCTTCTAGCAAAACATCTTCTCTGATCTGGCTTGGACTGCTTAATTGCTTCATGAAGTCTGGTTTCCCTCATACTTGACAAATGTGAAATCCACAGACAAACAATGGATCAGTTAACCCAAACTCCACCAGCATTGTAAAGACTTGTGAAGTGACTTAGGAACATGGGACATCTGAAGTAAGAACAATGGGACAATAATGTCTTGCATTTGTTCAGCACTTTTCAGTTTATAAATACCCTTTATATTTATATATGTGAAAATGCCCTGTGATCCTTATAAAGGCCAGTAAATTAGGACTGTATAGTCTAAGAGTGCTTTAGTGGGTATTCCTGTACTCCATACGGTGAGGTGCAGTTTGTTCAGTCCAGGAGGGGATAATGGAATGACTTGTCATTTGAGAACGAACATTAAAAAAGAGTCTGAAGGTCTGGCTTCTAGCCCTGCTTTGTATTTTTTCAGCTGAATAGCTCTTAAAGATCATCTCTCTGAACTTCAATTTCCTCATCTAAAATATGGATCATAATAACTTCCCTGACCACCGAATAGGGCAACTTGAGATCTGAATAAATTAATAAATGGGAAATGTTTCATAACTGTAAAATGATATTCTAAAATGAATTTTTGTTTTTGCTCTTATTAATGTTATAGAAGATATATAAGACCAATTCTTATTTAATGTCAAAGACAAGGAATAATAATATAATCATTAGTGTTGACTAATATGAACCATTAATTATTGAACAGGCGAGAGAGAAAGCAGAGACTGGCTTACCCATTCCCAAGCAAGCAGCCTTTACAGGCTGGTGTTTCTGGCACCAGGGGGAGCACAGCAGAATGCACATTAGCTGAGGCATTTTACCCTAAAAGAGAAACGTGAGAAGGCTGGAACTGTGGCCTTTCTGTGAGGCCTAATGGGCTTCCTTACACTGAGGCCTACTTACTCACCTGATCCTTGAACTGTGGACCAGGAGAGAGGTGTCTCCCCACGTGCTTTCGAAGCAGAGAAAAGCAAGACTTCCATGAGGAAGAATGGAGGAGGGTCAGCTATGTAGGCCCTCTTTCTCCTTCCAAACTTACCATTCTTTTGGGGTGGGGGATGGTGAGAAGAGGGGAAAGTGAAAGAGAGAGGAGAGAGGCCAGGAATATCCCACAGTGGATCCCCCTTCTAAGTGCAGGAAACCCCAGAGAAGAGGATTTGTAATTTCCCTTACCAATGTTTCTTCAATGTTCCCCATCATTGCTCTTTTCTTTGTATCACAATAGTCATGTTTGGAGTTTATTTACAGGCAGTGAGAATTCAGGGTACCATCAACCCATCAGCATTTGGAACCCTGCCCTGGACCACACTTGCGTTCATTCCCTCCTTCCCTTCCTCTTCTCTTCCTTTTTTCCTTTATTCTTCTCTAATTTCCTTCCTTTATTTTCAAAGCACATTTACATTAGTTTGATCTTGGCAACAGCCTCAGGAGAGAAAAATAGTGGTCGATATTATCCTCATTTTATTGCATAAGAAAACGAGACCGAGTTGAGTGATGTATCCAGATCACAGAAAATGGCCATGGCTAAGTTGGAACGAGAACAGAAGTCTCTGACTCCTGGTCCTTGGCCCTTCCAGTAAGCACACTCCATCTTGGCATGTAACTCTAGACATTAGAATTACACCTTGCAGGTAGTAAGATTCTAAAGTGAGCCCTCATTGGGGATATCGTGTATACTCAAAAAGTCTTGGGTCCCTATGGTTTGCATTTAAGGGCATGATGTATTCTTGGACCCCAAAGGAACATACTCTGAGAGGTTTGACATCCTCACACAGTGAGAAGAGCTGGAGCTGAGAAAGGCTTATATATACAGATTCCCAGAGCCCACCTCATCCTTACTCAAGGGAGTGGAGGGAACAGCCATCTACCATTATGAGAGCAAACTCTTAGAAGAACTGCATTCTAGGGCCTGCTCCAAACACATTACATGCATGATCTCTTTTAATCTTCACAGCAATTATCAAATGCATGTACTTAATTGTTTCCATTTTTTAGATGTGAGGATTAAGGCAAAAGAGGTTAAATGATTTGCCACATGGCATACAATTAGCACTCAGTGGGGCTGGGATTTGCATCCAGAAAATCTGGATTCAGGGTTAATAAGCATAACCAATGAGCCTGGGGGCTTCATATGGTGTACCCATACATGTATGGATGTGTGTTTGAATGTTCTCTGGTATGTTTGAATTAAACAAGTTTAATGTACTGATAATGGACCTTTACCTCAATCCTATTATTCTTTTTCTTGAAGCCCTAGCACTGGGAATTTTTTTTTAAAGATTTAAGTTTTAAAAATTTATTTAGAGAGAGTGCGTGAGTGGGGGGAAGGACAGAGGGAGAGGGAGAGAATCTCAAGCAGGCTCTGCACCCAGCATGGAGCCCAGCATGGTGCTTGATCTCATGATCCTGAGATCATGACCTGGGCCAAAATCAAGAGTCAGACTTTTAACTGACTGAGCCACCCAGGTGCCTGTCTAGCATTGGGAATTTTTAATATCCCTGAAGATATTTTCTCAATAATGGTTCCCATCGTAGGGCAGAGGCAACTACTTGTTTTTGTAACCTTTCTTAGGTTCCCTGTCTCTGTGTCTGCCCCATACTCTGTGTGCATGAAATATTTGCTAGGTGAATTTATGACACTTTTTTCTACTATCATCTTTACAGTCTTTTCAGCATGTGCATGGATATATTTCTTAGAAACCTTCTTTGCTTCTCTCTTCTTTGTAAAAAGCTTGATTAGACGGAAATTTGTCTCCCTTGGAATACTTATTTTATTGATCTCTGAAATTATGGTTGTATTAGTATTACTTCATGCACCTGGGTATTTGGGAATAAGCAGTGGAATTATTAATGTCTTCAAAAGAGTCAGTAAACGTTTGGTCATTTCAAATTTCTGAGTTTCAAATTATTTTCTCTACTGTAAAATAAAGATTACATGGCGTTTAACTTACCAGCATTTTGATTTCAGGATCTTGCTCAGACTATTTAGATATTTCCAAACACCCTAATACATGGCATTGCCAATCTCAGCTATCTGGGTATCAGACTGGCTTTCCTGATTTTGATGTACATTATTACTGAAGTTGCTAAGGGGAGCATTTAGGGTGACTTCTCCCTGGATGCTCTTCCCTAATAATGGACCTAGATTTGACATCATCTCTTCTGGAAGGCCTGTCCCATCTACCCTCCTTGGATTCTCCAGGTTGAGTAGGTCCCTTATCACCTCAGGTCTTGTTGTACCCCGAACATGTCTCTGTTAGTGGACTTAATATCTTTGATTAGATATTGCTTATCTAACCTCTCTGTTTCATTAGTCTCTGATTACCTGGAAAGGAGTGTATTTCTTCTTCTTGAAGTTGCTAAGCTCAGCACTTTCACTTCCTAATAAAGAAGCCAAACAAAATAAAGCAGAGTCAAGAGAGGGAGAGAACTGAGTACTGACAATATCATTTGAACATGTGGATCCAGCTGTGTCTGAACCTGGATGTTTCTAGATTTTTTGTTTCAGATGATTGAGCCAAAACATCCCTTACCTTTTCCCTTGTTCTCCATTTAGTTGGATTCTTGCCACTTGCACCTGAAAGAGTCATAGTTTCTGACCTCAAGAGCCCCTGTCGACTGGTAGAGATAAAACTGCAATTGAACGGTTGCAAAAGAGTTGTAGGAAAGAGGTTAGTGCCCGGGGTGTTGTCAGAGCTCGGGAGAGGTGCTCTTATGCTACAGAGTCTTAGTGCCCAGGGTGTCCATAGAGCATCAGCATCAGCATCAGCATCATCTAGGACTTTGCTGGAAAGGCAGACCCTGTACCATAGCCCCACTGGATGAGAATGTGCATATTAACAAAATCCCTAGGTAATTTATTTGCACATTCAGGTTTGAGAAGAGTTGCTATAAAGGACATGGGGAGGGATATACTTAGGGACATTTTCCCAAAAGAAGACAGTTGAGATGAATTTTGAGAGATGATTGGGACCCCGGCAGACAGAGCAATGCTGAGAGAAACTGGTGTGGTAGGAACTTTGAACGTAAGGTGAGCAGGGCATGGTGGAAAGGGAATCTGAAGGCATGGACCAGATGTGGTCTGTAGTGAGCCACAGGAGGCCCTTTACAGTAACAGCACATTATTTTGAGGGGTGTTCAGGGCAACTTGATGACTTTAGTGACTGGAAATCCATGGTGGAGGGAGGAATTGACTATATGGCTCTCTTAAGAGCAATCACCCTGAGAAATGATTCACTTCCTGGATTAACCATCACTATGGTTGGAAAGCCTGACAAATTACCATTGATCTACCAAACACATACTGCCCATATTATGTCCTCAACAGTCAAATTCCTTCTTTTCCAGGAAGGCTGGGGTTTGCCTTTTAACGTCTAGTCTTGAATTGATTCAAGATAGGGGACTTATGGCAAATCTCACACCTTCCCCTGAAGACCACTTCCAATTGTGTTCTGATAGTAACAGTCAGTTACTATGATTCCCTGAGTCCTCCTTGCCATCTCCCCAGGATATGGTTTGACAGGAGACGTCTCTTCAGATGTTCCTTTGTGCACATCTCTTGGAGTCTGTGGCAAGATGGGAGAAGATGGAAAGTAGAATAAAACTATGGATAAAATGTGAAGCAAGATGAGATTACATTAAATTTATGACGTGCCAGGGCAGGCTCATTTTGCTTTGTGAATAATGGTTAATCACTCTTTGAATCAGAGACTATTTACTAGCTGGTTCTCATAAATCAGGGTTGGGGAGTAGAAATATTTATCATGAGCTAATGTCATGTGACTTTAATATAGCCAAATATTTTAATAAGATTGAAGATTCTTAGACACAAATGTTTTAAATGATGGCAGATCTCAAGGCAGTAAGAGAGGAACCTAAAGATTTTTGAAGTCAAGCACTGCCCTTTAAAAATTGAACTTTAATAGTGTCTATGCTCTCTGGTCCCTCCTGGTCCTTCCTGCCTCCTCTGCCCTCGGCAGTTGAGATGTGGCCAGATTTATGGTACCTGGGTCATTTTCCTGACTACTTTTTCCATTTTATACAAGCTATTAAATGTAATTTATGATAGGAATACATTCTAAATGTGAATACTTTTACTACTATTGGGGTGAGTCAAATGAAGGAGGCTGCTTGTTGCAGGGAAAGCACTGGGGCTGGTGAGCCTAGATCATCAGATTTAATTTCAATCCTAAAACTTGCTGTATGACCTTGAGCAGGTCACTGCTCATCTCTGGTCTTCATCTGGAAAACGAAGGGAATGGGTTATCTATCTAGCTCACCCTCTGCTCCTCCCTGGACTAGTCTATTTCAAGGGAATGACTTGTTATCTATTATTGGTAAACATACAAAATATACACAGTTTTAGGGGGGAAAACTTGGCTACAAAAGGGAAGAGTGATAATGTGTCCTTACTAGAAGAGCATGAGGAGCTGGAATAAGTTTCTTAAATACGGGCTATATCAAGTATGTTCAAATGCTGATGGGAAAGGCTCTGGCAGAATGAGATTTTATGTAGGGAGAAAACAAATGTGGACAATATAAGGTCTTCTGAGAAGGAGGGAGGGGATAGGATCCACAGCAGAAGAGGGAGTAGATTTGCATAAGAGAAACTGCTCATCTGTGATAGCAGGACGAGAGCTGGAGAGGATGGGTTCTGTAGATTTGTAGCAAGGAAATTGAGAGTGTTCTGATGGCTTTTGTTTTCTCTGAGAAACTAGACACCAGATCATCTGCTAATAGTGAAATGGGACACGGGGTGAAGTGTGGAGTTCTAAAGAGAATGGAAGTTTTGAAATAATTGTGAAAAGTTGGAGAAAGTGTTAGCAAGAGAAACGTGTAAATATTTTCAAAGTCCAGTTGGGGTGATGATCATGAATGTATAGTTGTGGATTATTCCCATATATTCACTGTGCTTGACAATTTCCACTTGCCCCTCAAAATGCACCCCTAACCCTCCAGGGGATGCCCTATATGGCTATATCCACCACCTCTTCTATCTTCAGGAAGTTTTGTCCATGGAAAGCAATAGCAGGAGATTAGAGGAAAGGAGAAGAGGAAGGTTGTGGTGTTTATTCTGTCGACTCCTCTTTCGTAGGAGCTGCCGGAGTCTAGATGCACCTCTCAACCAAAATCATAGATCCTGCCAAGTAGCCTTGTCTCTGGGTTTGGTAAGCTGCTCCTCCTTTATCCCCTCTTAGGTCTTGGAGTGATCAATTCACCTTGGCTGTTGCTAGCCCCGTACGGCAAGATCCTTTCTGAGTTGCCCAGTACACTGCTTATGGCTTTGTAAATAGTACCCTTGTTAAAACTTTCCTGAATTCCCCAATTTGAATTTGCTCTATATTTCTTGCTAGGACCTTGATTGAAATATCCTATTATATCTTTCTTTCCAGCAGTGCTTGGCTGCTTGCATATAGACAGAAAAAAGTTCAAGAATAGGGTTTTTGTAGTTAAATATGAAAAAGGGACAGATGAAGAGAGAGGGACAGAAGAATTTGGAATATTTTTATCCAAAACTTATTGAAATTTGATAGGTCATATGAACTGCTTAGGGCAGGAAGTGAACTGCTCCTGGTTTAGAGCAGTGAGGTCAATTTACAGTGAGTTTCAATGTTGGAAACTAAGAGTAATTTGAGGAGGTGATGAGGAAGCTGGGGCAGAAGTTGAGATCTGAGTGGTTGAATCAGTAACTTCAGAAGTAGAACAGTGTCAGGTGGGGAGAACCTGGGAGTTAGTAGCAGAGGTCGGGAAAGTAGAAGGTACCTCGAGATGAAGGTCCAGGTTGTCGAGAAGCCAGCTTACTGGATAACTCATCTGTATTGTCACCGACATCAGAAACGACAAGGTAGGAATAGAGTTTCAGGGGAACGCTCTGAGTCAGATGCCAAGTTCTTTAGTGAATAAGATGGAATAACTAGGGGTGCAGTAGAAGGCCAAAGCTGGTAGAGAATAGTGCTCAACCAGATATCTTGAGCCTCAAAAGGGGTTTTCAGAAAAGTGACAGGAAATCCCAAGGGAGATAGAGGGTAGTGTCCTACTTCATGACTGTGTTAAAACCAGTGGCTTTAGTAAGAACTGTAAAAAGAAGTGTTGTCTAGAGGAGAGCCAGATTTCCATTCAGGAAAGAAGTTGGAGTGAATGACCTGAGAAGGAGTCTACATTATAGAGGAGTTTGACGATTATGGACTTGCATTTCCAGAGGGCAAAGCAGAAATATATGGAGGGGAACAAGAAATCAAGAGCGGGGCCTAGGGTAGTTGCTAGGGTTGGAAGTCAGAAGCATTGCTTTGACTTAGAACTTTTACACATGAAAACTGATACGAGAGGCAAGGTGGAGTTATTCTTGATGGCTTCTTTGTGGAGGGTGGGCATTAGGCACAGTGGATGAAGGCTCATGGTTACAAGGCTTGAGAAAGTCTCCCTAGTCTCAGTATCTAGGGCTTGTGCGAATGTGGGGCTCAGGTATCCTTCTTCTGGTCTGCGGAGTTTCACCTTCTGGGGTGAAAATCCTTTCAGCTTACCTGCCTTGGGATAATGTATCCATGCATCTGTTTGTTTGCTTAATTACTTACTGAACTAAGTGAGAATCAACAGATAATAAATTTATTAGGTAGAAGTTATGAGAAGGATTCAACTAAAAAATATTACCGAAGAAATTTCTCCCTCTCTGTTTTAGCCATATTGGTTTTCTTTCTGTTACTGGATCAATGCAAGTTTGTTCACTTTTTGGTTTCTTCACATTTTATGTTCTCTCTCTTTTCCTTCCAATCCATGTAAATGTTTTTCCCTCCAAATTTGTACATGACTCACTCCTTCACTTTAGGTGATATTTTTGCTCAATGTTACCTCCTCCGGGAGACTTTCCTTGACTCCCTATTAAAGCTCCCTTACTGTACTCTCTTCTGTTATCATGCTTTGTTTTTCTTTGTTTTTATTATATGCATATTGGCGTGGTTTTTTATTGTCTCTCTTACCCAGGAATATAATCTCTGTAAGGGTAGGAACTTTATCTTATTTATTGTCTTATCCATAATGCCTTTGATAGTCCTGATGTGCGTGCAGTACGTATTCAATAAATGTTTGTTGTTTGAGTGCTGTGTAAATGAACAGTTCAGAGCTCTTTTGTGAGGTACTGAGTTACCTTCTCTAGATATTCAAGCCTTTGCTTGATTACGTGAGGGATCTGTCAAGATGACTTTTGCTTTGGGTGAGAGGTTTGGTGAGAACATCTTGTAGTTTCTTTTCTACTCCAGTGTCCACCGATGACTCCTCTGTCCATTTATTAGGGTTATTTCTTGGACAATTGGAAATAATTATATGAATTGAAAAGGATGCTTGTCAAATTGGTAATTTTTTTTAAAAGAATGAACCAAGAAAGGGAACAGAGATCTTCTCATCAAATTTTTCATCTGATACAAAAGGCACGATTTGCTTTGGCCAGTGTGAGGTATGAAGAGCCTTGTAAAGTGTTTGAGCCTTGTGGCCTTCCCTATGTTGCTGCTCTTGGGAACATTACGACTACAGCCTCTGCGAGTAGTCAGACTACCTGTTAGATACGTGAGTGAGGTTGTCAGCCTCAGAAACAAACAAACAAACAAAACCCAGAAAAAATATAAATCTGCCAATCTGGAAACATGTTTTTTTACTTGTTTGTTTTTGTAGAAAAAATTAAGCTGCTGGATAGAATGAACGAAAACACTTTAAAATGAACTAGCAAGATAAGACCCTGAATGGCTTAGAACTTAAAAATGACAGAGTCCGTCTTATTATTTTTTTAATTGAAGTATAGTTGACACACAGTGTTCCATTAGTTTCAGGTGTACCACCTAGTGATTCCACAACTCTGTGTGTTATGCTGTGCTCACCGCAAGTAGCCACCATGTGTCCCCGTGCAACACTGTTACCACACCATTGACAACATTCTCTACCCTGTACTTTTCATCCCCGTGACTTATTCATCCCATAACCAGGAGCCTGTACCTCCCTCTCCCTTCACCCAATTTACCCGCCCCGCCTCCCGTCCCCTCGGGCAACCACCAGTTTGTGCTCAGTATTTATGGGTCTGTTTCTGCTTTGTTTGTTTGTTTGACAGAGTCCATGTTATTAATGATCATCAAAAGCAAAATGTTGTAGTGAACTGTGGGATTATTTGCAAAGGGGAATGTAATTACCACTTACTGAGCACCTCTCTGAGTCCACTCAGCAGAATGAGATAACTTGCCCGTGTGCAACTTCTTATTTTTTAAATTTTTATTATTTTTATTATTATTTTTAAAGTAATGGAACTAGGATTTTATTCCCAGAATTCTTCCATCTGGACAGTCTGGGCTGTTGTCCCTCTCCATGCTACCTGCTACACACGATATTATAATGAGGAAGACATTCTTTCTCTTTGCTCCACTCTTTTTTCCCCCAATAGATAGGTAGAAAGATAGATAGACATCTACCTGATTCCGAGTCGACTTCATTACCCCTGTGGGAAGGTTCTTAAACCATTAAAAACCTCCTTTTACTCAGCTTTGAAAGGGAGGTTGGTAGTATCTGTATCAGAAGTCTTTTACCCGGCTCGTGTGAGAGGGTGACGCGTACAAAGAAGGTTTGTATGCTGTGTCCTGCAGCCCCAGACAATGAGGAACTGGCTTATTAGCACATGCCCGATCTTTCATCTGCCACTATCAACTCTCTGTGCCTCAATGTCTTGATTTGCTAAGTGAAGGCAATACTGCACTTTCCTTGTATGGTGGCTGGTTGGGCTCATGAGACATAAAGAGAACACCTGACATGAAAGGAGCACTCGGCCTGTGTTACCCATTGTTTTGACTCTTTCTTTTCCTCTTCCTCTCCCTCCTCCCCTGTCTCATTAGTTATGATCACGGTCATTATTGGATTGAAGGTGTCTCAGTGAGCTTCTGTATTCATATTGTGTGTAATCTTTGTGGGACTCTAGAAATGCTGTTACAGTTTCTCTCATTTTACAGAGAGAGACACTAGACATTAACTTGCCTATGGTCACATACCTGGGAAATGGCTAGATGCTGAGGTTGTGAATTATGCTATTTATTTTCAACTCTATATGTATATAAAAATTCGGTGGGAATGTTGGATTTTGCAATATACTCAGCAAATGAGGTTTCTGTTTGTGACTGGTTGGCAGTGCAAGTGACAAGTACCATAATGGTTACATGGCCCTGTTGAAACCAGAGCATTAGGGCACCAGGCTGAGAAAAGGCCACGTGTCAACAACTTCCTATTTTTCTCCATTCCAAGATAAAGTCTTTCAAGTTATATATCACCCTGGAAAGGCCATCTGTCTAAAATTGCTTAGGCTTGGGAAAGAGGTTTTTAGGTCAGATGTATTACTCTTATTCCACTTGAACTTTTATTTTTTTCTCTCTTCTCGAGATCTGAAACTCAGTGATCTTTGTCACAATTCATGATCCCATGAAAGTCTGAAAAGTACTTACGATATAATAACCAAGAAGCAGAATCTCTAAATGAAGGATTTCTATATTTGTAGCTCTAGAAAACACATAAAAGAAAGCTGGTAATGTTCGGCAGAGATGGGGACAGAGAGGATTTCTGTGTATGCTCTTTGAGGGTTGACTTCTTGGGAGCTGCAGCTGCCATGCTCTGAGAACTGCCCGCTCCCCAGGCTCCCATAAAAAGGGGGTTCACGATAGCCCATGGTGAACTGCAAACCTACTCACCCCGCCCTCGCTGACTGGATCAGTGCTGGATGATTGACTTGGGATGGCCTGCCACGTATTCTTCTTTGGAGACTTGTACTCCTTGGGAGTCAAAATGCCAGTCAGTCCCTGCTGGCCACTTGATAGAAGTTGCTGAGGGGCAGGGGTGCCTGGGTGGCTCAGGTCGTGATCCTGGGATCGAACCCCACATCTGGCTCCCTGCTCAGTGGTGAGCCTGCTTCTCCCTCTCCCTCTGCAGCTCCCCCTGCTTGTGCTCTCTTTGTCAGATAAATAAATAAAATCTTAAAAAAAAAGATGCTGAGGAATAGTTATATTCTTTTTTGAGAAAAAGACAATGAGCAGGAGAAGGAGAAGCATATTATGTGTTAAGTCACTGTAATTCTGAGGTGGTTCATTTTTGCAGTTAGTGTTTTCTCACTAGTACAGATAGAAGAAAAATAGACCATCGAGACAATTGAGGGTGTTTATACCTTATAACCCAACAGTTCCATTTCTGTATATACACGCAAGGGAAAACCTTACATATTTGTGAAAGGAATATGAATGGGATAAAAGACAAGAAAACTCAATGTGCATGAATGGAGGAATGAATACATAAATTGTGATACAAATGGATCACTGTGCAGCAGTTAAATAAAATAGAGGTATATCCATCAACATGGGTAAGTATCAGAAATGTAATACTGAGTGGGAAAAAGTTATATAGAAAGGTACAGCTAAAATTTAAATTTATTTTAAAATATGAAGAACAAATATAGCATAATATTAAGTGATAAAAATCAAGTGGTGAGTCCGTGGTGCCATTTGAAATATTTCATACCTTAATAAATAAACAAGATAAAGCCATCCTGCCTGTAATTCAGTATTTATGGACTGCATTGTTAAGTTTGGGTCAGTGCTTATCCACTCTGTTTTTTAGTCATAGATTTAAAAAATTTCCAGTAGTGGAGAGAGTTTGGCCCTAGAGTCAGACAGACTTAGGTTCAGGCTCATACTAACAGTTTTGCGTTGATAATTACTTTTCAGAGTTTTAACTCCTTTATCTCTTTCTCATGGAGTGAATTGAGAATTATGGATCTATAGACACAAAACACATAATTAAATCTTACGTGTTTTTTTTTTAGATTTTTTTTATTATGTTATGTTAATCACCATACATTACATCATTAGTTTTTGATGTAGTGTTCCATGATTCATTATTTGCATATAACACCCAGTGCTTCATGCAGAACGTGCCCTCTTTAATACCCATCACCAGGCTAACCCATCCTTCCACCCTCCTCCCCTCTAGAACTCTCAGTTTGTTTTTCAGAGTCCATCATCTCTCATGGTTCATCTCCCCCTCTGATTCCCCCCCTTCATTCTTCCCCTCCTGCTATCTTCTTCTTCTTTTTTTTTTTTTAACATATAACATATTATTTGTTTCAGAGGTTCAGATCTGAGATTCAACAGTCTTGCACAATTCACACCACTCACCATAGCACATACCCTCCCCAATGACTATCACCCAGCTGCCCTGTCCCTCCCACCCCATACCACTCCAGCAACCCTCAGTTCATTTCCTGAGATTAAGAATTTCTCATATCAGTGAGGTCATATGATAATGATACATGTCTTTCTCTGTTTGACTTATTTCGCTCAGCATAACACCCTCCAGTTCCATTCACGTCGTTGCAAATGGCAAGATTTCATTGCCTTTTGATGGTTGCATAATATTCCATTGTATATATATACCACCTCTTCTTTATCCATTCATCTGTCAATGGACATCTTGGCTCTTTCCACAGTTTGGCTGTTGTGGACATTGCTGCTATAAACATCGGGGTACACGTACCCCTTCGGATCTCTACATTTGTATCTTTGGGGTAAATACCCAGTAGTGCAATTGCTGGATCATATGGTAGCTCTATTTTCAACTTTTTGAAGAACCTCCATACTGTTTTCCAGAGTGGCTGCACCAGCTTGCATTCCCACCAACAGTGTAGGAGGGTTCCCCTTTCTCCGCATCCCCGCCAACATCTGTCATTTCCTGACTTTTTAATTTTAGCCATTCTGACTGGTGTGAGGGGATATCTCATTGAGGTTTTGATTTGGATTTCCCTGATGCCGAGCGATGTTGAGTACTTTTTCATGTGTCTGTTGGCCATTTGGAAGTGTCTTCTTTGGAAAAATGTCTGTTCATGTCTTCTGCCCATTTCTTGATTGGATCATTTGTTCTTTGGGTGTTGAGTTTAAGAAGTTCTTTATAGATTTTGGATACTAGCCCTTTATCTGATATGTCATTTGCAAATATCTTCTCCCATTCTGTCAGTTGTCTTTTGGTTTTGTTGACTGTTTCTTTTGCTATGCAAAAGCTTTTTATCTTGATGAAGTCCCAATAGTTCATTTTTGCCCTTGCTTCCCTTGCCTTTGGCGATGTTTCTAGGAAGAAGTTGCTGCTGCTGAGGTCGAAGAGGTTGCTGCCTGAGTTCTTCTTTAGGATTTTGATGGACTCCTGTCTCACATTTAGGTCTTTCAAGCATTTGGAGTCTATTTTTGTGTGTGGTGTAAGGAAATGGTCCAGTTTCATTCTTCTGCATGTGGCTGTCCAATTTTCCCAACACCATTTGTTGAAGAGACTGTCTTTTTGCCATTGGACATTCTTTCCTGCTTTGTCGAAGATGAGTTGACCATAGAGTTGAGGGTCCATTTCTGGGCTCTCTATTCTGTTCCATTGATCTATGTGTCTGTTTTTGTGCCAATACCATACTGTCTTGATGATGACAGCTTTGTAATGGAGCTGGAAGTCCAGAATTGTGATGCTGCCAGCTATTCTTTTCTTTTTCAACATTCCTCTGGCTATTCGGGGTCTTTTCTGGTTCCATACAAATTTTAAGATGATTTGTTCCATTTCTTTGAAAAAAGTGGATGGTATTTTGATGGGGATTGCATTGAATGTGTAGATTGCTCTAGGTAGCATTGACATCTTCACAATATTTGTTCTTCCAATCCATGAGCATGGAACGTTTTTCCATTTCTTTGTGTCTTCCTCGATTTCTTTCATGAGTATTTTATAGTTTTCCGAGTACAGATCCTTTGCCTCTTTGGTTAGATTTATTCCTAGGTATCTTATGGTTTTGGGTGCAATTGTAAATGGGATCGACTCCTTAATTTCTCTTTCTTCTGTCTTGTTGTTGGTGTATAGGAATGCCACTGACTTCTGTGCATTGATTTTATATCCTGCCACTTTACTGAATTCCTGTATGAGTTCTCCTTTTTCATGGGGTCTTTGTCTGGTTTGGGGATCAAGGTAATGGTGGCCTCATAAAACGAGTTTGGAAGATTTCCTTCTATTTCTATTTTTTGGAACAGTTTCAGAAGAATAGTTATTAATTCTTTAAATGTTTGGTAGAATTCCCCTGGGAAGCCATCTGGCCCTGGGCTTTTGTTTGTTGGGAGATTTTTGATGACTGCTTCAATTTCCTTAGTGGTTATAGGTCTGTTCAGGTTTTCTATTTCTTCCTGGTTCAGTTTTGGTAGTTGATACATCTCTAGGAATGCATCCATTTCTTCCAGATTATCTAATTTGCTGGCATAGAGTTGCTCATAGTATGTTCTTATAATTGTTTGTATTTCTTTGGTGTTGGTTGTGATCTCTCCTCTTTCATTCATGATTTTGTTGATTTGGGTCATTTCTCTTTTCTTTTTGATAAGTCTGGCCAGGGGTTTATCAATCTTGTTAATTCTTTCAAAGAACCAGCTCCTAGTTTCGTTGATCTGTTCTACTGTTCTTTTGCTTTCTATTTCATTGACTTCTGCTCTGATTTTTATTATTTCTCTTCTCCTGTTGGGTTTAAGCTTTATTTGCTGTTCTTTCTCCAGCTCCTTTAGGTGTAGGGTTAGGTTGTGTATTTGAGACCTTTCTTGTTTCTTGAGAAAGGCTGGTATTGCTGTATACTTTCCCTTAGGATTGCCTTTGCTGTATCCCAAAGATTTTGAACAGTTGTGTTTTCATTTTCATTGGTTTCCATGAATTTTTTAAATTCTTCTTTAATTTCCTGGTTGACCCATTCATTCTTTAGTAGGATGCTCTTTAGCCTCCATGTATTTGAGTTCTTTCCGACTTTCCTCTTGTGACTGAGTTCTAGTTTCAAAGTACTGTGGTCTGAAAATAGGCAGGGAATGATCCCAATCTTTTGGTACCGGTTGAGACCTGATTTGTGAGCTAGGATGTGATCTATTCTGGAGAATGTTCCATGGGCACTAGAGAAGAATGTGTATTCCATTGCTTTGGGATGGAATGTTCTGAATATGTCTGTGAAGTCCATTTGGTCCAGTGTGTCATTTAAAGTCTTTATTTCCTTGTTGATCTTTTGCTTAGACGATCTGTCCATTTCAGTGAGGGGGGTGTTAAAGTCCCCCACTATTATTGTATTGTTGTTGTGTTTCTTTGCTTTTGTTATTAATTTCCTTATATAATTGTCTGCTCCCATGTTAGGGGCATAGATATTTACAATTGTTAGATCTTCTTGTTGGATAGACCCTTTAAGTAGGATATAGTGTCCTTCCTCATCTCTTATTACAGTCTTTGGTTTAAAATCTAATTTGTCTGATATAAGGATTGCCACCCCAGCTTTCTTTTGGTGTCCGTTAGCATGGTAAATGGTTTTCCATTCCCTCACTTTCAATCTGGGGGTGTCTTTGGGTCTAAAATGAGTCTCTTGCAGACAGCATATCGATGGGTTTTGTTTTTTAATCCAGTCTGATAGCCTGTGTCTTTTGATTGGGGCATTTAGCCCATTTACATTCAGGGTAACTATTGAAAGATAGGAATTTAGTGCCATTGTATTGCCTGTAAGGTGACTGTTACTGTATATTGTCTGTGTTCCTTTCTGGTCTATGTTGCTTGTAGGCTCTCTCTTTGCTTAGAGGACCCCTTTCAATATTTCTTGTAGGGCTTGTTTCATGTTTGCAAATTCCTTTAGTTTTTGTTTGTCCTGGAAGCTTTTTATCTCTCCTTCTATTGTCAATGACAGCCTAGCTGGATATAGTATTCTTGGCTGCATATTTTTCTCATTTAGTGCTCTGAATATATCCTGCCAGTCCTTTCTGGCCTGCCAGGTCTCTGTGGATAGATCTGTTGCCAGTCTAATGTTTCTACCATTGTAGGTTACAGATCTCTTCTCCCGAGCTGCTTTTAGGATTTTCTCTTTGGCTCTGAGACTCATAAGTTTTACTATTAGATGTCAGGTGTTGACCTATTTTTATTGATTTTGAGAGGGGTTCTCTGTGCCTCCTGGATTTTGATGCCTGTTTCCTTCCCCAAATTAGGGAAGTTCTCTGCTATAATTTGCTCCATTTTACCTTCTGCCCCTCTCTCTCTTTCTTCTTCTTCTGGGATCCCAATTATTCTAATGCTGTTTTGTCTTATGGTATCGCTTATCTCTCGAATTCTGCCCTCGTGATCCAGTAGTTGTGTATCTCTCTTTTTCTCAGCTTCTGTATTTTCCATCATTTGATCTTCTATATCACTGATTTTCTATTCTGCCTCATTTATCCTCGCAGTTAGAGCCTCCATTTTTGATTGCACCTCATTAATAGCCTTTTTGATTTCGACTTGCTTAGATTTTAGTTCTTTTATTTGTCAGAAAGGGTTTCTCTAATAACTTCCATGCTTTTTTCAAGCCCAGCTAGTATCCTTAAAATCATCATTCAGAACTCTAGTTCTGACATCGTACTAATGTCTGTATTGAGTAGGTCCCTGGCAGTCGGTACTGCCTCTTGTTCTTTTTGTTGAGGTGATTTTTTCCATCTTGTCATTTTGTCCAGAGGAGACTAGATGAATGAGAGAACAAAATGCTAACAGGTTAGCAACATTCCCAGAAAATGTACACTAAACAAATCAGAAAAGACCTGAAACCAGGGTAAAAGAAAGGGAAAGAAAGAAAGAAGAAAAAGAAAAAGAAAAAAAAAAGGAAAAAGATAAAAACAAACAAAAACAAAACAAAACAGAGTATGATCAAATATGATCAGGCTGGTGCATAGATCAGTGCCACACCACTAGATTTTCAGCATATTTTGCTCTGCTAGAAGAAAGTGCCTCTCAGAATTTTAAAGAAAGAAAAACATATATGTACAAAAATAAGGGTTAATACAATGAAGGGATGAAATGTGATTGTAAAGATGAAAATTATAAAAGATTTAATAAAAGGAATTGATAAGAAGTTGGTTGAAAAAAGAAAGAGAGGTTAAAAAAAAAGGGAGAGAATGTGATCAGGCAGGAGACTAGAACAAAGCCATACACTAGAGATTTAGGGTATATTTTGATCTGTTGGTAAAAACTGTATCTCAAAATTTTAATAGAGAACAACCTATGTGTGTGTGTGTGTGTGTGTATATATGTGTATATATATATACACCAAAAATAAGGGTAACTACTATGAAGGGATAGAATATGACTCTAAAAATGAAAAATAAATATTTTTTAAAAAAAGGATTGATAAGATGTTGGTTGAAAAAGGGAAAAAGAAAAATTCAAAAAAAAAAAAGAAAACACAGTTAAAAAAAAATTAACTTTGAAAGACTAAAGAATCATGGTGAAAAAGCCATGAATTCTATGTGCAGTATTCCCCTAGCGCTGGAGTTCTGCCATTCTCATTGGTAAACTTGGTCTTGGCTGGCTGTTCTCCCTGATCTTCTGGGGGAGGAGCCTGTTGCTGTGGTTCCTAAAAGTCTTTGCTGGAGGTGGAATTGCCCCGCCCTTGCTGGGTCCGGGCTAAGTAATCTGCTCGGGTTTGCTCTTGGGAGCTTTTGTTCCCTGTGAGCTTTCCATACAGCTTAGGAGGTCGAGAGTGAAAATGGCTGTGTCCCACTCTCTGCCCCGGAGGAGCTGAGAACTCAGGCCCCGCTCCTCAGTGCACCCCCAGAGAAAAGCAGTCAATCACTCCCATCTCCCCGGTCTCCAGCCGCACTCCGTGCTCTCCTGGCCTGTGACCGGGTGTTTCTGTCTCTGGCACCTGACCCCGTGTGGCCTCCAAACCCAGCAGATCCCTGCGGTGCGCTCCCGTGCCTCTCCTCCCAGGGGAGGAAGGGGAGTCTCCCCGGATCTGCCACTTGTTGGGTCCCTGCTGGAGGAGCAGTGGCCCGACTGTGCCGCAGATCACGGTTTATGACAACCCCAACCTGAGAGCCCACTCCTCAGCTCCGTCTCTTCAGCTGGCTTCCCCGCTCTGATACCTGGGAGCTCTGCCGCTCTCAGGCACCCCCAGTCTTCCTGTGACCCCGAGGGTCCTGAAACGACACTGTCCTGCGAGGGTTCCACCCCTGCTTAGCCACCGGAGTGACGTCCCTTAGTGGAGCCGACTTCTAAAAGTTCCGATTTTGTGCTCCGTGGTTCTATCACTTGCCAGAAGCGGCTGATGGAGGCCCCTCCCCCGCCGTTTGTCCTCCCGAATATCGCCTCGGATTCACTTCTCTGCCCGTCCTACCTTCCAGAAAGTGGTCACTTTCCTGTTCAGAAAGTTGTTGCTATTCTTTTCTTCAATCTCCTGTTGAGTTTGTAGGTGTTCAGAATGGTTTGATCCCTATCCAGCTGAATTCCTGGGACCAGACGAAATCCAGGTCTCCTACTCCTCCACCATCTTGCTCTGCCCCCCAGATCTTACACATTTTATATAAAATTGAACAGTGGCTGGTATACATGTTCAATATAATGTAAATATAATTTGTATTAATTTTTTCTCCCTGATTTATAGTAGAAGTATTTTCTCATGTTATTAAAAACTCTTCATTAGTCACATTTTAAAGACAATAAAATTTTATTGAATATTACACAATTTACCTAACTATTTTAAACACTTTATTTCCAAACATTTACCTCTGTAAATTACACCTTAATAAACATTTTTGTGCAAGTAGTGTTTCCTACAGTTTATGTCTGTACAGAATAATTATTAAAATTAGAATTAGTCAAATGGCATTTACCTTTTCAAGCTTCTGATACATATTTTCAAATTGCCCCATAATAGTGTTGGACATTTTACATCTGTGTCACCCTACGTAAATTACTGAATATTTTTAGCCCTTAGGTACTTTTTTCCCCTTCATCTTAAAGTGAGGTTTAGAATAGTAGCTATATCATAGGGTTGATATGAGATTAAAATGAGATAGTATATGCAAAGCACTTAGGCAACTCGTAAGATTTACTTTAATACTCAATAAATGTTAACTATTTTATTAATATGTTACTCTGAATAGCAGTAGATGTCTGTTTTACCTCCTTCCTAGCTAATTTAATAGGCAAAAAAAGTATTTTTCCTATTTTAACTAGTATTTCCCTGATAACAAAAAAATATTTTTAAATATTTTATTTATTACAGAAGCCAGAGACAGCGAAAGACAGCATGAGCTGGGAGGAGAGGGAGAAGCAGGCTCCCTGCTGAGCAGAACCCTGGGATCATGGCCTGAGCTGAAGGCAGACATTTAATCAACTGAGCCACCCAGGCACCCCAGATAACAAAAATTAAAAAAAATTATTATATTGGCCAACTGCAGTTGTTTTCTATAAAATTTTGTGAATTTTTTATTTATGTCTATTTAACTATTGAGGCCTTGGTTTCTTATTGATTTCAACCTGCTTTTTATGTAGTGAGACTATTAATACTTTGTTATTCATATTAACATAAATACTTTTCCCCAGCATATAGTGTAGAATTTGTTTCTCTGAAATAACTTTAAAAATACAGGAAATAGAATTATAAAGAAACTAATTTTATTTTTAAGTGCAATTACATTCTAATGTCCAAAACCTGGGCCAGTGCTTTTAGGCCCTTGATGGACTCCTTTCTTCCCATCTGCTTGTTTCTCACTAAGTTTCTCCCTTCTGTGATCTTGTCTGAAACTGGTACTTCATTAATGGACCATGTTGTCATATCTCTGAAAAGAATGGAAGACCCTTTCTTATGACATCACAGTTTGAACCTAAGAGACACCTCTAGGTTCCTTCTCAGTTATTGTTTCACTCCCTCCCCCTATCCCAGAAGGATGTGTCTCATCCTACAAATGTGACTGATACCCAGGACACTTGTTCTGGGGTCAATCTGTTGGCTCCGAGGGCCTTTAGGGGTGAGTATCTGAGGATCAATGTACACACCTCTGATGTAATTCATGAGGCTCAGTGTGAGAGGAGATCAATATTGAGATCCTAGTATGAATGTGCCTAGAGATGGAAGTACGGGGGTATAGAGCTGGGACTCTGGAACTGCATTATTATACTATTGCTGATGTGACAAATTCACACAAAATGAGTAGCTCAAAACAACACACATTTATTATAGTTCTGGAGGTCAGAAGTCTGAAACAGTTTTTACTGGGCAAAAATCAAAGTGCTGACATGATTGTATTCCTTTGGAAGCTCTGGGGGAGAATCTGTTTCCTTGCCTTTTCCAGCTTCCAGAGGCTGCATGCTTTGGTTTGTGGTCCTTTGATTTGTGGTCCAAGATACAGCAGAGCATCTTCAAATGACCTCTGCTTCCATTGCATCTCATCCCTTCTCTGACTGCAACCACCTCCCTCTTCCACCTTTTAAGGACTCTTGTGATTACCCTTTTAAGGTTCACCTGGGTCATTCAAGATATTCTCCCCATCTCTAGTTCCTTAACGTAATCATATCGGCAATGTCTCTTTTGCTTCATTCTGGGGCAGAATTCCTCTTTGTGTATATATGAAACCAGAAACCAAGTTATTGGTAAAGATAATGATGGGACAGGATAGGATAAATGGTTATAGACATTCCCATTCTAAAAAGGAGAAAAAAAGAAAGCACCACTCCCAAGCAATTCCAGAATTCAGCCTGGCGGAGTCCATGGTGTCAAGGCCTGGGAATAATCTCTGTGGCTTGTGGCTCTGCTCTCAGTGCTCACCACTGCCTCCTTGGTGCCATCTTTCTTCTTCCATGAGAGTGGCACATGTTGCTGCTCAGTAGTCCCATAAGCCTATTTTCTTCCTGTAGAATTTTGGGCATCTGATAGCCTTTCATTTTCTAATGGTCCACACCTTTCTGCCACATGTGCTTATAGGGTTTCCTAGAGGAGTAGATGGAATATGCATTCCCATCTTGTCCACTAGTCTCAGCCACATAACTTCTTTGGTCAATGGAATATGGATGAATGTGAAGCAGTGAGGGCTCTAGATAGATCTATGTGGTTTGGTCTGAACTCTTCACATCTACTGCACACTGTGAAAGGAACATGCTCCAGGTAGCTTTCAGTTTAAGGAGAAGGAGGAGACACATGGACAACTCACATGGACCAAACTCAGAGCCTAGATCAGCTCAACCAATCTCATCTGAATCTAGATGAGTCTACCTACAGATCCATGAGTGAGAAATAAAGTCTGTCAAAAAATGTGAGAAAACTGAGATTTTAACATAACTGCAAGCTAACAAGTTAACCTGCTACAGTTTCAGGGATGCTGACAGAAGACATGAGGCTCCTAGGTCAGAGACAGAAACTTAATTACTCAGAGCGGTAGCAATAATCAGATAATCAGCATTTCTCCGTGTTGGTTCCGTACACCTCATTTCCCACAGGGTGATACACAGAGGGGTGGGTGACGGCTACATATATAGTGGGTTGTGCTACAGGAGAGGATCCCTGAGCTTAAAGAACTCAAGTTTTTTATATTAGGCAGTGAGCATGTCTTCCCATTTGCTCTGAAGGCAGATATTATCTGTGTTATACTAGACAGTAAGCATGCCCACCCTTTACTCCTAAGGGAGGTATGGTCTCTATATCGAAGTCTGTTCATTCTGCAAACGTCCTTGAGAAGAAAGTCTGGAAAAAAGGCAGTCAGTACGATTGCTTGCAAGATAAGCAGAAACACAAAAGACCCTTGGGGAATTGTCTCTCAACAAGCCTGAATATTGTACTTCTCTAGGTTTTGGAGCTGTTTGTTGTTTAGCATTATTGTATGAGTAGCTGGCAAATAGACCCACCATGACATTGTGGGTTTTCATCTGAAGCCCTGAATCAAAGGTGGGACAAATCCATGTCAATGGGCATGATGTGTGCTTTGAACAAAATTACGAGTTCTCACTCAGATGGAGTGCTGTCACACAGTAAGAAATTAATTAATAAATTTTGAATATGCATGATGTATCTTAATGCTCCCTGGCACCATAGTGTTTTCTCCTTCATTTTCAGTTTATGTACATATGCTCAACTAGGGTTAACTCATTGAAAGAAACACTAAGAAGATTTAATTCTCTATTAAGAAAATTACACCCTCTCACATTTACTTTGTTCCAGACTCTCTTCGTGCCCTACCTTTAACCCTTCCAATAACCCTGTGGTAGATACCATTCTTTTCATGCTACAGATGGCAAAATGGAGGCTCAGAGGGAATTGCCCAAGATCTTTGCATAAGGGGCCAGATTAGGGTAGAGATCATTCTTGACTCTCAGGTTTGTGCTCTTTTCATTAGAGCACATCTCTGTGCTCAGCATAGATTAGGCAGCTTTCCCTTCTCCCTAAGATACCCACAGTTCAATTAAGGAGGACTGTAGTAAAGGGCATAATCAAAAGTCAAGCTAAAATCTTTGGATTCCAAGTCTGACGTTGTTTTACTATCTTACATGGAAAGAACCTGTGCACCAGGGTGGGATTTAACTTGTATAATCTACTTTATCATGAGCACTAAAGAGTTAAAAAAAGAGACATCACCTTTTCTGCAGCCAAAAATGGTGCTAATTGAAAGGCAATTTATTTGTAAAATTTCCTGAGCACATCGGAGAAATAAAACTTCCATAAGAATCAGTTGGTGAGGACTTTAATTAAGTGGAATCTGGTAGAAATTGAGTGTAAGATCTTGATGCAAAACAGTGATAATCCACCCTGAATCCCTTTGGGATAAGTCAAGTCTAATATCCAGAGATTGGTCAGCAGAAAACAAGAGAAGAAAAATTTGACCCAACTTTGGATGAAGATAGATCTTCTATTCTTACCTAATTAATGTTCATCTCAGTCTTCTATTAGTGAAATAAGATCAGTATGTCTTATATATGGCCTGTGGTATGTCATTTACAGGTATGTTTAGATTAAAAGATAATAAATGGCACATTTCAGAGTGATAGTTTCAGAGTGAGAATTTATTTGTGCATAATACAACCTTTTGCTGGCTTCATAAAATCACAGGTTAAAAATGTCCTCCAGTTATGAAATATGATCATCATCACCACTACCACATTTTTTTATTGCATCAAAGTTTGCCAGGAACTGTGAAGAATGCTTTTCTTGCACTGTCTCATTTACTTTTATCTATATTTGAGGGCCCATGATTGTCTTTATTTATCAACTGGAATGGATAAACTATGTAAATTTCCAAGGTCACACAGGTAAAAATGGCAGAATCAGGATTCAAACCTTCATTGGGCTAACTCTAGGGCCGCCATTTGTTTGTCTACAAAGTAGATACATAGCAATTTACTTACCCAGGCCTGGATATTAGACAGTTATTTAGTTTACAGTTACACCCTATGACAAATGACTAAATATTTTTGGGAGGTGGGCTAATCTCTGCCTTGATTACCCCTCCAGTTCCACATTATCTTCTTCCTGTTCCTCAAACACATCAAGCTCAGCTCTTGCCTCAGGGGCTTTGCACTTAATGTTCCTTAGGCTGGAACTGTCTGCTCCATTATATGGGAGCTCTGTTTGTTTCCTCATTCCATTCATGTCTTTGTTAGATGATCACCTGCTTTGATGAGCCTGTCCTGGGCTCTCCATTCATTATCATTTTTCTCTGGCTCATTTTCATTTTAGCACTTATAAATAGTTGGTGTTATTATATATAATATATAATTTCCATGAGCACAGGGTTCTGGTCTCTCTTGCTAGCTTTGCTTCCCTAGTTCTAGAATATGTCTGTCTCAATAAAGGATGCTTAACTGATATTTGTTGAGTGAATGGATAATGGAAGCTTTTTCCATATTTTGAAGTGTTTTCTATGGTGATTAGAATAACTATGTTGATAGGTGTGCATAATATATGGTTCTTAACATATTCTGCATAATTGCATTCCAAAAGAGTTTGTACTGGTGTAAATTTCCACCAGAGATGTAGGAAACTGCCTCTTTTGCTATCGTAGGACCGACTGGATCCAACCCAACAGTGACAGTCAAGATTCACATATCTCAGAAGAGCAGCATCAGACCCACAGCGCGTATCCCCCAGCAGCCTGTGCTAAGGAGGCTGTTGGTTTTTCTCTGTCACAGAATTACAGGTTATACCCACTGCTTCTTATTTACACTTTTTCTCTCCTCGCCTCCAGCCCTCTCCAGGAAGGGAATGCTAGGTATTATAAGCAGCCTTGGGGAAGCATTTGGAGTGAAGTTGAGATCACTGCAGAAATTCTGTGCAGGCTTAAAGCATGAACTTTGGAGTGGTGAGGCCTGGGATTCAAGTCCTACCTGCCCTGACTTGGAACTCTCTGGGCCTCCAGTTCTGCATCTGGAAATAGAGGCTAGTTAGTTACCCAGTGTCTGCTTTAGCGATCATTGTGAAGCACAAATGCATTAATGTACGGCATTCACGGTAGAATGTCAGATTCATGCCTCTGACTTAATAAGCAGACACCCTCTCCACCCGTTCCAGAGAAGTGCCTGAGCAATTTCTTTGGGCCCAGCCCGCTCTCTAACAGCGTCCCAGAGAGGAAGACACCAGAATCTGTCTCTGCTGCAGGGCTGCCAGGAAAGGCAGGAGGCCAATGGTGTAACCGATCTGGTCACTCTTTGTAATGGAGGAAGAACAGCCGAATGGTGACATATGGATGGGAAACAAGAAGTCAGCGAGGACTGACATCTAAAAAAGTCATCAGGAATGGGCAGAGAGAGGAAATGGGGTGTCAGCATTGATGCTGACTGGGTAATCTTTTAATAGAGCTATATTCCAGGAAAGAGCTTCCCGAGTGAGGAAGTTCACCGAACCGATGCCTGGAAACATTGCAGCACAGGATTTGAAAATAACTTTCTCTGGCTGGTGTAACAGCTCATGGGGTGGTATCTCTTTTGTTAGTTTTATAAGGCTGAATTTCTCTGAAGAACAACAGTCCTGGCTGATATTTATTAAAAACATACTAGATGCCAAATGATTATGAAGCATTTTAAATGAATTCATTCATTGAAGATATACTTACTAAACCCATCTACTATGTCCCAGGCATTGTGCTGAGTGCTGGGAACAGAGCAGTGAAGAAAAAGAGACAGTACCCCTGTCACCATAGAGCCTACGTCTGAGAGCATGCCACCTGCACCAGGTATAAAGTTGAAAATAAAATGTAAGAATAATATATCATCACAGAGATCTTGCCATATTAGGGCATGTGGATAAAAAAATGTGTTGTATAAAGCCACATAGGATTCCACTGGACCTATGTATTACAATTTATTTAACGACTGCCCTTAATGAGAGGGGGGAGGGTCAGAGGGAGAAGCAGACTCCCTGCTGAGCAGGGAGCCCAATGCGGGACTCGATCCCGGGACTCCAGGATCATGACCTGAGCCGAAGGCAGTCGCTTAACCACCTGAGCCACTCAGGCGCCCCTGCAGTCAGCATCCTTGAATAATACTTCTTTGCACTCTGTTTTGGATATTTATTGTTGCATAACAACAATCCCTCCTTTTCCATAAGAAATATCCTGTGTTTGCTGTGGGCTAGTTTCCTCAGCTGGGTCTGTTCCCATAAAGCTTCTATTTTCTTCTTGAATGATCCCTGTCCCATTCAGTCCCGGGAGGGGCAACTCTTTTATATATGTTATTTTATGTTATTTTTTTTTTAGACAAAGATCATATCCATATGTGTTTGAGACAGGCCCTCCCTACCTTGGGTTTTATGGGTCAATGCTCTTCAGATTCTTAGAAGACCATTCCTCTCACTGAGAGTGTCTGTGAGGCACCACTTTAAACTTTGGCCCATCAGAAATTCTGTCATATAAATCTTGACATTTTGTTAATTTACTATAACTATATTTTAAAGGAGACTTACAATATATTTTCTATCTGGTGGTTGTACAATAGAAAGCTCTTCAACGATCTTACTGTATTTTCCTACTGACTCTAAGACTTGTTCAGTTGATTCTTTTAGGTTTTCCAGGTACGTAGTAGTAATACATATAAATAATGCTCATCTTGCCTCTTCTTTTAATCTGAGCTTTTAATCTCCTCCTTTCCTAAGTCAGTCCTGTTCAGTGATCTTGGAGCAGAGCAGAGCTAGCTGCAGTGGGGTGAAGTAGCATCAAATTGACTTAACTGTGGGGAGAGATGTGATGTATATGGGAGAATCCTTGTAAAACTAGACCACATGGGATTTCTTCCAGGAACCTGGAAATACATTGTTTCATGGTTTGGTGAAGCTCGGATACCTTGAAAAGTGTCCTGCATACAAAAAACACCTTGGCCAGTCAGAGAGCTGAGGGCTCTTTCATTGTGCCCCTGCTACCCATTTTGCATACTGTGTTTGACACTATATTGAAATAATTTGTTCAGTCATCGTCTGCTCAACAGTACAGTGAGCTCCTTGAGGGTGGAAATTATGTTTTCTTTCTCTCCAAATCCCTAGTTGCTAGCAGAATGCCTGGAGAAGTGTAGGCTCTTGGCAAATGCTTGCTAATGAATTACTAAATTGCTAAATGTGTGAATGAATATATTCACAAGATAAAGTCATGTGTTTTTGTTGGGTATTGAATGAATGAACAAATAAGAGTCATGACTCCATTGGGTTTCTCAAACTCCAAAACGGAAGGGCTAAATGAGGCCAAGATCTTACTTCTCCTTCCCAGGGTTCAGAGTTGAGGCATCCAGTGGGTCAAATGAGCTGGCTTAGTTCCTCTGTTAGACTTCCTTTCTTCTTTCAGGATTGATGGTATGGTAGAGACATGATTTAGCAAGAATGTCTCCTTTACATTTTGCTTAGGGTCTGCTTGTTCTTCTGGAGGCTGAATCAAGCACTGAATTTTTTTTTTTAAAGAACCATAAATGAGTTTTTGCAGATCTTATTCACTAACAATACTATCTAAAACTGTTGATCCTCTAATGTCACCTTTAATCAAGAGTGGAGCACCAACCATGAAGCAGTGAGTCTGAAAAGATTCCTTCTTTTGTTCAAAGATCATCACATATTGATTTTGTGATTATTTGACTATCTCTGGATAGTTTACACACACACACACACACACACACACTTATAATTTGTCATTTATTTTTCCACGAGAGAGACCAAATCATTGAGCCCCTTTAGTGTCTTGTAGTTTCAGCCTACAACCTGGAGGCTAATGTACCTTCTGTCTTGTATGCCAAATGCACCTGAATGTTAATGGCTGTGTTCTGCTGCGAGTGGATTTCTGTTTTGAAAGATACTAAGGTTGTATCTGGGATCAATGCAAAACAGTTCCTCTGTGGTTGTGGGAAGAGGGAAGTGTGGCTTATATGCTCCATTTATTTGCCTTTCATGTTCTAACACTTAAGGACCAGAAATGTTTCCCAACTCAGATTCACCCCACTCCCAATCTTTTGGCCCTCTTGGCCCACAATGATGTCATTCTTCTCAGAATTCCTGCAGCATGTACTGTCCGACCCATTCTGTCACAGCTTTCTAAGGTGTTTTAGTCATCTGGGCAGGCATGCATGTTTTGTCTCCCCAAATGGATGGTGTTGGAAGTGGACTTCCAATGGAAATCTGAAATGAACTGAAAATGACTCGGATAGAAGAATCCTCACCTTGCCATCTAATGCTGTATTCACTGGAGCAAGTCATTTAACCTGAGTTTAAGCCTCTGCAAAAACTGTCTCACTTAATTGTGAAGATTAAATGAGAAAACGCACGTGTTTACCCCATATTGGGCTCTCAAAGAATGTTGTTACTGTCATCTTGAAAAAAATATAATGACCTCCAGCCTTGCAGGAGTTGATTGCAACAGGTTTGAATGACAGTTGGAAACAAAGAGGAAACACTGTCCAGTTTGGCTAATGGTCTCTGATTGTTCTGGTTCCTTCTACGAGGCCATTGGTAAAGTGGCAAATAATGTTGTGAAGTCTGTTTCCACTGGTACAACTGTCCCAGTGGAGAGGGGAATGTATTAGGCTATTATAACTGAGTTCTGCTAAGCATCAGGACCCTAACTCTTTTACCTGTGAGTCCAGGGTAAGCTATCTGGTGATAATTTCTGCTCTTACATAGGGAGAAGAAAGTTTTCTGACATGAGTGTTTTGGTCACCACGACAATTATTTATAACTATAATTTACTAAATTGGCAAAGGTAGGACAGGCTGGTCATGAAAAGGTGAGTATTATGGTTTTTGTAATGGTAGTTTCTCATTCCAAATTAATCAGGTTGTTGTTCTAGCAGTCTCACAAGCAAGGTTAATGCACAGTCTTGAGTGATGGAGGCTTTAAAAAAAATAAACCTATAAAGATGTGGACCAGACTCTGAGCTATGGTGAATTTGCTAAGGTACTAAGTGTAACACTGTGAGGTATTATGTAGGGCAGACTCTTGCCTTTTCCCTTGGTGTGTCCAACATAGCCATTGGCAAAGCTTACTGAGATTCTTTTCTTGGAACGTCTACAGGTCAGAATTCCATGACGTCATGGACTATGAATTTGCTGCCTTTGTGCATTTATTTTCTCTCTCTGGAATATGTTCCTTCTACCTTCTCCCAAGCATGGGAGGATATGGGGATCAAAACTGATAATGGATTCAGTGTTTCCAGGATATTTTGGGAATTCAGTGGTGAATAAGATGGACACATCCTTGCTTTTATATTCTAAAAGGATGGGCCTAGAAGTACTTTATATTTTCTAGAATGTCCTACAATATAGCCTTTATTAGAACATATCTCTCACAATTCACTTCAAATGTTGGATCTCTGATACTATCCGTGACTCTCCCAGGAAAATGAAAAATCCTTTCTGTGCTTTCACAAAACCTCATGCTCTCTTCAGATAGAAAAAGCCGGCTTCATATTCTGATGATCTATTTACATGTCTGTCTTCTCCATCACTTTCTAATTTCATTAAAGGCAAGAACTTGGCCTGGTTCTTATTAAATCCCTGGCAACCAGCACAGTCCCTGGAAACATAGTAGATGCTATCACATGTTTGCAGAACAATTTAAGGGTGAGATTCCAGTCCTATTATGGTCAGTGACCTAACTAGTTTCAAATCATGCCAACCAATCACCATTTCACCCACAGGATTCTCTCTAAGTAACAAACAGAAATTGAAATCTTACTGTGTTTAGCTGGATAAGCACTTGATTGCCCTCAGTAGGGGTCCTCTGGCCAATGCTGGAATGAAGTAGGTGACCTAGAATCGAGGCCAGTCTGGCACCTCTTGCTCTCACCTGCATACCTCCAATCACACGCTAAGTTCAAATGTGGAGTCTAGAGCATTCATCTGTGTCCAAAGGGCCGAGGCCAGGCCCCAAGAAGATCCCTGAGTTCAAATACCCAGCTGGGCAGGTGGAATGAATGGAAGAGAGAGAAAAAAACTAACCACCCACTGGTGGCCCCTGTGTCTTAGGTCTGAAATAGGAGCCTAAAAGAAAAGTGGCCCCTCACTACTGTAATTTTAACCGTCATCCCACATAACTGCAGTTGCTTACCAATCAGTGGCTCCAGTATTCACTGCTTAGGTTAGCCAAACTTTCTTGCCAGAGCTAGATCCCTCTAAATGGACCACTTGAGACTCCCTCAGCTCTGCCTGTTTTGGGGTATTTGGTCATGGATGTAACCAAGCCACGCTTGCGGAAACCACCAGTTCTGTGTGGGTTCCTACCAGCACCACAGGGCACAACCCAACAGCACCTCACCTTATGTCCCACCTGCATCCCTCTAGCCTCCTGCCTCTGGGTTCCTTTTTGAAACTGAGGGTTTATGGAACACAAAGCTGGAGGATAAATTCTTTCCCCAACCATTCACTGTGCTGGGATATAGTTGTTCATACAGCCTCTCTTAGTATAGCCCCAAAAGATCCATCAGTTGTGCTAGACACCCGGTGGTGGTCAGCTCAGTTAATGGCTTATTGACTCTCCCTCCTTTCCTGCCTTAAACTTTAGGGAGCTATGAAAGGAGCAAGTTCGGTTTGGGGAGAGAAGGTTAGATTATCCTCCCCTGGACTTGGCTACTTAATTAATGATGAGTCCAGTGTTCCCAGACTTGTCTGCACATTAGAATCACCTGGGTATCTTTAAAAAATTAGAAAGCCCAGGCCACCCTCAGACTATTTCAGTTCACAATCTATGGGAGTGAGACCCAGGTAGTGATAGTTTCTGAAGCTCTCCAGCGATTCCAGTGTGCAGACAAGCTAGGGAACCACTGAGCTAAATGATAACAGAAGTAGACCAAAAATAAAAAATCGACTGCCAGTTTTAATCGGAACATTATTGTTCAAAAATTATGAACAGAATGTAAGTTCACCACCTTTGTATATGATGTGAGCAAAACTACATTGGCCACTGACTTAAGAAAACCCTTGGGAAAGGAGAAAAAGAACACATGTGACCATTGAAAGCCTTGAATCGCTGCAAAATAATGTCTGTCATCAGGCAGCTTCTCAGGGTGACCTTTGGCATGGACAAAGAAAGGGCTGATTGAGAAATCTAAGTGCCTTAGGATGTCTGTGGCTTTCTTTAACATTTGGAAATGCCCATTTTCGACTCACCTCCTATACTTGGCATTCAGGAAAGAAACCATTAAAAATCAGTTGATAAGATCTCTTGGCCAGGTCATCTGCTTTCAAGTCTGCATGGCAGCTGGCTTTGCAGGAGAAGACATTTTAAAGTTGCGTGTTTAAGAAAAAATGAGAGAGAGAGGGAAGTGAAATAGAGAGTTTGAAGATGACATTCTATATTCGTGGACAAGTAGGGCTGGAAGGAAGAAAGGTCATTTCATCCACTTTACTGCCTTTATGGAACTCCAAACCTAATATAATTTATCTAATGATTAATGCAAAGAATCCATACTATTCAGAGAGATTTGACTTACCTAGTTATTGAGCTTGGAAGTCAGCATGGGAGAGAAAAGAATTTGGGCTTTGCAGTTAGTAAGGGCTGGGCTCAAATGGAGATTTTCCCCCCTGCTTATTAGACTTGTAACTTTGTGCAAAATTATTTAGATTTTTTTGGAGCCTGTTTCATCATTTAAAAAAAATGGCAAAATCTAGACATCCAATAGGATTATCTGGAAGACTACTTGAAATAGTGGGAATAAATCAGCCCAACATGTAGTAATCTACCCCCTTCTCTCTTTTTCTCTTTTCCCCACTCTTATGCCTCATAAGAGTGATTTGAGGAATTTGCAAAGTTGTCATCAGATAATATGATCTTTGCATGATTAAATACGAAATTATATCTGTTTTTTAATGTTGCTTAAAGTAATTTCTCAGCTTTATAATTGGTACGTGCAGTAGGGTGAAGTGAAAATAGCACAGTGCCTGGCACAAATACTTTTGAATAAGTGAATGAATGAGTATTGTATTGGAACTTAAGAGGCAGGAGATCAAGTTCAATGACTAATATAAGCTGTGAGACACTGAGTAAGTCCTTGCTTCTGTCCAGACCTCATTTTCCTCATCTGAAAGACAAAAGAGTTGGAGAAAATTATCTCTGTTGCGTTCAGCTCTAAAATTCTGAGATTTAGTTGCTATGTGAGCACTATGCTCCCTCTGACTATACCTTGTTCCTCCCTAACACAGGGCACTCAGCGTGTTGTATTGTACCTAGGTTTTTGCTCCCTGCTTGGGTATGTCCCAGCTTCAGTGTGGGAGGCAGCAAGAATAGAGGTTTGCAGCCCAGGCTTTGGAGACAGCTCGCCTCGACATAATGTCAGATCCTTCACTTCCTTGTGGTGTGACCTTAAGCAAGTTACTCAACCTTCCTGGGTGTCAGTTTTCTCATCTGTTCAACGGGGTTCATGATGATATTAGTCTTTGCCTTAAACGGTTTTTAGAATAATGGACTAGGTCAATCCTCATGAAGCATGTGGCATGCTCAATCAGTGTTAACTCTCAGTCCTAGGTTTTATCTTTCAGTCTCCAGCACTTAGCCCAATGTCTGGTGAATACTAAGCAGTAAATGAATATGAATGAATCATTTAAAAATATGCTTGGAGAGTGTGTGCCTTATGCAAAGTGTGTGATTTCTGATATGAAAGAGTTGATCAGATAATCAGGACTCAAGAATTCCTGGCAATCCTGAAAACTCATGAGTTTGGGAGCCATGTTGGAAGCCAAGAGATTTTCATCTGACAGCTTGTCACGTTACTGTTTGGAATGAGTTAGTATATAATGAAAAGGCTTGAAATTCTGACTCCTGGCTGTTCCACCTGTGTTCGTTATCTTTATCAGGCTCATCTTGAGAAGAGTCTAAGTGCAGCAAGGGAAAGAGCATGTCCTCATTAGGACAGAACTGTAGGGGCATCTCTTTCCTGAATGGAATGCTGTATTTCTTCTCCTTCTTGACCCATTTCTCCCAGTTCATTTGGCTACAAGCTGCTCCTGTTTATTCAGATCACTGGTGTCAACTTCTCATCTAAATATGGATGGTCATGAACGTGTGCAGTTTGGGGGCGTTTAAAAAGTCTCTTAGGGATGCCTCGGTGGCTCAGTGGGTTAAGTGTCCAACTCTGGATCTTGGCTCAGGTCTTGATCTCATGGTTGTGAGCTCGAGCCCAGCATTGGGCTCCGTGCTGGGTGTGGAGCCTACTTAAAAAGAAAGTCTCTTAAAAATAGCTTTATAGAGATAAATAATTCACATACCATATAATTCGCATATTTAAAGTATATAACTCATTGAATTTTAGTATACTCATGGAGTTGTGCAGCCATCAGCACAATCAATTTTAGGACATCTTCAACCCCCAAAAGAAACTCCATGCTCATTAGCAGTCACTCTCCATCTTATGCAACAGCTTGGTAACATACTTCTCTAATTTTTCTGTAAAGTGCTCCAGGAATGTAAACCATCAGTAAGTTACCCAATATTTATTGAATCCACTCTAAGTGAGATACTCTTTCCAGGCTGTAGTGATAGGGAGACAACCAAGAGAGAGAAGCAAGCAGTCCCAGCTCTCAGGGACCTTATGTTCTTTACTGAAGTCTGCAGATGGGCCCAAACCAAAAACAAAGCAGAACAAAACCCATGTTAGTAACAGAAGAGAGAAGGAAGACATATGTATTCTATTCCTACTACGTGCCATGCTCTCTACTGGGCCATTCTCCTAGGACATGGTGAACAGGCATCTGTCTAACTTCAAAGCCTGTATTCTTTAAAGAAGAGCGTGACAGATAAAATACTCAGTTGAAAAAGACTACTCTGTTTCACTTTGCCCAGCTGTGCAAATCCCTGGATTTGCTGACTCCCAAGCCAGCTGCCTCCTAAACATTACTTCCTGTTGTTTTGAACAAAAATATAAAGTAAACAGCCCCCAAGACCTTTGGTCATCAGTCGCCAATGTAAAGACTTTTCTGCCCTGGATACAGTCAGCTCAACCAATGGCATCTTTGTTAGTGGAATTATGGGGGGTGGGTGTGCGGGGAGGACAGTCAAAGGGTAATTAAAGTGACTTACATTTCTCTTTTTCCCTGCCATAATCCCGAGGATTTGAATTCTCCAACAAATCAAATTCAGTTTGAGTTTTAACCTTCTTACATGAAAAGCCAGGTTTAAAAATAGCTGTTCATGCTCCAATGATTGTAAACAAACACTGGAGTATAGAGTCGACTGAAGGGCAACAGACATTACATATCCCTGTAGGAATGTGGAATTTAATATAAACGGAGTAACTTTCATACATATGTGCTGTGTCTTCGCTCTGCATTGCCAGCAGAGTTCTTTGGGGGAAAGAATCATCATAAAATGTGAAAGCTGAAAGGGCCTCAGAAATCCTGTAGACTCACAGCTTCATTTTAGAAATGGGGTAACTGAGACCAGGAGGAGGCCGTGGCTGCATCTCTAGTTAGTGGCAGAGATGGGGGAAAATCTAGTTCTCCAGGATTGCCAGTGATATCAGCAAGAGATGGAAAGATACACTGACATGCCTGGGAGCTTATTTCCTGATTAATTGCGATGCCACATAGGGTCGTGGGATTGAGGGACCTGAACTCAAATCTCAGGTCTGCCATTTACCATATGGTGAGTTTGAACAAACTGATGAACTTCTCTAAGCTTTACTTTACTTTTCTGCCTCCCCCCTCCAAAGCACAGTATTTTGTGTATCAAGTTGCTGGAAGGGCTAACTAGGATGTATCAGTAAATCTTTTAGCATCATATTTGATGTTCAACAAATGTCTGCTTCCTTCCCTTCCTGCTCCTCCTTTTCTCTTCATCCAGGATGTTTTACACATCTTTTCATGTGTCTTTGCATCACGAAGTAGATTCATTGCTACTTTCTGAGAATAGTAATGTCTCCTACAATGTGGACCACGAGTCATCTTAAATCATAACTGTACTTGCTCCCATTGGTTGGATATCTACTGTATTCCAGGCACTTTCTATATGATTTCCGACCTTCATGACATCATTGAAGACTCATTATTTTTCCACCTTATTGATAATTAACATGATGTTTGGAGAGGATAACTAGTAAACTCAAGATCTCGGTAGCTTGAAGTCAGGTCCTCCAAGCCCATGCTCCTCTGTACTGATGCGGTCACACTAAGGCCATGATCACAAACTTGTGTACTTTTTTAATGGTCACCATAAAATCCTGGGGAAAGTTTAACAGTAGAAAAAAGTATCAGTTTTGGAATCTGAGTGCAAGATTCGAACCCTAGCTCTGCCATATATGAGCTATATGGCGCTGGGCATGTTCCTTAAATTCCCTTTGCTCTGTATTCCTTACTTGCAGTGGACTGATAACGATTATGTCAACAGAAAAGACGGAAAAAAAAAAAACCTGTAGGGATGATTGAATGAAAGATGATGTGTGCAGCATTCTTAGCCCAGGGTTGGATGTAAATGTCACTCATTTACACCTTCACTTTGCCCTCTGTGTACTTGGCCTATGGAGATTAGATCATTGTTCTTACAAGGATCGCGTCGAAGAGAAGCACTTTAAATTCTCTCTTGCATTATCAGTCTTGATTTGACCACCAACCGCTCCTGTTATAAATATAGCTAAGATGTTGCCATTGGGGAAGGTAACTTTGAGGGATTGATTCACGCTCCTCTTCTCAAGATCTTCTAGGCAAAAAAAATCTTTTTAAAAATCCAGGTCACCTAAGAAAAAAAAACCAAACCACAAAAAACCAGGTTACCTGCTTCATGTCCATCAGACCCCTGGTGGATTGATTTGATGGAGCAAGAGGGGAGATACAGTGTGGACATTTGGGGAATGCCCCTTAATGGAGTAGGGTGGAGGACATTGTTTGCTTTGTTACCCCAAACCTTTTCAATGAAGACCACCTCCAATGCTAAATTAATCTCAGAGTTGAGGGCTATAAAATAACAGAGGAGAGATTGTTCCACTCAATGACTCATATGGGTATTCATCTGTATAATGAGTCAGATGACTCATCATTTTTTTCTTCGTTTTCCCTGGCTTCTAGAGATAGCGGAACTCTTAAGTATTGCACATAGCTATTGTGTCTTCCTTAACTGACTCTCTGGATACAGTTTTTCCTCTTCGCTTCGTGTGTGTGTGTGTGTGTGTGTGTGTGTGTGTGGCCTTATTTGAAAGTTTTCAGCCTGACTGTCTTTATTGTAAGCTGCCTCAAATAAATATGGAATAGATAGAAAGACTGGGATACCAAATTTGAGGAGAGAAAGGGTAAAAATATGAAGATAGAAAAAATAACTATCATGAAAGTAGCACTGATACAATTAAAATAAAAAGTAAATATTGTCACATATTTTTCTGTAAGTGCTCATTAAGGGAAAAGTATTATAATTATTAGGCCTACTATTACTAATAGTAACATATGCATAGACTCTGCCCTGCTAACTTACTTGATATGAAACTTGTCCATAAACTATTAGCCCCTTGCTTTTCTGTTCTCTAGCATCTCTGAGGGGTGGAAACAGGAAAGAGAGCTGGGACCCAGGTGAGCCCTCTGAGGTCAGAGATGGGGCTTCCTCCGGTTGTTCTTAGGACTTTACACCTAGGCGGCCATGCCTGACACATGGTGGAGGCTCAAAAAATATTTGTTGAATGAATGAATATAACAGTGGCTTACCTTGTGTGATCATTATATAGCAGACCTTGTCTGGATAGATTTACGTTGATTCATGTATTTAACCTTCACAATAATCTTATGAATACAGAATTCATATTAATTAGTGTATTCATGACTACCTTTTACAGATGAAGAAACTGAAGCACAGAGAGGCTAAGTAACTTGATGCTAATATGCAGAGTCCACACACTCAGCCCAAGGCAGAATGAAGGAACAAAGGAATAAGTGAATGAAGACGTAAAGAATTTATTTCCACTGTGACAGCAGGTGTAAGTTGGTTGAAAATATGAAGCAGTCTTGATTAGCTGGACCGATATGTGTTATAAAGAGTTACTTAACATATGTGGTCCTCAGCGGAGAGCATGGGGATCCAGTGATGGGAATTCCTGGAAGCAGAGGTGTTCCTGAGGGTGCCAGAAAAACTGATGTGTCAAATTTCATTCAACATCTTCTTCCTCAGCCTGGATTTTTATGGATCTGCTCTACATGCAACAATTTTTACATAGAGGTTTCTTCAGTGTAATAGCTACTGATAGGCTTTTCAACTCCATTCTTTAATTATATTGTCCACTGTACCATCTCTGGGAAACTAGGGAATTTTGGAGAAAGCTGAAATTCATTTCAAAAGTTATGAATCTTGTATAATTCATTTATTCAGGGGCCCATAAAAAGCATTAAAATTTAAGAGACTGATATAAAAATGAGTGTAATTGCACCTGGTTTGAGATTCCTTTCCATTCTGTGACTCCATTTTAATTTTACTACCACTTAACTTTGCAGTGTTTAATTGGAGTGCTGAAGACTGATCGCTGCAGCACGTGGGTACAATGAAACGGCCCCCTTTACAAATACCACGTGGCCTCCATGGCCTCTGTTTTGGTATACAGGGACCCAAGTGTCGTTTAGAGAAGGAAGGGTAGTTCAGAATCTTGCAGTCTTCATGGTGGTTTGGGGGACATTGTTTGTGGTGAACAAATGGAATTCTTCGCAGCCCTGCAAGTGCTCACATCTCAGTCCTCTTGCTTTGGTGCCCTGTGTCGTCAGTAACCCAATAGAACATATTGTGTAGAAACATTTCCTACTCTCGGATCCCCAAACCATCTGGCAAATCTTTTGTCTCTCGCTTTTACAAATGGCAGGCTGGCTCATGAGTAAATTATCATGAGAGAAAGCAGCTGACAGCAAACACAGAATGCTCCTAGATCATTTGCTCTGGTAAGCGAGAGAACACATGTGAGCCCAGCAGAGAGCATGGAGTGGTATTCACAGTGGCATGCATGGTGAGGCCCCTTTAAATCTTCGTCATATTAAGCGCAAAGATGAACAGTTTCTTGATGAACCGTGCAGACCTTCAGCTGTAACAATACATGTTCAAAGTTCCGCGACAATTTCGATTTGTAGCAAGGTGACAGGGCTAAATCCTCAGCTCCATTGACCTTTAATTTATAAGGAGTACAGGTGCTATTTTCCCCTAGCCATGTCTTTATGATACTAGAAAAAAAGAGTCACATAGGAAAGCAGAGGATTTCCTAAACATCAAGTCATGAAATTGAATTTCTTCACAACTTATTTCCTTAAAGCAAGCCTGGATTCCTTCGGGTACCTAACCTGTTTGCAGGGAGGTGAGATCCTTTGCCACTTTCCAGGAAAAGACACTGCCATGGGGTGCAAATGGGGTGCTCAAAGAAGGTGAGCCTGGTGGTGCAACCCCCCCCCCCCCCCGCCGGCAGTTTGTTCACGCTGCAGTTCCTTCCCTGGTGACAATTGAAGGCCACTGCAATCACCATTAGGCAGAAATAAAGCTTCCCTGGCTTAGTCTGTTATTAACCAATGAAGGTCCTGAACAGAAATGTCTGGCAAATTACGTGGGGTCCAGACTCTGGAGTCAGAAACAAGTAGGTCTGAATTTTGAGATTCTTTGATTATTAGTGTGGTCCTGGAGCAAGTGTGTCAGCACATCTCAGCATCCGTTCACATTGACCTAAATTGCAGATGACGTTTCCTGTGCTACATGGTTGGAGTGACATTAAATGATTTAGCTCACGTGTAGGAGATCCTGTTTGGTATCCTGCAGAGCTCCACTTTATGCTGTTGGCGGGTTCCCATCCTTCAGCTCTTGTGACTTTTGGCTGCTAAAGCTTTGTTACTGCATCCCTTTGTGCTCTGCTGATGGGAACTGCCCTGTCTGGAAATTTCTGGGATGCTATTCTCTCTTCCTGGGTTTGGAGAAGGTGAGCAGTAGCCTGCAGCTAATGACTAACTGATTTGGGTGTTCAGAACACTTCTTGCTCTCAGGTGGGAGAACGCTCTTATGTCCTTCATACTTCAGACTACTCCATAGGATCAGGCAGAGGCTGTACCTTCACCAAAAACACATCTTTACCTGACTTTTCCCTCTGTATCTCCTGAAAGAACTCCTCCAATACATTATCACCTTAAAAATATTCATCTCAGGCTCTCTCCTAGGGAAACTGACAGAGATAGCTTGTTAGGTATCTGCAGCAAAGGTCGTTACTTCGTACTCTTTTGTCCTATCCCTTTCTCCCAGCAACTGCTTCTGAGAACTAGATTTGTTTTGACTGGGAAAATTATGATTAAGTAATAGAAAGTTAAAAAAATCCCAAGTAAATAAAACTTACTTTAGGAGTGCTTGGGTGGCTCAGTCCATTAAGCATCTGACTTTGGCTCAAGTCATGATCTTAGGGTCCTGCGATCAAGCCCCACATCAGGCTCCATGCTCAGTGGGGAGTCTGCTTCTCCCTCTCTCTCTGCCCTTCACCTCTGCTCATGCTCTCTCTCTTTCTCAAATAGATGAAACCTTTAAAAAATGTACTTTAAGAACATAAAAAGGGAACAAATTCTGTCAAGTTATCTACCCTACAAATAATAAAAGATTTGTGTCCAATACAAAGAACCAAGAAAAAGGAAGATCAATAAAAGAGCACTGGAGAATATGGTCCATTGATTTGCAGAAGAGGAAACTGGGCTAGCCAGTGTAGACATGAAAAAATTAATCTCAGTAGGGAAAAATGAGATTGTGAACCCATTCCATAGGCAAAATTAAAATGCTGATAATATTAGTATTGACAAACATGTGAAGCAAACATAAACTCAGAGTCGCTGGTGAGAATGTTCACTAGCATTACCATTTTGAATTATGTTTTCTCAGTATCTTGTAACTTTGAGGATACGCACATTTTGTAAATCATCAATTACACTTTTAAGAATTTACCATCGGTAACTGTCACACAAGAATGTTCCTGGCAACATTATTTGTTAAAGCAGAAGACAACAAACTAACAAAACTTGGAAACAACCTCAATATTCATTATCAGGAGAATGAATAAAGCATTTGTAGCATATTTATGGGATGAATACCAGGAAGCTCTAAAAATGAATGAACTAGAATGACATATATCAATATGGAAACCTGGGAATATGATGTTTAATGAGAGAACACAAATTGCAGAAGGATATGATCAGTATGATGCCATTAATTATTTTTTAACTGGAAAAAGTTCTATACATTTTATTTCTGAATATGTACAACTGTCATAAAAGTATACAAACACAGACTTGAAGATAGACACTAACCTTACAAGATACTAACCTGGAAAGAGGAGGACTCATCAGCTCGGAGTTGGGAGAGACACGGGTTTCAACAGTGTGTGTCCTGTTTTGGTTCTTTATATTACAATTCTGAAGCAAATATAGAAAATGTTCAATTATATACTATGTCTGGGCTATAAGATTCCCAAGTGTTTTCTTTATGCTTTTTCTCTCTGTTTGAAATATTTTAGTAAAAAACAGAATGCAGTTTCTTTGGTCTGTTTGAGAATTGTAGACTTATAATAATGCAGTGATACTTGAATGAGTTTGCTCCCACCATACCCCTAACTTCGGGTTTGGCTCCCCTAAATCCCCATACCTCTCCATAATCTCTTCAAATCTTATGAACCCTTGCCGAGGGCCTGCCTCTTCCATGCAACATTCTGGATGACCACAGATAGCTTTAACACATCCGTTTATGAAAGCCACAGTATCCCTGCTTGACCAGTGATATGACTTTGATAAATTGTATGTTTGCTCGTGCATTGTCCTCTTTAGTGCTTCAGGTGCTTAAATATTGTCTGATGCAAGCCTGAAGAAATCTGTACTTTTTCCTATGCTTCTCATTAAATGATCTCATAAATACCTCCCTATATTTATCATAAATTACGTCTGGCACAAATTTTGCTCAAGAAATTAATTTCAGTAATTATCATTAGTTAATTCAGCATTTTTGAGTGTCGTTTATGTGCTAGTCATTGCAAATATACAAAGAAAAAGATGTAGGGTTCTTCTAAGATCTCACAACATGGCTGAGTTAAATTGTAGCATATTTGTGTATTTCTTTTTATATTCATTCAGCTGTGCAACCAGCAAATAATTATTCAACACCAACTCCAGACCAGTAACTCTGTTTGAAACCAGGAGTAGAATAAAAAACAAGGCAAGCATATTTCTCCCCATATCTATGATTGATCCTGCCTTGAACTAAAAATAGAGACCCAGGTTTGATAAAAGGCTTCTAGGCTAAGTCTGGTATAAAAGGCCATTTGGGATTTTAGCTTGTAAACTGAATTAATGTAATTTTCAGAACATGTGAATGACATAAAGGATTGCCATGTGTCATGAGACAACCCCAGAAAATCTGAGAAATGCAGTTGTAGTAATCATATATATTAGCTGGATCTAATTTCTTCTGTTTGCTTACTGTTGAGCATTTGTTTTCAGTGACTCTATTATTTAGTAACACCATTGAATAATCGTTGTTGATGAATTTTCCATTAAAGACATTTTTTTTAGTTATGACCCCTGAAACTACAGCATTAATGAATTCTTGCCTTTTTAAATAACCTCCAGACATCTACAAGAGACCCTTCCAAGAAGCACGAGGACAACTGGACAAGGAGGGAAGTGAGTGTCAGAGTGTTGATGACTCAGACAAGGTCATACAGAGGAGCCGGGAGGAGAAGCAGGAACTTCTGACTCTTAGACAAGAACTCTTTACTCCTGATGCTCTTAATCTCCACTTATCAGAAATCCCAGAGAATAGGGGGTCTAGAGCAGGAATTCTCAACCTCAGCACTTTTGACATTTTGGCCCAAATAGTTCTTTGTTGCGGAGGGAGGGACTATTTTGCGCATTTGGCAGGTTTAGCAGCAGCCCTGGCCTTTACCCAGTAGATGCCGGACATCCCCCCTTCTCCATGTCATTACAACCAAAATGTCTCCAGACACAGCCAACTATGTCTATTGTGCCTGGAGGGCAAGATCACCTCTTGGTTGTGAACCACTGCCTTAGAGCATTCCTAAACAGCATTTTTGTTTATTTATTTATTTATTTTTTGAAATGCCCAAGCAAAGTATGGAGTGCTCACCAAACCTTGAGCATGGAGAAAGATTGCACATCCCAACCTTGTTGAAGTGGATTAGGATCGTGTGGCAGATTCAGATGAGAGGTGATGTCCACCACTTCCAGCCTGGTCACTAACCCCCTGAGTGATTCTATTTTGCTCTCTTTCCACTCAGCAGCAGGCTTGGGGTGCATGTTTTAAAGATTGAGACACCAAGAGGAGGGAGAGTCTTAGGTTCCTGGAGCTCTGGAGGTTGCAGAGCACTGGTCGGACTCCATGGGGCTGTGACTTGAATGAGAAAGAAACCTTCATTTGTGTTAAAATCACCAAAATTTGGGAGTTGTTTATTATGGAAATTAGCATACCCTGAGTATTAGAATGACATTTGTTCTTAATTATTTATATTTTAATGTCTCCATTTTAATTTTCCTCATAGTAATGCATATACATAATAGAGGTCAAATAAAAATTTTAACAATAACCTTCTGCTCCACAAATGCTTTCTGGTGGTTGAGGACTGAACACTTCTCCTTTCCACCATCTCCCTTTTCCTAGGTAACATATGTTTCCTCCAGTGATCACTCTGCAAATACTGTTCACTGCTAAGCCAGGTAGCGCAGAATAATCTTGTCTCCTCCTTTATATGACTTTTCCTGTTTCCTTGGTCGGTAACTCTCTGGTTCTGTGGTATTTCCCCACATTGCCTTGGTTCTCCTATGGTCTTACTAAGACATATACATCTTGAGATGTGTTTATTATTTTTTTTTTCTGAAGGCTAGAACATCTCTTCTCCAGGCCTACTATTAAGCTCAAACAATCAATTATTGAAAGATTTTCTCAGGATCTCTCCCCTAAAGCCTTCAGCCTTTGCAGTAGAATTTGGATGATTTCTTTTTAGTCTACAGTCACCTTCCTTAGGTTTCTCTTTATTCTTCTCCCATGTGGGATCTCCTGTTTTGTGGATCCCACATCTTTCTTTTCTTGCAGCCATGTAAAGTTTAGCTGGAGTGCATCCTCAAGTAACTTTCTAGAAATAGATGTTTGGAGAGTCAAATTTTTGAGACCTTGCATATGTGAAAAAATCTTTACTTTTCCCTCATACTTGACTCAGAGCTTAAATGTCTGCAGTATATATCTGTTAAAAACAGAATTTTGATCATTTCTCCACTATCTTCTATTTTATTGTATTGTTATGGAAAAATTCAGTGGCTTTCTAATTCTTGATCTTTATGTGTGAGTTGCCTTTTTTTCTCTAGATTCTCATGTTCTTCAGTTTCAGGGAGTTTTCTTGTGTTTCAGAGCATTTCCTATGAACAATTTTCTCTTCTTTGTTTCTGGAACTCATTTTCATGGTGTGCTGAACTTTCTCACAGAGCCTCTATTTAAAAAAAAATTCTTCCATTTCTTATTCTTTGTCTTTGTCCTTTTGTCCTGTACATTCATTTGGTTTTATTTTATGGTCTCCCACTAAGTTATTTATTTTGACTATGATGTTATTAATTCCTAAGAGCCCTTCATCATTTTCTGAGTGTTCCTTTTCAGTGGCAGGTTGTTCTTTTTTCAAGGAGCCAGTATATATTCTATGCTTTCTCTCCAGATATTCTGTAAAAGTTTCACAGGTGAGTATTTAGACTTTAACTTAAAATCACCTTAACCAGCCCAGGCTGCACCTGATGATCCTGAATCCAGAGTGATCCTCTTTGGTTCAGTTATAAACCTCTGGTCTTCCTGGGTGTGAAAAAGGGGGTGTGTAGGTTCTACCACGCTCTTTTCTGCCTTCCCACCAGTATTACTGTCTTTAGACCAGCACCCAACTGTACTGGCCTTCCATCATTCCTAGTGCTCCTAAATGCTGAGACTCAGGAATTCTGCCGGCCAACTTGGGTCACTTCTTGGTGGTATTTTCATCTATAGACCTTTAGGTTGTAACTTGTTCTAACTTCCTGAGTCAGATACTAGCTCTCTACCTACTTTCACTTTTCCAGAATGTAGCCGAAATTGCTGATACGCTGTTGTTTCCTCTCTTGATCGATTTGTCCTGTATCCTTGTCATTCCTTTGCTTTCATTCTGGCTGGATTTTATGTGGAATCTAAGTGATAAATGTCTGTGGTCTATTCACCATTTTTCACCAGAAGCCTCCCTCAGGAAAGTATCTTCTTTTGATTTACTTTGTGTAGTGTAAAGGAGATCATAAAAAAGAATTTTTGATGGTTAGGATATGCTTTAGATTCTTTAAGTCCTGAAATACTGAATTTTTCCTCTTAATCAGCTTTTAGGAGACAACTGGCCTGTCCAAATCATACTGAGTAAACAAGCCTTTCACTCTGTGGACTCTGCACTAAGGCCAGCTTCCTGGGCATACAACCTATATGGTCATTCACTGCCCTGCTCTCAGAAGGGTCCTGCACTTGGTTTAATGCTCTGCTCTCCCTGTCTTGAAATTCCTGATATTTTTTGGACAGGGACCCACATTTTTATTTTACCCTGGGCCCTGCAAATTATGAAACTGATCCTTCTCTGAAGTATAAATACCCTGATGTCTAAATATAATTCATAAGATCATACCACCTCAGGGTTATCAGCTCAAACTTTCCTTTTATAAATTCCCTGCCAGTAGCCTTGCAGCTGCTGTTGGCTCCTTACCCAACTTGGGTACTCCTGCCTTCTTAGCAATTCCTTTTCTCTCTGGACCACACTGACAGAAAGTCATTTCTTAACCTGAAGTGAAATATATATCCTTCATCTTATCTGTGCTCATTCCATGTTTTATAGGAATAATTCGGTAATTTATATATGTTATAAAACTGATATGCCTGTATTTTTTATTATAAAAGAAATACACATTATTAAAATATTGGAAAATGCTGAAAAGCATAAAAATAATTACGGCTAATCTCTATCAAGAAATAATCATTATTAACTTGTTACCACGGATATTTCCTTTCAGTCTTTTTCTATGCATATAGTTATAATAACAGTGATAAAGATACTGGCTGGTTCATTTAATGCTTATAACGTGCTGGGAACTCTATTAAGTGTTTTAAATGAATTATTGTACTCAGTAGATAGATATAATTAAAGATAGGGATATATATTACATGCATAAATGTTAAAATTATAATGTATATCCCATTTTTTGCTTTGTTTGAGTTACTATTTTATCACAAGCACTTATCCTTGAAAAAATAAGAAAATTTAAAACAAACATAGTTACTTCATCAACAGATGATGGAGAAGGGTCATTTTATTCCTTTTGCAAAGAGTGCAGAGACATGTGACCTTGGGTGAATTGCTTTTCCTCTTAAAGCTTCAGTGCCTTCTTTTGTAAAATGCACATGACATAATATCTACCCTGTCTACCTTACAGGATTGGGAGGGTCAACAAAAACAGCAATAATGAATTGCTGCCATTGAGAAGACTAACACATATTTTGTCACTTATTATGAGTATTTTATCAATCCAGTAAAGTGGGTCAGGTCTTGTTTTCCAGATGGGGAAACTGAGGCTTAAAGATGTTCTGAGGCTTTCCTCGAGCTGCACAGGAGCAGGTGATCAGCTTGGGTGTCCATGCCCTGTTCACAGCACTGTGTTGTGTGAACCCTACAGGATTCTCCCTGCAGGGGGATAATGGTGTATTAGCAGCAAACATGTGCTCCTCTCATTTTGTAGGATCAACTTCCCAAAGTTTTCATCTTTCTTGTTCATGTTCTTTCATTCTGTCATACATGTTACCTGCTGCAAGAATGCTGGCGCTCCATTTAAGCAGCATCCGTGAAGAAATGGACATATTGAAATCTGCCTGCAACCATGTAGGACTTCCAACTTTTAAAAGGCTGAGGAAAGAAGAGAATAAATTTCCACTTTTGCCTGGGCTTCACATACTTAGCTCTTGCCACAACCTCAGTTGTTTGACATCTTCTTGAAAATTCATCATGAAATATGACTTGAGTGACTAATCTTTGTGAGGCTATGATGGATGCAGAGAAGTTTATTCCTCAACCTTCCCCTCTGCTTTTTGCCTTCAGAAGTGCAGAGATCCATTTTCTCTTGAAAAACCAAATGTTCATTCAGTCAAGTTGCAATTATGGCTTCAGTGTCTGAAGTTTTCTTATGAGATACTGCCCCTCCTTGCTCCCTAGGCTGGACTTAGCTTTACTTTGGCCAGTGAAACATGATAGAGCACATAGACCAGCCCTGAGTGAGGTTCTGCTATATCCTATTCTCTATGTCCCTAGACCATCAAGTCTTAGGTAGAGGATGCACCTTCAGCCTTTGTCCTAGAAGGAAGAAGGCAAACACCAGAGCCATAGTTCACCTGTGAAGGGCATACAGTTTGGGTAAGAAATAAATCTATTGTTGTAAGCCACTGAGGTATTTGGGGGCTTATTGGTTCCTATTGCATGGCTTATACATTGCTGACTGATGCAGTAGGTTAGACCTATGACTTTTCTTTTGCTCAGTTAAGCAAGAACAATAATTTATTACTACAGTTCTTAGAATACTTGGGACTGTGCACTGTGGGGTGCTCTCCATTATAGTAGTGGTGCTTAACCTTGGCTACCCATTAGAATCATCTGAGGAAAGCCTGTATGTTTGGTGTAACATGGATCCCCAGTCTCCATTCTGAATCAATTGGATTAGAGTCCCTGGGTGTAGGTTCTATGCCCTGGCATTTTAAGGAACTCTTCAGGGGCTTGTCAAATGCAGCCAGGAGAGTGAGTGAAGAACATTGCTTAGTGGGAGAGAAGTCATTCTCCAGGAATAAAGGTGGTCACTGAGATAGACCATCTACTCGACAGAAAAAGCGTCGAGCAGGAAACTTCCAGGGAAAAAGAAAAATAAAACACTGCCACCACCACTGAAGAAAGGAGAAGGAAGTCCCTATTCCCAAGTCAGTTTCGCCATAAAGAGACAGCTTGAATTCAGCAGAGGCAGCTGGTGTATGTGTGATGTGATGAGCACTGGGTGTTACACGCCACTGATAAATTGTTGAACACTACATCTGAGACTAATGATATACTATATGTTGGCTAATTGAATTAAAAAAAAAAAAGGTGATGCATTTCAGGTAAGTGGGAAGTAGGTCCCTCAGAAATCCATCCTAATCTGAGCAGCAAGGAGACCTATGACATCAAGAAAGACCAAAAAAAGAGATTTTCTATATGTTCAATCAATGTAGTACAACCACGATATCCTCACAGGAAATTGGTAGCATAGAGAAGAAAAGTAGGTCTTTTGCTTTCACATATCAGTCACCATGTTAGTATTGTTTTGTGTTAAAAATTATGTGATTTTGGATAAAAGTGCATGCTGTGCATTTCCCATATTTCCAGAAATATTGGGGAAAAGATGAACAAAGTATTCCAACTTAAAATTTTTTGTGAGTATTATTATTTGGGGAAATGAGTATAGAAATGCACTCACAGAGTTCCTGGGTGGCTCAGTCATTAAGCGTCTGCCTTCGGCTCAGGTCATGTTCCCGGGGTCCTGGGATCGAGCCCCACATCGGGCTCCTTGCTCCACGGGAAGCCTGCTTCCCCCTCTCCCACTCCCCCTGCTTGTGTTCCCTCTCTCACTGTGTCTCTCTCTGTCAAGTAAGTAAATAAAATCTTAAAAAAAAAAAAAAAGGAAATGCCCTCACATTAGCCCTGTCAGTTTATTGAGACCAAAGCATTGTGGCATACGTAGTGGCTATAAAGTTCAATCTGTCCTTGCAAAGAGGGTAGTCATCAAGTTGGGTAGTGAAGATAGTACTAGCAGATTAAGCTTTATAACCTTTTTCTCCTGAGTAAATTATATTCATCCATCTATCCATCCGTCCATCATCTATTCATCCATCATTCCAACATTCACTTAATATTCATTCATTCGATTCATTCAGCCAACCCTTCTTGAGGGCATACCACATGCCAGGCATTAATGCCAGGTTAAAAAAGTCCCAATATGCTTATCCCAGGAGATGTGAAAATCAAATAAGCTAATATAGATAGAAAGGCTATATGTATATTTTGACATGCTATTAAGACATGAAGGATGATTATTATCCAATCTTTAATATTACTGCTTTGTAATCCAATGCTCTGGTATTTTTCAACCTGTTGACAGGCACAGATATTTCCCAGGACTCTACAAACCTGCAATTAAGAAACTGGAAACATTCATAAATATACAAGTTGACTAATTAGTCCCTAATTAGTTAGCAGATTGGGTATTGTAATCACCCTAAGATATATTGGTTAATGTCATGGAATGGAAAGAAGAGTTTTGCTATATTATATTATGTCAAAATTTGCATAAAGATTTCATTAAAATATGTAACGGGACCTGCCAATTCTGAGCCATGGCCAGCCAGCCAGTCAATGGAATTTATGAGATCTTACCAGCCTTTGGCAGACTGGACATCAAATTAACAGGTGATCTTTTAATTTAGTCAAAGAAAACTAAAGCATTTTTAACACCTACAATTTCAAGATTTTTACTGACCACTCGATGAAGAAATGTAAGCACTATTAGTTTGTCTTGCATTTGAAGAGACTAAAGCACAGAGAGGCCAAGAAAGTAGCCCATGATCATTCAGATGGACCATTGGTTGACTGGAGTTATGCTTGGCTTTAAAATCCTTCATTTCTAGACCTCCACTTCTTCTCAACTCCTGAAAAGTCTCAAGAATTAGATAGTAGTTCTGCAGTCATTTTCACCCTCACTGTGTTATGACAGATTTGGGTGTTCCTGCATTTGTTTGTTTTTAATCCAAAGTTTCTGTGACTTTCCAAACAATATCAGAGGAAGTCTAAACAGATGTTAGTAGTTTCCACATTAGTTCTTCAACTTCTTGAGAGGGACTTAATTACTCTTCCACATGAACTTGCAAATGTCTTGGTTGGTTCCTTGTTGGTAGTACTTATGATAGTGAATGAAGCATTGATATCTTGAGTAGTTTAAAGCCCAGTGATGTTTTGTTTTTAGCTGGTATTGTTCCATGAAGCTTCAATAATCACTGGCTCAACATAACTCCCCCAAAGGCAAGTCTTGTCCTTGTAGATGTATTGTGAAATGTTGATAAGAGTTGTTGTCTGAGGACCCTGGCTTCTGGGGTCATCACACCAATGTGTGGCTTGTTTCCTGGCTCTGGGATCTGGTCCTTGAGTTTTTGCATCTGGAAATTTGGTTTATTCATGATGTGCGTCCAGGCTGAATAAATTAGAAGACACTAATGCAACCACTGGGTACCCACAGCATATGATCTTTGAGTCTTCTGAAGTTGTTTCTTGCTGAAACAGCAAGACAAGTAAATTTGGAGTTTCCTTACTGCAGTTAAGGTATCTTAATGGTTCTGGGTATCAATGGATATAACTGTCTTTAAAATAGAGAGATACTTGTTAAAGGGTGTGTATGTTTAACCTTTTGATGAAAAGGCCCTTCCTTTGAACAGTACTGGAAACTCTCAGTTATTGCTGTTGGTCCTTTGTGACTTGGTATTTACCCTGTGTGGGCGGTGGCAAGCAAAGTCAAGTGAGGCCAATCCTGAATTACTTGAATTACTGTGGCATCTCATTCCTTATCATGTCTACTTCTCTTTGGATCCTGGCTTTTTCACTTCCAATTTAGTTCACTAATACTGTACTTGCTATTGGTCTCTGCTTGAATTTCTCAGCTCTTCCCTTGGCTCTCTCTAGGACTATGTCTCTGACATACAATTTCAGTCAACTTTTTTGGCCTTTACTTTAGCCCAGACTACCCAACTGCCCCGAAAGGGCCCAAATAAGTGGTACCACCCTAGTTAGGTGTGCACAGGGGAGGTAGATATTCATTGCCTTTCCTCTCCCAAACTTCCTTTCACATCAGCCTATATTATCTAAGCAATTTTGCCTTATTATATACATTTCGACCTTTGACTTTCGCTAGATTTTCTTATACTGAAGACGACATTTGATTAGATTACCAAGATCTTTTTAACTTTTGTCTTTGTCCTGAGAGATGAATCAGTTGAATGGAGGCTTCTAAAGATACCTGTCTCATTTGTGACTTGTTTATCTATCATCTGTCTATCTATCTATCTATCTATCATCTATCTATCTATCTATCTATCTATCTATCTATCTATCTATCTATCCATCTATCATCTATTGGTGACTTTTTGGTTTTTCTGACTGAGCCACCCAGGCAGCCCTGTGACTTGTTGATTTAATTTAGCTATATTTCAGAGTCGAGGAGGGGCTTATTTTTTTCCCCTGTGCCATTTAGTATTTAGACCAGTACCTTTGAGGATATTCCTTTGCAGTTAATAAAGTGTTTTCATGCTTGTTTTCTCATCTCCTCCTAACAGACCCATGAGGTGGGGGTTACAGTGGAGGCAATACCTCATTTTGGCGATTCTCTGGATTTCCTCTTACACCTGTCATGACTTGGCTGGAAAAATCAGAGCAGCTGACGGAGGCCACCTAGTGTCTCTAGACAAGAAGACTGAGGAAAAGCAAAAGAAACATAGAAACAAAATTGTTGACAACAATAAAAGCCTAATTTACAGAAGGATGAAACCTGAGCATGTGGCAGGGCCTTACCCACACTGCATTAGCCTCAGAGAGCAGGCTTCTTGGCCAAAGCAAGTGGAGTCAGAACCTTTGCCAAGGGGTCACTTGTGTAGCTTTGGATACACAAATGGCATTCCCCGGTGAGCCACTGTCATGTTGCAGTGTTTTCTGGGTCCCCAGAAATGCTCTCTTGGACCTGTTCCGAGAAGGAAAGATAAATTGTTACTCAGCAGCTAAGATTGGCTTTGAAGGTGACTGCAGTGAGGTAGGCCTTGGCCCCAGACACTGTGCACAGATACCTCCCCCCACCCCACCACTGCCTGTACCTCTCATGCACTGCACCTGGGCCCCCACTAGGCAACTACTATCCTCCTCTCACTGTTTCTTCCTTTCCAGGGGGCAGTGACCCCAGTTTGGGCCTCCAACCCAACTGTAGCAATTGACATTGACTTTGGGGGATGGGATTTGGGAGAATCCTGTGGCCTCCCAAAGGGAGCCAGTGCTTCACCCTTCTCCAAAGCTCTTCATGGCTGGCCTCTCTCTGCTTCTCCTTTCCCTTTTCTCTTATTCACACACATACTGCTTAAAAACAATTTTATAGGGCACCTGGGTGGCTCAGTAGGTTAAGCATCTGACTCTTGATTTTGGCTCAGGTCATGATCTCAGGGTTGTGAGATGGGGCCCTTGTGTCAGGTTCTGCATTGGGCGTGGAGTCTGCAGAAGACCCTCTCTCTCCCTATCTCTCTGCCCCTCCCCTCATCTAATAAAACCCCCTAATTTTATAAACAATCTCCTTAGTCATACCATGTCCCTGCTCAAAAATCTTTAGTGGCTTGCCATTGTCTGCAGGTGTCAGGCTGAACGTCCTGGGTATGGCAGTCCAGGCTTCTCATGAACTAGCAGTGATCGCCCATAGCACATGGCCAGAGTATCTCTTTTGGCAAGTAGTATTCCTTGTTATGTGTGGTGCTACTTTTGTGTGAGTTTCTCTATTGCCTAGCTTTAAGCCTCTTGAGGATTAGGTCCACATTTGCATGTTTGATGGAATCTGGTACTTCTTGTAGCACCAGCCAGAGTACTTGACTCAGAGTAGGTACTCAGCAAAAATGTGCTTCATGCCGTAAAGAATGAATGAGTTTCATGAGTAACATTTTCAGTCTGAACAAAGCAGCAGATCTAGCATTGAATGAATGGCTTTTGAAGGACTGATTTTTTCTCACATATTCTTTTACCTGGAGAATATATTTTAAATGTAGGAAAGTATGAAGAATAAGAAAACAAAGTATGATGCACCCATTATCCCAAACTGAACCATTGGTGACATTTTTTCATACTTGGTTCACATTTTTAATGAAAGAAATAAAACTTTCCACATAAATCTGATCCTTTGTTTTATATTCCATTCCTGTTCAGCTCCATCTCTCCTCCGAAGTAAACACTATCATGAATCTTCTGTGAATGCATTTTATCTTATACTTTGACATACAAATATATCCATCAACTAATTAGCAAATTAGAGCCCATGGGGGAAATTTAGCCCATGGCCAGGTCCTTTAAAGACTACAAGCTAAGAATAGTTTTCACATTTTAAAGAGTTGTAAAAAAAAATAACAAAAAAAAAGCACAATAGGCAGCAGATAGCATATATGACCCACAAAGCCTAAAATATTTACCATATGTTTTGACAGAAAAAGTTTGTGAACCCCTGTTATATAATATTGGGTTTGTTTTAAGCTATGAAAGGGTATCATATCCTACAATCATTCTGAAAGGTGCTTTAAGTTTCAGCCCTATATTTCTTGAATTCTGTGCTAGTTGACATATATATCTGCTTTAGACCTTTTTACTGGCTGCATAGTGTTCCATTATATTAATATAGCACACTTTTTAATTTATTCCCCTGCTGGATGGGCAGTTGAAATTTTTCCACCTTTTTTACCATCAAAACATGCAAGAAACATTCTTGTATCTTACCTGCATGAGAGTTTTCCAAGGGATACATCCCTTGGCTTATAGGGAGTGTGCATTCTTAAGAGTTGGACAGAACCAAATTATCCTTGGCAGTAGTTGTAGATGTAACAACACTTAGCCTCATTTTGTGATAAATTCTTAATCCCTGAAAGCTTCAGCTCTCCCATTGTCCCAGAAAATGGAAAAGATTGTCCCTGCCCTAATGACTGTCAGTGTTCTATCACCTCCATGTAACAGATAAGACAGTAGAAGAAAAACCGTTTCAAGGGTGTAAAGTGCCAGTAAAATGACAGGGCTTCAGCTTTAAAGGGGTTACTTGCAAGGACATCAAGAAAGACTCTTGGCAGCCTGAACAGAAATGACATAGGCAGAAGGCCCTCTCCAAGGGACTTTGTCAAGAGAATGCTGAATGGCATTCCACTTCAAACAACATCTAGTGACAGGTGTTCTGCTCTATGACAACTTGGTCCCCTGAACACTTTCCCCACGTGCTATAAGTGAACTCTGTGGTTGGGGGCCATTTCCTTATAGGTCCTCAACTCTAGGAACAAAGACCTAGAGTTGCACCCTCCCCTTCCCCCAACCAAGCCAGTTGCAATTGTACTGAAGTGAATCAAGCACTTACTGTGGGCCTCACCCTGAGCCATAGGCTGGGACTGAGGCAGGGAAAAAGGAGCATGCAAGAAGGGTAGACAAATGATAGAGGGTCTTTGAAGTTGCTTATGGTCTAACTACTGCCTGGCTCAAGAACCAGTAGGCAGAGGGGCGCCTGGGTGGCTCAGTTGGTTAAGCGACTGCCTTCGGCTCAGGTCATGATCCTGGAGTCCCGGGATCGAGTCCCGCATCGGGCTCCCAGCTCGGCGGGGAGCCTGTTTCTCCCTCTGACCCTATCCCCTCTCATGCTGTTTTTCTCTCTCTCTCAAATAAATAAATAAATAAAATCTTAAAAAAAATACATTAAAAAAAAAAAAAAAGAAGAACCAGTAGGCACTTAGTTCTGTTGGGATCTCCATGTGGTGTAAGAAATGATTATGGATGATCTAAATATGGAGTGGGTTCAAGCCGTAGGAATATATATATTTTTAAGATTTTATTTATTTATTTGACAGAGCCACAGCGAGAGAGGGAACACAAATAGGGGGAGTGGGAGAAGCAGGCTTCCCGCAGAGCAGGGAGCCTGATGCGGGGCTCGATCCCAGGACCCTGGGATCATGACCTGAGCTGAAGGCAGATGCTTAACGACTGAGCCACCCAGGCGCCCCTAAGCTGTAGGAATATTGAGTACTCGATATTCCTCACCTGCAGTATGAAAGGATTGGACAAAACGATTTCCTCTACTAAATAAATAGATCAGTACTGGGTGTTATACTGAACTGATGAATCATTGAACATTATATCAAAAACCCATGAGGTACTATACCTTGGTTAATTGAATTTAAATTAAAAAAATAAATATATCCTTAATTTTTTACTTGCCTGTCACCCCTCCCCCTGCCTCGGATGAGGGTCTAGCCCCCTCACCTGGGCTAGTGCAATAGACAGCTGTCTATCTGGCTCCAGTCTCTCTCTGGTCCACACTGCTCCCAGAAGGCTGTTTCTTACACATGGAGCTGACCCTTTCAGAAGCCCACCATCTCCAGCCAAAACCTGACCATGTAAGACAGGGGGAACACGGCTTTGAACATCTTCTCCTTGGTTCTGTAGACTCAACTTCAGCACTTCTCAAACTCCTGGGCAGTTTGGGGTTCCTGAAAGGGACCATCCTGTCTTATACTTTCCTGTAGCTTCTACACTCCCACTCTAAGCGACTTGGGATCAGATCAGGCATTATGTCACATGCATGCTTGTAACCCGAGTACCTAGGAGAATGGTGGGCATCCAGTGGATCCACAAAACATGTTCTTTAATGAATGCAGGAAGGACTACAAGCAACCGCTCATCTTCCTGGACAGTTTGTTCTTCTTGGAGGAAATATGCTGGGCCTACTCTTTCCCCATTTTGTCTATTGAATAGTCAAAAGACTCATTTTGCATGATGTCTGTGAGGGCTAAACCAGGGGCATGATTTCCATGAGGGCACATGGGAGTGCGGAGCAAAAGAGTGGCAAGATTAAAGGCTCAATTTCTAGTTTTGACTGTTACTTACCAGCTATGTGACTTGGAGCAAATCATTTATCCCTTTCGACCTTCAGTCTTTCCCCTGTAAAATGGAGTTAAAAGCTACCTGCTTCACAAGTTTATTTGGAAGATTAATTGATCTGATGCACAGGAAACATTTGGTACATGGCTGGCAGAAAATAGGCTCTCAAGCAGTGTCTGAGACTGCTGAGGTCCTGGTTGGGGTAAAATCTTCTATGTGAGGTCAGGGTGTTGGGCTCTGCTCATGTTCCCAGGCTGCCTCCTTCTTTATCAAACCTGTTTCCTCTCAGCATGTATGCTTGTGTGTGGTCACACACATACAGACATGCATCCTGCTTTAGCCCCATTAAATGCTTTAGTTTTCCAAATATGCCATGGTGTTATTTGTTTCTGTGGGGATCTTTTTCCCTCTTCCTACTTTCTTTCTTTTCCTTCCTTCCTTCCTTCCTTCCTTCCTTCCTTCCTTCCTTCCTTC
>NW_023270415.1:70736915-70755334 GCF_011800145.1 Mirounga leonina | reverse complement strand
TTCCTTCCTTCCTTCCTTCCTTCCTTCCTTCCTTCCTTCCTTCCTTCTTTCTTTCTTTCTTTCTTTCTTTTTTGCCTGCCATGACTCCTAGGAGAAGCCTTCCCTTACACTCCCTCCCTATTCCCCATCCCGGTGTATACTGATGCCCCATGCTCAGGTTGGATTTGGTCCCACTTCTCCCTGTTTCTGTAGATTCTTGTGCATATGTTTCTTATTAGCATGAATCTCATCATATTGTCATAGTCTGTTCATTGTCCAGTCTTCCCCAGTATACTGGCAGGTCTTTGAGTCCAGGAAAAGTAATCTTACTCATTACTCTGTTCTCAGGACCAAGCATTTGTTTGCTAAGTGAAGCTACTATTCCTATGACAGCATTTTGGTGAGAGAAACCTTTAATTAGGAGAGATTTGAAGGAGAGGTAGAGGTGTGGATGGAGCTAGTGGGACAAGGAACTGAGGGGTCAGCTATGATGCAGAGTAAGGGTTCGAATGGGGACTATACTTTCAAGATGTGCAACTCTGAGTGGGTACCTGCAATGGTTTTTACCATGTGAGACTCTGGTTTCAGAGACAGGCAGGAGGACAAACAAAAAGAGGCATCTTTGATGTTATTTCAAACCTCTGCCAAAAATTGTTGTTAAGGAGAATGGAAATATGATCAGAGATTCCACACTGGATACCAGGCTTCTCCACTTTACATGCTGAAAGAAGGTGTTATGGGAAGACAGGTGGCCCAGAAATCAAGAGACGTGGATGCTAGTGACTGTCCATGTGACCCTGAACTAATCACCTCTCTTGGGACCTCAGCTCAGTCAAACATTAGTTTAAGGAGCAGGACTAGATGAGGATGGACAAGTCCATTGTATACATGTCTTCACTCTCCTCTCCCTTATCCTTGGCAGACATCAGTAGTTGATGTTGATCCTGTTTCACTGGGAATCCTTCCAGGAAGCCACTATCAACTGATCAGAGATGGCTCCTGGGATGATCCTATCCGAGATTTCTTATAACTGTAGTACCCTGGGAATTTCAAGAAAAATAAAGAAGGTGCTTATGATAGGGAAACGGTCCAGATTCTCTTCACCTCTGCTTTGCTAGTATGGTGATCCTTCCACGAGATGTTGCTCAAGTCTCAGACCGGAGTGACAGGGGAGAGGCCGCCCACAGCAGTGACACTTGTGGATGTCTTTACCATCAGCCAGGATGCCTGATCTGGCTTCCATTGACATGTAGCACTGATGGCTAATTCAGAAATCACCTCGACAGCCACCCTAGACATTTTTCTATCACTTTCACAGATAATCGACCGCAATAACAGCCTGGTGAAGAAGGCAGAGTGAAGAGTTTGTGTCCAGAAAAAACAGTTCTCCATTTATTCAGGAAGTTGTTGAGGGCTCGGCATATGCTGGACCCTGGGACACACGTATGAACCAGACAAAAGCCCAGTGGCCACATTCTGATGGGGAGGAGAGTTGAAATTCATTTGGTGCACTGGTGTGACTATTGCTTGCTTACAGCCAACCTCAGTTAAGACTAGTTAGAATTCCTACCATGCCAGCTATTATGTCTTTTCAATATTTCTCCTGCAGATAAGCCAGCCAAATAGCAAGAGCTACCAAAGAGGGAAGGACAGTGTGTTCTGAGAGCAGGATGCTCAGTTCTGGGAAGGTTTCCAGAGGAAATGAAGCAGAGTGGGATTATGGAGGATGGAAAGGGATTCATCAGCCTGTCAGGGAGGAGAGGACATTCTGAGAAATGACCAGAGGATGTACAAAGGCTGTGTGTAGGGTCTCATGGCACCATTGGTAAACTGCACGGAGTTTATTGTGGCTATATGACATGCAGTGTGTGTGTGTGCGTGCGTGCATGTAATTGCCATGAGGGCAGGAACCATGCCTCTTTTGCATAGCCCTTTATACTATGCCTTGAATATAGATGCTACTGATTAAATCTTTGATGAATGGATGATTGAATGAATGATGAAGTGGTAGGAGATGTAGCCAGGAAAGTTCAGACAGCAGGTCATGAAGGGCTCCACTGGCCATTTTAAGAACTTGTTTTATACCTTATCCTGCAGTTAACAGGGAGTATTTGAAAGTGATTGGTGAGTTTGTAAAACTGGAGGCAGTGAACACTTAGGACCTAGGTGCAAAGATTCATCTGCTTGTCCGTTCTGAGACAAGACAATAGGATGCACAGCTGGCAGTGGCAGGGACAGAGCTTCATCACCAACTCCCCCCTTCACAGCCCTGGATTTTGTTTTAGCTTCCTTTGAATTCCATAGCATGCCTAGCTGGCTCCTGTCTCCATTCTGTACCCACTTAGTTCCCTCTCACTGAAATGCTCCCCCATTCTCAAATGAAGTATCCTACCGTTCTCATCAACATGGCGAACTTCTTACCATCCCCCTTAAGTCAGCTCAGATCGCCTGTCCTCTTGTAAGACATTATGAACTATTGCCTCCTTTCCTAACCCCAACACTGAGATTTCCTTGAGTCCTCATGGTACCCAATACAGCTTTCTTCCCTGGCATCAGCTCGAGGCTATTGTTCATTGTTCTGGATTATTCATTTTGCAACAAACCTTAGAAGCCAGGTGCTATATCATGTCCAAATTTGGAACCAATCTCAGTACAAAGTACAGTGTTCAGCAGTAGCAAGTGCTCAGTACCGAACACTGAGTTAAAAAAAAAATATTTGGTTCAGTCGTAAAGAGAGAACCAACACATTGGTGAATGGGACATTTTCATGGGAGTTGGCCTGTGAGAGGCTGTCCAGCTGCTAATGCTGAAGCTGGAAAGCATGGCTTGTCTGCAGTCTGACTTAGTTAAAATTTATAACAAACTGAGTAGACTCAAGAGCGGGCACCTCTTCCTTGTGATTGAATCTAAATTATTAGCTTCTTTTAGATGTACCATCAGAAGAGGCTTCTTTTGGGTCAAAAGCACCCTTTGAAAAGAAGTTGCAATCCAAGATATTTTGTGGTGTTAGAGGAGACCAGGCATGGATTTTTATGACTCAGAGGACTTTTGGCTGGATCATTCTATTTCAATCCAGACTTTTCTCTGCATGCCATATAGGAAGCAGTGACTCCAGAGGACTAAGGAAGGAGACTGCACCTTGGTTCTCTGTCTCATAGCCGGTCTCACAAATCCATTCCCCTCCACGTTTCCCTTCTACCGCAGAGATTCAGTAGGACATTTTCCAATATTCCTCTTTCAAAAACAGATGGAAATAAGAGACATGAGATGTGCCCTTTCCCTTCACATTGTGTAGACAGCACTAATTGGTCAAAGAAATCTTTCCTGGCAACCGTAATCAATCAGAAGTTGCATGAAACTATTTCACTCTGTGTTCTATAGCCTTAATTGGAATGGATTCCTAACCTAAAGATTAGGTTGAATCCTGTAAAAATACTATCTTTGTAGTGGTTAAGAATAGTCAAATATTGGGGACTTTGTACCATTCATCTTATAGAAATTTGATAACTTGACCTCATGTCCCTGAGTTCTCTGGGTAGATATGCAGAACAGATCTCTTATGATGAATCTTTGATACATGTGAATGTAGTACTTGGATTATAGCTTTAATAGCTGAACCAGATAACTCCCTTTCTTTATACCGCATGTAACCCCATAAGCTGATGTTTCTCAAAGCCTGGTTTTCCATAAATAGTTTTACAAAAGGTACAAAGTTTTATTTTCAGGGAATCAGACAGATAACTGTGGTATCTTTGGAGGAGTTCCAAAGAATCCTGCCATTAGAAATGTGTCCTTTCATGCTAAGGCATTGTATCTCCAAAGAAGTTATCACTGCCAAGCAAGTGTCTCTGGAGAACTGACATAAGTCAACATCAACCATTAACACCTAATGCAAATTTATGGTAAACAAAGTAGATCAGTGTTTCTCAGTAGGGTTGATTTTGACACCCATGATATATTTGGCAATGTCTGGAGACAGTTTTTACTGTCATAGCTTGGGGAGGGGATCCTACAGGCATGTAGTAGGTAAAGGCCATTTTACATCCTATGATGTATAGGATTGTCCTCTATGACAAAGAACTATCCAGTCTAAAATGTCAGTAGTGTTGAGACTGAGAAACTCGGAGATAGATAATTAGAGTGAACACCATGGAATTTGGCATGGGACAGACAGATGACATTTGCTCTTTGAAAGGGGCAAAAACATAAATCTAGAGCTTGGGACATTGTACAAGAGATGTATGTCTGGATACTTTGGGATAAGAGCCTGCCACAGATTGGGTTGTCCTGGAAGCAAACTGTCTGATGTAGATGAGTGGGCAGGGCATTTATTAGGGTGTGCTCATGGAATAATAGACTGGGGTAGAGAGAAGCAGAGCTGTGATACTGTTTAGTGGAGGTTCAGGGCATCCCTGTAGGGTGCTCTGAAGATGGAATGATCATCTAGAGCTGTCCCTGCTTGGGGCAATGGGTCAAGCTTTCATATCCTAGAGTATATCAGTCACTAGATTCAGGTTTCCTCAAAGGGGCCATAGCTTTGGGCACGGCACTTCTCTTCTGTTGATGCAGGCTTGAGGAAACAGCTTGACTCCTTCATAATATTACTCAGGGCCTCTCTGGCATCTTTTAGCTTGTATTTCCACAAATATTTTCAATTGGGAAATCACGTCAGTTGCTCTTATTGACACTTTTTATGTATGAGGAGGCTAAAGTACAGGAAGTTAATTCGTTCAAAGTCACACAGAAAGTGCTGAGCAGAATTGTTAATGGACCCACATTTTCAACTCCTTGTCCTTTCTATTCCACCATCCCTTTCCCTAATTACTTCCTCCTCTTCTCCTCCTCCTCCTCCTTTTAAAAAATGGTCCTTGGGACGCCTGGGTGGCTCAGTCAGTTGAGCATCTGCCTTCGGCTCAGGTCATGATCCCAGTGCCCTGGGATCGAGTCCCGCATCCGGGCTCCTTGCTCAGCAGGGAGCCTGCTTCTCCCTCTCCTTCTGCTGCTCCCCTGCTTGTACCCTTGCTCACTCTCTCTAACAAATAAATAAATAAAATCTTTAAAAAAAAAAAAAGGTCCTTTAACTGAGATCCGCCCATAGCTTGATTTGTATTCCATTCTTATTTTCTTCACATGTTCCTTTTCTTTTCTAGAGGGCTAAGACTGCAAAATGTTTCCTTAAAATGTTAGGAATTTAATTAGGAGTGATTTGGTGCTTTAAAATGGCCCTCATTAGGGGCACCTGGTTGGCTCAGTCAGTTAACTGTCCGACTCTTGATTTTGGCTCAGATCATGATCTCAGCGTCAGATCAAGCCCTGTGTGGGACTCCATGCTCAGTGGTGAGTCTGCTTGAGATTCTCCTTCTCCTTCTCCCTATGCCCCTCCCCCCACTCACACTCTCTTCCTCAAATAAATAAATAATCTAAAAAAAATTATAAAATGGCCCTAAGTAGGGTAAATAAATACACTAACAAGGAGCCAAATTGAAGCAGATTACTGTTTTGATGAAAACAGAGTATAGGGTAACATGAAATGCAAAGTCCTAATCCTAAAATACAAGTGTAGAAACAGTTCTACACTCTATGTAGCTCAATGTAACGAGCATGCATGCAGTCTTTGACCCTGTCATGTGTTATGGCAGGCCCTTCACCTTACCTCCTTTGATCTTCACAGCAACCCTGTGAGGTAGGTGTTAGTAGCTTAACTGTGTAGAGTGTTAGGGAAATGAATTGCTTTTAAAAATTCATGTGGTAAGAGACAAACTAAGATGTGACCTGAGCCCTGATTTTTGAAGGACTCACATTGAGATCCCACTCAGTGGTGCTCCTATGCAGAGAGGGTGGGCTCCAGCAGAAGTCCAGATAAACCTCAGAACACAGAGTATCCCAGAGATAAATATTAGTAAAATAGTACTATCCCATCCAACATTTCCTGACAATTCCTTTTATGATGAATACTCAAGTTTGGAATACAAAACCCCATTTAAATCTGTTCTCCTCACTTGATTCTCATCTGAACCTCTGCAGCAGCAGAGTGTGTGTTGTGGGGGAGGGGGGAAGAGGACAGTGGTGTGTGTGTGTATGTTCATGCATGCACGCACATGCATGTGTGTTGAGGGGTGTGTGTGTGTGTGTTTTGCAGGGCATGAGGTTGATATCAAAGGACCAGGGGCAGGGGGAGAGAGGCATGTATTCCTACAAGTGGCAGAACTCTTGTTGCTTCTGTGGGAACTCTGAGGCATTGTTGGTGCCTTACCCACCCCCACTGCACCACCTGTTCAAAAAATCTTAATGACCACTCATCTCAGGAGCTGTAACTGAGAACCTTTAAGTCTGAGGAATTTTAGTGAACTAATAGGGCTTCTGAGAGGTAAAATGAGTAAATATGATGTCATGTTTTGATCCCCGCGACCGAGATGTAAGACTCTGGAAAGCTAGCCATAGAAAATCTGAAAAAAAAGGGGAACATTCCACAGGCTGGGTCTCATTTGATATGCACTCAAAAGGATGCGGGGATGGCTTCTCCCATCCCAAGAGGCCTCTCTTAAGACACTGAAAATTGTGAACTCTCAGAGTCAACCAATTTGCTAAGACGAGTTGTGTTAGTTTTCTATGCTGTGTAACAAATTATTGCAAATCTGTAGGCTTAAAACACCAATTTATTATCCACAGTGTCTGTGAGTCAGTGGTCCAGACATCACTTAACTGGGTCCTCTGTGCAACTTGTCACAAGGCTGCAGTCTAGGTGTTGCCTGGGCTGCATTCACATCTGGATTTGGGGTCCCCTTCCAAGCTCATTGAAGTTATTGATGGAATTCAGTTCCTTGTGGTTAGGGGAGTGAGGTCCTCAACTCCTGGCCACAAGCCCTCTCAATATGCAGTTCACAACATGGCTGTTTGCTTCCTCAAGACCACCAGGAAAACATCTCTTCTGCTTCGAGTTTGTTCTTCCAGGAAGACCCGATCCCTCTTTTAAAGATCTCACCTGATACAGTGGGTAGGCCCACCCAAGATAATCTCCTTTCTGATGGACTCAGTCAACTGATGAGAGCCCTGATCACATCTGCAAAATTCCATTTCCTTTACTATATTGGTTAGAAGCAAACCACAGATTCTGCCCTCACTCAAAGGGGAGAGATTGCATACAAGTGTGGGTACCAGGGGATGAACATCTTAGAACTCTGCCTGCCATCCAGATGGATTCCAAAGCAAGGTGTATATTCAAGTTGCATATGACCCATCAGGTGTAGGAGACAAATGTTAGATCCTCAATTCTTTTTTTTTTTAATGGAGAAAGTTTTCTTTATTCCAGTGTAAATCCACAGCAGTATGTGATAAGGTTCAGAATGGCTTATTTGAGATTCACTAGGGTCTCATCAGAACTGTTATGAAAATTTTTTTTCATTGTTTTTTCTTTTTTAAATTTTATTTTATTATGTTATGTTAGTCACCATACATTACATCATTAGTTTTTTTTTATGTTATGTTAATCACCATACACTACATCATTAGTTTTTGATGTAGTGTTCCATGATTCATGGTTTGCGTATAACACCCAGTGCTCCATTCAATATGTGCCCTCCTTAATACCCATCACCAGGCTAACCCATCCCCCCACCCTCTCCCCTCTAAAAACCTCAGTTTGTTTCTCAGAGCCCATAGTCTCTCATGGTTCGTCTCCCCCTCCGATTTCCCCCCTTCATTTTTCCCTTCCTGCTATCTTCTTTTTTTTTTTTTGAACATATAATGTATTATTTGTTTCAGAGGTACAGGTCTGTGATTCATCAGTCTTACACAATTCACAGCGCTCACCATAGCACATACCCTCCCCAATGTCTATCACCCAGCCACCCCATCCCTCCCACCTCCCACCACTCCAGCAACCCTCAGTTTGTTTCCTGAGATTAAGAATTCCTCATATCAGTGAGGTCATATGATACTTGTCTTTCTCTGATTGACTTACTTCGCTTAGCATAATACCCTCTAGTTCCATCCACGTTGTTGCGAATGGCAAGATTTCGTGGGGTTTTTTTGATAGCTGCATAATATTCCATTGTATATATATACCACACCTTCTTTATCCATTCATCTGTTGGCAGACATCTTGGCTCTTTCCATAATTTGGCTATTGTGGACATTGCTGCTATAAACATTGGGGTGCATGTACCCCTTTAGATCACTACATTTGTATCTTTGGGGGTAAATACCCAGTCATACAATTGCTGGGTCATAGGGTAGCTCTATTTTAAACTTTTTGAGGAACCTCCATACTGTTTTCCAGAGTGGCTGCACCAGCTTGCATTCCCACCAACAGTGTAGGAGGGTTCTCCTTTCTCCGCTAGATCCTCAATTCTAATTACTTTTTTTTAAAAGATTTTATTTATTTATTATTTATTTATTTGGGAGAGAGAGACAGAGGTTGCACACAGGAGGGAGAGGGAGGGAGAATCTGAAGCAGATTCCAAGCTGAGCACAGAGCCTGACATGAGCCTCAGTCCCACCACCACAAGATCATGACCTGAGCCAAAACCAAGAGTTGGACGCTCAACCGATGGAGCCACCCAGGCACCCCACAATTATACTTACTTTTTATTTCATCTGTTTTAATTTTAGTTTCTGTGTGATTTATGATAAATATAACCTCTTAGTAAAAAGTTAGGTATATGTAAATTATAACTATTTCTTTTTGAAAGGTGTGCTTTTGATTTGATTTTTGAATTTTTAAACTCTTTTTTTTTGCTGATGGGGAGAAAAATAAATTTTGGAGGCTGCTGGCTTGAGCAGATGGTCTGATAAGCCCACTGTCATTTTGTTTTTGAGTTTTTTGAAAATAAACAGTTCAAGTCAGGTATATCTCTATTAAAGGCATCACAGACTGTTAGCTGTTTCTTTTCTTGTCTTTCATTATACCTTGTACTTTTTTGTTGTAAGCTGGACCCGATAATATTGGGCAACAGGCCTTTCGCGTGAGGTTCTGTGTTAACGTGGCTGGGAGCTGAGCTGCGCTTCATGTCTGTTGTAGCTGCAGGTGCTGGCTGCTTCCACTCCCTCTAGTGCCCATGTGTTGTCCCACTGTTGCCTTTGCTCGTCCCTAAGAACTCCTCGTCTTATAGGGCCCGCGTCTTGCAGCTCTTACAGCTGTTAATTTGTGGTTCTGACGCTGGAGCCTTGTTGGTGTGGTGGTGAGGTGCGGGGCATAGGAGTGTTGTGTAATCTCCTGATCAGTCGTCAGTGTTGGGGTGGGCCTGTGCCCCAGGAGGTGCCTTCGCCTCCCTCTCTCCACCACTTAGGTGACACAGGAAGTCTAGAGGAGGCTGGGGATAGAGTGATCTTTTCCTCTAGGAGGGTCAAGGCTCTGGTACAGTCCTTTCCCTTGCAGAGTGGGCTTGTGTGCCTTTGAGCATATTCCACAGTGTTTACTCTTCACTCTGCTAGAGCTACTGGGAGATCTTTCTTGACTTCACCATGAGAACCTGGTGGGCTTCCTAGAGATTAAAATCTATTAAAAATATGGACCTCCCTAAGACTAGTCCCTAGGCATTTCTCACCCTTGTATAGTCCACAGTCTGCCTCCTGCAGTTCATGAGAACCACAGTGTAAATGTTCCTACCAGTTTATAGTTGTAGGGGCTTCTGCTGTATATAAGGTCTCATCTGTGACTCTAGATTCACCTGTCTCTTCAGATTTGAGGGGTGGCAGTTTGCCTGTGACCTCAGTTCTCTGGTGGGTCTAAGAAAAGCTGGTGATTTTTAGTTTGTTTACCATTTTCTTGCTGTAAGGACAGGAGTGCTGGAGTGGAAATCATTCATCTTACTTCTTTTGCCCTTCTCTTATTTAAAATGGAAATAAGCCTGGAATCAGAGATCTTGGTTGGACTTCCAGCTCCACCACTTACTTATCTGTGACCTTGGGCAATGATGTCATTCTTAGGATTGTATGAGGCTTACATACAGGTATGTAGGGAAGCGTGTGGCCTACAACCTGGCACAGAGTGCTTGCTCAGTGACTGCTGGAGGTGACCTCAGAGTTCATCTCCTCTAGATCTCAGCCTCATGCTTGAATCTTCTCTGCATCATCCCAGTTAAGTGGCTGCCTAGCCTTTGCTTGACACAGAACTCCCTACCTTCCGGAGGATGTGTTGGTGTTGCATGAGACAGTGCATGAGAACTAGTGTGTGTCATAATGCAATATGAGACCTCGAGACAACATACCCGGGGCTGGGGATGCATGCTGGGGAGTGAGGTGCTTTCCATGGGGCAGGCCAGGGAAGGGTTCATGAAGAATTTGAGGAAGATATAGTCTCCTAACATTTGCTCATGAGGCTGAAAGGCATTCTGGGGGAAGTAGCAGAAGGACAGAAAAGGATCTGAAAGTGGGACCAGAGTGGCGAAGGAGGAAGAAGAGAACCAGGTGCTAAGGGATGGATGTCTACGGAATTGTATACGTTCCGGGTCCAAAATGAGAAGACTGGAGGAGCGATTGCTTTGAAATCCTTTCCCAGGATTGGTCTGAGATTAGAAGTATTTATCCTTTGGCCTCAAAATATTCTCTGTGATGCCACCCAACCCCGGTGGCAGACACTGCCAGTGGCCTACCCAGTACCTGGGATCTCCTTTCATGCGAACAGAACTGTGGCTTGATATGGAGTGGCAGTTGTCCCAGGCTGTTCAGTGGATCATAACTGGTCTCAGGGTAAGCCAGTCTTGAAGGTCTTGTTCCCCTCTTCCCAGGGCCCCTTGCAGTTAGAGATGCCACATGAAGTAGTCTGGCATGAGGGGTGAGAGCTTGTTGGCTGGCCGGTGCCTGGGAAGGCTGCTGATTTCCCCAGTACAGAGTACACAGGCTCTGTCTCCATTCCTTCCCCACTTCTGTCTGCCTGGAAGGAGGATCTGACAGTCAGACCAGCGGGAACCACATTGCGAATGGCTGCTTCCCCAGTGCTTGTTAAATGAGGGGAAAAAACCCTCTAATTAAAGTCACTCTTCATGAGGTTCTTACTTGTAGCTTAAGAGTATGTCTAACTAATATCTCATCTTCTCATAATTAATATTTTTTATTTGTCCCCTTGCTTCATTCTACACTACCTTCCATTTTTTTCCCCAAAACTTGGCCCATTTAGACATTTGACATGGGCCACTCTGATGGGGAAAGAGAGCAACAGTGGGAGGGAGCACGCCTGCCCGTGATTCTCATGGTGTCTAGGAGGCACCGCTCACAGCTCTGCTTCCGTGACGCGCTAGATGGAAAGACAGACAGGCAGACAGACAAGCACTGAGGCTCACTGGCAAGCAGGTCTTGAAAGACAGCAACATAACTCAAGACTCCAGTGTGGGGTCCATAGCTCATGTGGTGCCTGTTTATCAGGCTGTCAAAATCATGGCGGTAAGGCTCTGTAATGCAGGGATGAGCAGAAGCTGGCCCAATTCTCAAATCCTAGAGAGGATTGCACAAGGCCACTTTCCAGCACCGCTTGGATTCCTTGGGGACGTAAGTTCTCCACAAAGTCATTTCTGGCTCTGAATTCTTGTTGTTTATTTTATGAATTCTCCTGCTTTCATGAAGGCGCTGCCTCTTTTCCCATTGACCAATAGCTGTAGAAATTAGCCTCTGTCCATGGTTTTCAGAAATAAAAATAAGAAGAAAAAAAGAGCAGAACTCATCCAAAGCATTTCAGTTTAATTTACTGGAGGGTGAGGGGAGCCTGGAATGTTCACCTCAGCAACACCTACAGTCTCAAATGAAATGAAATGAGTAAAATGTTTAATTTGGGGATAAGTATCAGGTGATGGGGGAGCCTGGGATTTTGGATGTCTTGTGGGAGCCAAGAACAACGGAATGGAAAGAGAGGAGACTTAATCTTGAGGATCTCTTAGGGGTGGTGGGTCAAAGAGTGCAGGAAGCTGCGGTAGCGTTGGATGAAACTAATTTCTTAAGATAATTTCTTAAATTTTAAAAATTCAATTACTGTCTTAAATTCTGCAAGCAGCATGGGCTGTAGTTGGGAGGGGAACATGTCAGTGAATTGGGAGCTCTGTGGTCCTCCCATAAATTATGGTGAAGGGATGGTCAAGGTTGGGGATGTGGGGGAGTGGGCAAATCCCTAAATTCTTGTTACTACTCACCAAGTTGCTCTGTTCACCTTTAGCACTCTTCTCATTTTCCCACTCATGTTCTTTCTTCTTCCCTTGTCTTTTGGTGAAAGAAAGTAATCCTATTTTCTCTGACACGGCTCACCTTCGGTGTCCCTTTTCCCAAAATTCAATGAATTCTATGCTTGAATTTACAATAGGAAAGGGACTTTCAGATCAGGTTTTTTTGACAACACTTTCGTTGAGATCTAATTCATATACTATACAAGTCTCCTGTTGAAAGTACAATTTGGTGCTTATTTTAGTAGATTCACAGGGGTTGTGCAACCAGAACCACAGTCTAATGTTAAAACATGTATGCCATTTTAGTCTCATTTTCTATCTGGAGTTGAGAAAAGGGGTGAAGCCTTTTAGGCACAATTCTATATGATAATTATTGCCCAATATGTTTTTGTTTGATGACAATTTAAATCAACATTATGTAAAAATATTGACTGGCTATTATATTCATGGTAGATTTACATAAATCATAAAAATTATTTAGGTTTTGAATAGTCCTTTCCCTTTCCATATCACCCTGATAAACTATTTTTTTAAAGTTTTATTTAAGTAATCTCTACACCCATTGTGGGGCTTGAACTCACGACCCCGAGATCAAGAGTCACATGCTCTTCTGACTGAGCCAGCCTGGAGCCCCCAGTAAACTATTTTTAAATAGTGACTGGTGCTCATTCTTTACCTGCCATGAGCACATTTGACAAATGAAATGATTAGGTTAGTGGGTTCTGAGTGGCATCTAAGCTGCCTGAGGCCTGTGGTGTTCCAGCAAAGAAATGACTGCCTAAGTTTCACATGAAGCAGATGTAGGAGACAAGGCTGCTTTGGACTTAATTTTGAGCAAATGTACAAATACCTAGGAGCCTTGAGGCTAAACAGGCTTTTTGTCACGTTTCAGAAAAAAGGGAGGGTGAAAGAAAAAGAGAACTCATATCATGTGTCCTGAGGACAAGCATTGTAGAGGCACTGCTAAGTCCAGATCTTCAAACACTACCAGCCCTGGACCTTGGCAACAGTTGCCCGGGGGGCAGCCCACCAGAGCTTCTGATCCTGTTTCCTCCTACCCTCTTCTGCTTCCTAATGCTGTGAGGGAGAGAACCCACCTTGGTAGCCAGACTGGCTCTGTAACCCACGAGCTTTGCAATCTTGCATGACCTTTCTCTCAGAGCTTTTTATTCAACAGCAAACAGGAATAATGATTAGATATCTAAGAGCATTAATGCAAAGATTATAGATACCATGCCTGGAATATCTGTATACTACAGACAATAAACAATAGCTTTAGATTTTCCTTCATTTCAACAGTAAGCCAATATTTGAGAACCAGTTTATTCACTAGTCAAAACTAGTTACCGCTCAGAGAAGTTACATTGTGGCTCTTTGTGTAGCAAGAAGGGACTTTTTAAAAAAAATTATTTAAAAAATAAGTGTAAAACTTGACTATCTGGACTGGCTTATTTTCCCAAAGGTCAGAATAGCAAGATTTTTTTTTGGGGGGGGTAGGAAGGACAGGGATCAAAGATTAAAAAAATAATGAAAAGAAACAGCATCTTTAACAATATAACTGATGCTGTTTCCAGTTCAATGACTCCTATCATTTGACTAAAGTGCTCTAATTATTTCATGTTGAAAGTGATATTTGGTCACATGGTTTGGGGTTTCAAATGTGTTTATTTGTATAATTGGTCACCAGTTTTTATTTAATTTTATTTTCCTAATTATTCTGTGTAGCTCTTGAACACCTGCATCTTACCTCCAGAGGTTAAGTTTCTTTGGGGAAAATTAAAACTCTACTAAGTAAGATATTTGCCCCAACAAACAGACTTGATGTTATCTAGTACAATAACGCAAGTCTTAGTGCACCTTCTGATGGTAACAAGACAATGTCCTTTGAAGGTAAGTTCAATGAGGGTCCCCACATGTGTGGAAGGGAAAACACTTGAAACAAAAGAGCTGTGCCTAATGGGTTTGGTGGCCTCCCTCTAGTAACTTCTCACTGTATAGCCCAAGGGAATATCTGATCATTAACAGAATGATGGGGGGGCGGATCCCAAGCCAGATGAAATACAGGCAGAGCTTCTGTGTGTGTGTGATCTTGCACCTGTTAAGTAAGCAACTATCTCCCACAGCCAGATGGAGCCTCCTGTTAACAGACTTTTTCTGGCCACAGAGAACACCTAGGAGGTCTCCCCTGTGTTTGCTCTTGCTCTGTGTCCCCATTCTTGAATACTTTTGAAGTATTAGGGTGTTTTTGGCCTACAAGACACCTGTTACAATTGCATAAAAGTAATCTTGGGACTTTCAGTGGAAGGTGGATGGTGACAGTGAGTTTACTTACTTCTGGAGCACAGAACTCACTGTTGCTTTTGTTTCCTTTTGTTTCATCAAGGCCTGAGGGGAAAGAAACATAGTCCAGCAGACTGAGCCAGTCCATGCAGAAATTCCAAACAGAAAGATAAAATTAATCACCCACCAAGTTGTAAAAATATTTACTCACTTTTCAAATGTTTCTCCAACTTTCTGGATCAGGAATAACCATCTTGTAGCTAAGGCCCAACCTAACCTAAATTTAAGTGAATTTACTGAAAAGAAGACGAGGAGGAGGAAGAGAAGCGAGGGGGGGGGGAGGGGGGGGCGGCGGGAATCGAAAGTGGGAAGAAGAGGGATAAGGAGATGAAGGAGAAGGAAAAGAATCTAGCTCTTATTTGAGGACACAAATGATTGTTGTTATTTGTCCTGGTAACTTTCCTCCCTGTGATCAGTTAGTTCATCACTGTTACTTCAACTGTTATCCAAGAAAAACATCTCCAGTTAGTCAAGCACACACCGGGTGAATGATATTTTCTCAATGTAAATGGATGGCAAATTATTTCCATAATTCAGAGGCCTCTTCTATTGAAACATTCTCCTCTAAGTTTGTTTATTCCTCTGTAAGGACCATAGCAACCACATTTAGAATTTATTTTCCTATTTTTTTCCAAATGCCTTTGGACCGTTCAAACACCAGGAATCACTAGAAATAAAGGATACAATTTAGAGCCAAGTCTTAACTCCATGTCAGGAAGATGAAGCATGAGCAGCTAATTGAATAGTAAGTTCCAGAGAACATAGCAGGCCAGGACCTTTTGTCTCTTCCCAGCACTATTTCTGGCTGTGTGTCATTGGGTCAGACCCTTCCCCTTTCTGGAGCTCAGTTTGCTAATCAGTAAATTCAAGATGCTGGACTAGATGGGTTTTAAAGGCTTTTTGGTGTTTCAGAAAGGGGCTGTTGTGTGGTGTATACACAGGTTCTTAAATGTAGCCTGAAAAAAGCAGTGCTGGGCAGCAGATCCTTGGACGCCATATTGGGGGGACTCTCCATAAGACAGTGAACATGTGTTTTATTTTAAGTGCAATTTGTTGCAAAATTACATGGTATTGCAAAACAGAATTGTGGATTTTAATACGTCTTATATTTTATTAGAGAGTTTGTCCCCTACCTATTCCCCTTCTCCTGGAGAGTAAGCTAGGGCTTTGGGCTATCAGGATGTTTAGGAGAGATGCTGATGCTTCCTCAGTGCTGACTTCCTGCTCTTTCCTTTTCCTCCCTCCTTTATCAGTACCATGGGAGCATAAAGGGGCCATAAATAACACCCCTGGCCTCCCGGGAGGACTCTGCTAAAGAGAGGGCTGTATTTTACTCTTAGAGAATTTGGCTTGGGCCATCCTGTGGGGATTTAATTAGAATCAAGCCTAAAGGCCTATTCATTCAAACAGTATTTTCTGTCTTCATCCTGGCCTCAGCCTGCTCTTGGTCTCTTTTTTATTCTTGTTTGGGTCTCCCTTCAAAGTACACTAAGGATGTAAAAACTCTTTAAGAAAGAGTTTCCCCTCTAGAGAATACACTTAGCTCACTTTACAGTTCTTCTCTGTCTGCAGGAAGTCTCTGAATGGTAGAACTGTGATGTTGAAGGCTGGAATCTTGCTTTTACCCAACCGCCTACCCTGTTTCTGTGAGGCAGGGGCTGGACTTCGCAAGAAGTGAATCGTACTCAAACACATCCACAGCGAAGCCACACACCATCGTTACGGAATCAAGGAGACCCAGGAACTGCAATGTTAAAACCCAGAGATACTTTTGCAGTGACATCTCACTTGGGGTCCCGGTTCTTTCTCCGGAACATGAGCAGATTGTGTTATGTGCTCCATCGGTTTCTACCCAGTTCTAGCCTTCTGCAGATTTATTTTTAACAAAAGATATATTAGGAAAAGCAATGTGATTTAAGATGGATTTAGTTTTGTTGTCTTTTAAAGGATCAGTCTGATTACCTCTAGAATGTTGCATATCTCCAAAAACAGTGACTCAAAGTATGAGTTTTACTCTCATTCACCAAGATGAGGGCATGACCGGGGAGTGTTCCGAACACCAAGAGGTTGTGAAATCACCAAGTTGTGTTTGTTGGGTGTCCCTACTTCACTTCTCTATCTCTGGCTTCTAACTGCTAGGACACACACAGTTCCACAAAGCCAAAAGGGAACGAAACCATCTGCTTGATGAAGATGGCTTTATCACTCTGAATGTTCAAGTGTTTTCGGTAAAGCTCGGGGCTTGACAACCAAGCCCAAAGCTGGGTTTCCTTTTTTTCCCCTCTAAATATAAACTTGAGAATCTGTCTTGAGAACACTTATATCTGCAAAGTAGATTTTGTTACCCAGCCGGCCCTCGTGGGGACCTGTGGTGTGGCTCCTACTCACGGTTTTTGGTAGAATGAAGTATACAAGACGAAGATCAAGTGGTCCTTCCTTCTGTTAAAAAAAAAAATAGGGGCACCTGGGTGGCTTAGTTGGTTAAGCATCCAACTCTTGATCTCAGCTCAGATCTTGATCTCAGGGTTTTAAGTTCAAGCCCCATGTTAGGCTCCATGCCTAGCTACTAAAAATGAAAAAAAAAGTTCAGTGGATTTTAGACTTCCTTTATGTAAATCTGCTGCTCCTTTTCCTGTAGTGAATGAAGAGTGTGGGGCAGAGGGAAAAACTAGGGTGAAATAGACAGAAAGTGCTCTCCTTTGTCATGATGGGAAAAGGAGAGGTGAGAGCACCTCCCCCAGTCATTGGCTTGAGTCCCTGTTCACTGTTTATTGATTGTGCAACATGGAACAATGTTTAATTATTTTGGTAACTTTACCTCTCCAGGTCTAATTTTTCTTTAAAAATTTAAAAAGATTTATTTGAGAGAGAGCAAGTGTGCAAGCATGGGGAGGGAGGGGCAGAGGGAGAGAATCCTCAAGCAGACTCCCTGCTGAGCGCAGAGACCTACGGTGGGCTTGATCCTAGGACCTTGTGATCATGACCTGAGCGGAAATCAAGAGTCAGATGCTTAACCAACTGAACCACCCAGGCGCCCCTTCCAGGTCTAATTTTTCTACATCTGTGATCGGCAGAAAATATTACTTGTCTTGTAGAGTTCTTGTGAGAATTAAATTAGGTCAATGTACATAAGCTGCTCAGTTAAGTGATAGGCATGTGGTAAGTTCTAAGCACACGTTTGCTGTTTTTGTCATTTTTCAGCAAGATCCATCACTGTCTGGGATCTCAATGATCTTACCTAATGATGAGACGTTGCAGTACTCAGTCAGGTCCTTCCCAGTCTAAAACAATGCTGATAGAATTTCCCAAACTTAACCTGCTCATAGAAAATTTTAAAAATAAGGTACTAATAGAAACAACAGTCATTCTTGAGGCTATAAATGTTTGATGAATGATAAACACTGAATCATGTCCAAATGTGTTGAAAGATACATCATCTAGCCTGGGTCATCATATATACAGTGGACATTAGTGCACTGATTAGTGCCTCTAGCGGTTCCCTGAGCCACACAGCCAATGATCTCAGGCAAGTTCTTTTCATTCTCTGCGAAAATACCGCATTTCTTATGCTATAATGTCAACTTTAATTGTCTACATGCATTTATATGTTCTACAATATAATTACGTTTATATTGTAGAAGAACAATTTGCTAGCATCAGTTTTATTTTTGCGAAACATCTAGTAACGTTAAGTTCTACAGAAACTAATTGGCTAAACCTCATATCCTGTTATAGCTAAAGCAGTGTTTTTCAAACTTTTTTGACAGAGACTCACAGCAAGAAATTCATTTTGCCTTGCAACCTAGTGCACACACACATACAAATGTGTATAACTGAAAGTATTTCATGATATAATGTTCTCTTGTAAAGCCAAGCACTCTATATTCTATTCTATTCTATTCTGTTCTATTCTATTCTATTCTATTCTATTCTATTCTATTCTATTCTATT
>NW_023270415.1:70591668-70736905 GCF_011800145.1 Mirounga leonina | reverse complement strand
TTCTATTCTATTCTATTCTATTCTATTCTATTCTATTCTATTCTATTCTATTCTATTCTATTCTATTCTATTCTTTAAAGTACTGCTGATCAAAGCCCACTGCTTTAATTTCCAGACCCACTAATGGCCAACACTCACAGTTTGAAAAAGGCCTAGGGATTAAGCTAGGAAATGCGTGGTGTTTGTGGCTCTCCTTTTCCCAGGTGGGGGTACTTCTTATGTTACACTTCAAGTGTATTTGAAATGGAACCTTCTCTAACCTCCAGAAAGCCTATGGAGGGGGCATTACCTAGGAAGGGTCATGTTGCCCGGCCTGACGAGAGGCAGCTGCAGGTTCGCAGGCTAAGAGGAGGGAGCAAGATAAGGGAGCCCACAGCTCCCCCAAAGAGAGGCCCAAGGGTAGTAGGAAGAGGGTTTGGAGGGGCCAAGGAGAACTCTGGGAACGTCCCCTTCCACAAGACTCACAAGACTTCAGCAGTCTGCCATCCCCACCACCCAACCTCATCCTGCCTGCTCCTCTCCTGGCACCCAGCCTCCAGCCCTGCTGTGCTCAAGTGTTCTGTCTCAGCTTGAGAACACTCCTCTCTCTGTTCCTTTCCCTTCTTATGTCAAAGCCTGATTCATATCAATCTGTCATATCTTCCCTTGAAACTTCCCTTACCAGCCTCCCAATACCAACCTCAACCTGCATCCCCGCCCATGTGCAGGACTGCAATAGGACACTTCAGCTCTACCCAGGACATCCTTTTTACTTTCCCCGCTGTAGCACATGCCACATTTAATTATTTTCCCTTTCCACCGGACTGTAAACTCCTCCTAGAGGCCAGGGACCTATCTCTTTGTTACTGTTTTATCTCGACTTCCTATTACTCTCCTTCGCTTCTTAACATGTCCAAAATACTTGTTGAGGAAGTGAAGTCATGAACAGTGCCTACTTACTTTATGAATTGCTTCCTATGCACCATCTGCTTCCAAGTACGCCACCTCATTCAATCATTATAACAAAACTGTGAGGCAGGGAGGGATGATATGATTATTTGCTGCTTACAGACTGAGAAGCTGAGGTCAGAGAGGTGAGGAGGCGTTCCTGAGGGTACACTCCTGGCTGGTGGAGAAGGGTAGACATTGAGGCTTAGGCTCTAAGCACAGCATCACACACACACACACAGACACACACATGCAGGGCCCCCCAACCAGCCCCATTCTCACTCACAACCCTCAGAGTCTCCAACAAAAGCCTCACTGATTTGTCCCCATTGTCAGAGGTTTCTGTCAGATGTATGAGCAAAAGGGTGGGCATGCACACAAAAGCTTGGGTTCAAGACTGGGCCCATGGTACCGATAATGGATACTGCATCCTCCAAGAATTCTAGAAGACCTTGAACATTGCTGAGGGATTTCAGAAGTAGGATTTCTCCTTCAAATTTGGTGAACCCTGACATCGGATTGCATAGAATTCGAAGCAAGAGTTACCTGCAGACATTAAGGAGATGAAGTGTGTTTGTGTGGACACGCATCCCGCGTCAGAAAAGTTCAGACACATAAGGAGATGCTTTTGTATAATTCATGTTATTTACTAGAACGATTTTACTGGCCCTCCGAACATCATTGTGCTCTCCGCTATAAATATGCATTCAGACCTTTTCCAAACCACTAGTCATTTGCCCAGCGGGCCATAAAAGCAATGTATCATGTAACCATGTATTGGGATGAAATTTCAAAAGCTCTCCATTTAGGCAGCAGGCCTTAGTGGGTTTGGGGAGCTGTAACATTATCCATTTAATTATACATTTGGACACACTGAAAAAAAAAAACCTATATTATTTACACAATTGCCTGTAATATTCTCTCCAAGCTGTTAGACCTGAGTCAGAAACCATTAGAATGCTAATCAAGAGAAGAATATGAAATATATTTCCTTGGTGCAACTACAGCAAGTTTTCTAGACACTTTTATTTCAGCCACATGTTTTTTTTCCCCCCAGACCTTATATCTGAAGAGGTCTCCCATGGCCCTGGTGGGGGTACTAGACGGCTAATTTGGGAACACAACACAATCTGCCAATATTAGCTCTTTTTCTCAAAGACAATGTCTTGTACAAGGCACGGTACTTTATATTTGAGGAGAGCTAAATTGTTGGCATGGGGTGGGTATTCTATTCAGGGGGAAAAGTTGCTCCAGGATATGATTCTGTCAGGGATAGACATTGCATTAAATATTATCATTTAGATTAACTACCTGAGAGACACAGGGATGTGCCTTTCTGGATCCCAGGCGGTCTAGAATATGGTAGAACAGAGGGCAGGTGTGTGGAAGGAAGCCCAAATACCTCTATTCATTTACTAATATTTTTGAGCAGCTACAAAGCTCCATGTATTCCGTGGGTGCCAGTTGCATGGAGTAGGGGAAGAAGTCTTGTCTTATAGGAGTACAGCCTTTGGAGGGGAGGCAGATGACAAAGCAGAAAACCACGCATATTAATAAAGGGAAGCTCACAGGTCGGGGCTTGTTGGCCCAACACGTGCTCGGGGCTGCACAGGTGAGCTTCCTTTCTCTCTCGACTGCCTCCCGCCCACCCCAGCAAGTCGGGGTCTTGGATTTATGCCTCAGACTCTGGTAATGGGTCTCCCCTTAGCCCAGACTGGGGTCTGTCACTTGGCTCTGCATGTGGCTTCAGTCCTTCTTTGGCACTTCTTTCACTCCGAGTATTCAGCTTTGTCCTTTTTATACTTCATCTGAATAAGAGTCTTGAGTTAAGCTTGCAAGCATGTGATGCTGCCAGAAACATGGTCTAATATCAGGCGAGAGCAGAGAACTCAGACAACCTCCACATCTAGGATCTGATTTACCTCCTCTAAGCAGTAGTAACTTATGGGATGACATTGACTGGCCACGCATTTGCATAATAGATAGACTATCTCTTTGTTTTCTTCTTTGTTGTCACTGCTTACTGCTTTATAATGTTCATAGTACAACTGATACTTCCCATATTCTCTGGATACAACACACAGTTCCACTGATGTGTACCATTTAGATAGGTGGCTTCATCAGAGCACAGTGTCCTTGTGTGGACACCCTTGGAGTAGAAGAGGAGACCCGGACTGCAGATGATACTGTCAGGAACTCTCCTTCCCACCTCTGCTACTACTTACGTTGTCAAGGTGTTGACATACACAGCAATAGCGCTTTCAGCCAAATGCCCTGAATTTACGAGATTGGCAAATGTTGACTCCTGATGGGTTTCAAAGAGGGAATGGGATTTGGGGAGAACATACTAACATTTTATTCAGCTTAACATTAATAAAGAGAGATTTGTCATTTCACGTTAAATGTGGCCCTTGAGGAAATCTGGGTTAAATGGGCCCTTGAGGAAACTTCTTTGAACTTAAGTAGTTTCTTGCCAACATTGAAATTTACTTTTGTGGGTATTTTAGGGCTTTGAAAATCAATCAATGCACCATTAAACGGATCCTACCATTCCATAACCATATGATATCACGGAAATAATTTAAAAACTCTTCCAAGACTCAGTTTTCTCCTCTGTATCATAAGAATAGTAATAACTGCGTTGCAAAGTAGAATGAAATGAGAGGACTTCAGTAAAGCACTGAGTCTGGCTCTTGTATGTAGGAGGCATTAAACGTATGGCCCTGTTAGAGTTTTGCTTTGCTCATCGAGTGGAGTCCTGGGCTCACACCATCCCAATTGCCCACTATCGGGGGTGATTCTGCTTTCTAACGTATTTTCTCTTAACTGCTCCAGACAAAAGAAGGAAGGAAGGAAAATGGGAAGGAAAGAAGAAAGGGAATGCAAGAATTAGATGACGGGAAGAACAGACAGGGTATTTGAAAGTGTGTGAAAGGTCACGTTTCTTTGCACAGAAATCTGTTCCGCCTGTGTCCTGGGCTCACGGGCCAGACTGGCATGCTGCAGGGATCAGAACTCTGGTGTTTGTTTATGCAGTCCTCACTTCAGCTGGTAGGTGCTCCAGTCCAGGAATTTTATGGCAGGAAATATAAAGTGCTGTTGGATCCGGGTGCTTTAGAGTCCTGGGTAGACTTGTTCGTTCTTAAAGTAAGAAGGTGACAATCAGCTAAGGACTATTAAGCTTCATGGCCTTGCTCTTATCACATTGCATCTACTCTTACCAGTTCTTAATCACTACAGTGTAATAACATCTTTAAAATTTATTGAGACAATTAGAAGCAAACAGTTCTTTTGACCCCCAGCTCTTTCAGAGTCACGTGATGCTACAAGAGAAAGTGGAGCCCCAAGATGGGTGTTTGCAGTTTAATGTTCATTTTAGGTGCCCAAGTGCCACGAAGAACAGGAAACCAGATTGCAGGAGTAAGAACCTAGAATTCTGGTCTCTGCTTTTCCTCTAGATTGCGCTCTGATCTTGGGGCTACCATTTGGCTTCCCTGAGCCCTCACGGGCTCACATGTAAAATGGGAATGGATCCGAGGTCTCATCTATCTCAAAAATCTTTTTTTTTTTTTGGAAAGAAAAGAAAGAACCTCTTTTGGGTTATGGAAAACAAATGCTTTCCTTGAGGTCACTGCCTACACTGTTGACTTCATCCTTTCCAGGCCACTCTGCTGTGTCCATAGCCTCCGCTAGATGTGCAGTGGCATATGGGACTTCTTGCCTTTATTTGAGTCACAGCCAATGGGACAACAAGGTAGAGTACCCGAGTGAAACGTGGCCCACAGGTTGGGAGGCCAGTGACCTAGATCCCGCATGACCTGGTGCTAGCCGGAAGTGCAGGATGATGAAAATGATAGTGGGACTGACTCACTTGGAAGCTGAACCCAAAGGCTAGGAGGTCAATTCAGGATTGACCCAGATAAGCTGCAGTCTCGGCAGAGCTGGCTGGTAGTGAGGATCTAATGGAACAGGTAGGTAGAAGCCAGGAGAGATGTTATGACTGGGGAGATTTTATGTGAACTTTGAGACACATGCATGTGTGAGTACACACACACACACACGCACACAGAATTATTTCAGGGCCCAATTCTAGTCCATTTAGTACCCTGGGCTTAAGAGTGAGGGCTCTGCAGTTATGCTGCCTGGATTTAAATTCCAGCTGTGTAACCTTGGAGAAGTTATTTAACCTCTCTGGGCCTCAGCTTTCCCACAGGTATAGTGGGGCTGGGTGCTGATTGCACCATTCCCATGGGATTGTAGATAAAGTGCTTAGCATAACTCCTGGAACACAATAAGAGATTGATACTTTCACAGCTATTATTGTTTTTGTATTCATTATATTTGTGTTGACTTCAACAATAAATCTCTTTTCCTTGAGGTAACACAAATAAGTCTTTCCTTCCTTGGAACTAGCAAAGTCTTAACTAATCTCCCATTCTTCCAGGGTGGGGGCTCTTTCTTCCCCCATGAGGCCTTCCTTGATTACCATAGTCCCACTTTCACTTCCGCTGAATTTTGACTGCATCTATATAGGACTTTGCAGAACAGTATCTGGTACAATTATTCCAACCACCACAGCATGTCCTGTTTGAATTGTGGTGTTTGTGGTATTTCATGTTTAAATCTTTTCTTTCCCAACAAAGAAGCTCCTTGAGGGTAAGGGCTATGCTTTGCATTTACTTATTTCCCAATGCCTAACATAATGTTGGAATGACCAATGGAGTATAATAAATTTGCATTATTGGACAAACTTGGGTCAACCATGAAGACCTTTTCCACAAAGTAGTTCTGCCATTCCTTGTATCGTCTTTGGCTAGCTCATCTAGCAAGTTTACAATGTTTATTTAATAGTACAAGACTTAAAAGCAAACAAATTTTAAGAAGTCAAGTGCATCTGGGTTCTCATGTTACATGTGCAACTAATAAACTGCTCGATGTCAGGCAAATCATGTCTACTTTCTGAACCTCAGTTTCCACATCTGCTGAGTGAGGCTGATAAATATTTTAACCTCTCATTTTTCTGCCACATTGGTCTAGTGTCCATGACATATAATGACTGATTTCTTGGAATTCATTCTTTTGCAGAACTTCGTAAGAGGGTTTATTTGTGCTTGGAGCTTTAGTGTTGCTCAGAGGCAGTGTAACGTGGCAGTTAAAATCAGAGCTTTAGAGTCACAGACCTGGGTTTGAATTCCTTGTGGTCTACAGCAGGGCAGTGAATCTCTCTGATCCTCAGGAATAAAACCTGTCTCTGATAAATGGCATGGAGACCGGAGATGATAATGTATATGAAGTGTAAGCATTCCAAATTTGGTGGTCAAGGCCAGGGCTTAGACAATAACCTAGATTTATCTTTCAAACCCACATGGCTGAGAATCAGCCACGTCTCAGTGGGTCCTGTGTATTAGGAAAGACGTTTTCTTTTTACCTGGTTGCATTGGTGAAGGGTACACATAACTACTCCTTAGAAAATGCTTTGCTTGTTGAGTGTGCGGAATAGAGGATGCTGGGGGTAGAGCAGTCTCGGGAGTCTAGGCAGACAGATGGAAAAACATCACCAACAGCCTGGGTTTTTGCATTCAGCCTTTACTGACTTTCACGCTTCCATTGTGCTCATCATCAAAAGCCTTGGAGATGACATTCATAGGGTCTTTCCTCTTTTGGGAGGTCAGCTTATGCAAACAAATGGGCTATGGACCAACTCTGTGACCTTGAGCAGATTTTCTCACCTCTGTAAGCTTCTATTTCCTCATGTATGGAATGAGGATAACAATGACCTGCCTTATAGGAGCTTAAGTGTAATATAAAGCATGTGGCTCATAATAAGAAGTCAAAATATATAATTTTTTATTATCATTATCCATGTAAGATGATAACTATGTATGAAGAGGGATGATTAACCACCAGTAGAAGCACAGGTAGGAAGAGACTGGGTGGGCTAGCATCCAAATGCCCATGAAGAGGCATCTGGGCAGGGGTCCCTGCATCTGCACAATTTGGAGGGATGGCTTAGCATAGTATGTCGAGGATCTCTAAGTATTTTTTTTAAGATTTTATTTATTTTAGAGAGAGATAGAGAACACAAGTGGGGGGGGAGAGGCAGAGGGAGAGAGAGAGTCTCAAGCAGACTCCCTGCTGAGCACAGGGCCTGACGTGGGGCTCAATTCCAGGACCCTGAGATCATGACCTGAGCTGAAATCATGAATCAGAAGCTTGACCAATTGAGCCACCCAGGCGCCCCTAGATCTATAAGTATTTTAAACACTGGAGCTCAGGATGTGTGTTGAGGACATGAGGGAAGAAGAGACAGAGAAAGGGGGGCAGGATAAGATCTGGACAACCTTTGGTGTCCAATTTTTTCAAGTCACATCAGCCCCTTCTGCTTATTTGCTCACTTAGGAGGGATTCCCAGTATTCTAGTTCTTAGGCTGCTCCTGACTTGCCGTTCATGTTCCATGGGTCACTTAAACTCTGAGGCGCAAGCCACCCAATGGTCACAACGTTCTGCTGCTTAATGGGGTTGTTGCCTCCAGACCTGCATGTTAGGGGCACATGCAGATCATAGGTAGGGGCTAGACAAGTGCAAATATTTTTAATTCAATGTTTCTTCATGGCACCAAGTATCAAAAACAAAATTTGCATCCCACCATATCCAACTACCCAATGGTGTACTAAGATGGTATATTATCCATAAAACAGATGTATATATTTGAAATGATAGTAATGAGACTAATTCTAAAATAGTGACCATCTTTTGAGTGTTTACCACATGCCACTGAAACACTTTAATATATATATGGCCCCATTTAATCTTTACAACAAGTCTATGAGATAAATATTATTATTCCCACTTTACAGATGAGATAATTGAGGCTTAGGATGGTTAAGAAAACTGCCTATAGTCACACAGTCACAAAATTCACAAATAATACAGTTGGAATTTGAATGTGGGTTAACTTGAATGCTTGGTTTGGACATGCTAAGGAAGCAGCAGGATTGGGAACTCGGATGTTCTGAAAAATATGCAGAAAATCTCTATGAAATTATAGGGAGAGGCATAATGCCACAGGGGCACATTCAGCCAAACAACCAGATATTTGTCAAATGACTGATTAGTAGCTGCTAACTTGATTAAATACCACCTTGTATAGTATTTTCTTATCCTTTATCCCTTCGTAGCCTTTTTGGCTTTCAAATATAGCCGTAGAAATAAGAAAAGACAGAGATCCTGGTATACTCACAATAGCCATTTAAGGTAGATTCCTAATCTCTGTCTTACCAGGAGAAAATGGAACTTAAAATAGGATCTTCTCAAGGTCCCCTTGGCCGCCAGCGACCGACCTGGGATCTGAGCCCTGATTCCAAGCCTCCTTCCACCGCAGTGTGCTACTACCTCGAAAGTCGTGATCACAAAAGGCCCCGTTCTCAGGGCCAAACACCTCCATTTCTCCAGTTCCCAGATTTTCGTTTGAAAGTAATACCGTCTCCACTATGCTGAAAGCTGATACCACCCTTTCCCAAATGGGAGAATTAAATTCATTACTAATGCTTAAAACCCAATTCAGGTATGCTCAGCTACCAGCCCAGGCGCTGAAGTGAGACACCTATAATCATCTCTTTATTGTTTGCTCATTTTATGGGGCCCTCCCCCCTCCTCCCCCTCCCTGCCTGCCATCAGGAATTCACATCGTGGAGGCTCCTTTGCGGCAGCATGGGCAAGCATCTCAATTTCCAAACATCTGGCTGGTTTCAATCAATGAGGCTCTAAACATGCCGCTCCTGGGGCTACGGTGGTGGTGGGATAGCTGGGTTCAGGATGCAGATCTAGTAATCAGCAATATAAGCAGTAAGCTCTGAATTCTTTTGTTCATGAAAGCTGAGATTTATACTACCAAGGCTGGGGCTGGAAGGAGGTAAAAATGAAGACAAAGCCTTACTCAGTCTAACAGGGCTGACAAGCAAGCTTAGGAAAGTGGTGGAATGTCTGCTACTTCCCTGAAAACCAACATTCTACTTAGTGACTTCAAGAGAACAGAATCCAAGCAGATGTGCAGAGTATCAGGGCAGGCATTGGATGCCCAAAGCAAGGGCAACATGTGTATTCCGAGAGAGGGAATAACACTAAATTCTTTTGTTTGAACAGTGCTTTATAGTTAACAAAATGTTACCATGCACGTGGAGAGACGGTAATGAGCAGGGACTCTATGGCCAAACTGCTGGGTTCAAATGCAGCCCTTCCCAATTATAAGCCAAGTGAGCTTGGGCAGCTCACTTACCTGCGGGCTGTCTTATTTTCCTGGAAATGAGAAATACCATGACTGCCTTCCCATTAGGACTTTAGGACTTTTGTTATTTATTTCAGAGACGTAGGAGAGAGAGCATGCTCATGCATGAGTTTGCGTGTGCGCGCTCATCCGCGAGCGGGGAGAGGGGCAGAGGGAGAGCGAAAGAATCATCAAGTGTATTCCTTGCTCAGCCGGGTCCCCGGTCCCACCGCTGGATGTCACGAGCCTGACCCTGAGACCATGACCTGAACTGAAATGGAGAGTCCGGCCCTTAACTATCTCAGCCACCCAGGTGCCCCCACTAGTAGGACTTTTGTAAGGATTAAATAAGATAATGCATACAAAGTGTTTAGAGCACGCCTGCCACATAGTAAATGCTACGTGTTCGCTGTTATTTTATTTGTTCTTTATAAATGTCTTGCAAAGAAGGTAGAGTAGACATTATCTGTCTTGGAAAAAACAGCTCACCGTGGTTAAGAAGTTTATCTAAGATTATACCAGTAATAAGATGCAGAGCTAGACCCCAAACCCAGCTTCTGTGCTTTAACTCAGTGCTTCACCCATCCATTTATTTATTTATTCCTTTGTTCACTGTGAAGGTGTCAGCCTCTCTGCTAGGGACCCAGAGACGAATCTGGACATAGATATTTCCTAAAAGATACTGGAGGCTAATGATTGCTGCAAACACCTGATGAAGGCACTGCTCTGGGAAAGCTCAAAGTGAGTTTGGGGGAAGTTTTTATTTTTTACTACTTACTAATAGTTCTTATTATTGGGTTTCCCTAGAAGTTACCAAGCCAAAGGGTCTCAAACGTGTTTGAGTCTTGGAACAACTATCAGTCAGCCCTTGCACTGGGTTAAATGACTTAATGCAGCACAGTCCAGCCTTATTTGAGCATTGCATCCCTTTTTTTCTGAAAATACAGATGACATCCTGCAGATAGCCTGCAAGACACAAATGTGAGAAATAACCTCGGTATTATTTATTTATTTATTTATTTGAAATTGGTTTTAAATTTTTCCTGGTGGCTGTGCCTGAGGAGGGGAAGTAGGCGATGATTGATGTACTGGGCCTGCAGCTCCAGCCTGCCCAGTCATGGGTAAAGGCAATTGGATGTTTGTCAGTCTTTGGGGCCTGTGAGCTGTGAGTGTATCCTAAAATCAACTCTCAGGTGAATTATTTAAGAGAGTTTATTAAATGCTTTTTCCATATTAAATACTGTCATAGGCACTGTGTTAAGCCAGACAAGGCCTACCCTGTCCTAGAACTTATATTTTGGTGGAGTGACAGATCACAAAAATAAATAAACAAATAAATACAGTAATTTAAAATAGTACTCTATGCTATAAAGGCTGGGAAATAATGATATTACTACTATTGCTAAAATGCTAATAGATAATTATAGCCAACGAGAGAGAGATAACTATATAATAAGCAAGAGTTCTTTCTTTATTCACTTATCACAAGTCTTGTGCCATGGAGCACGTATTCCCAGCTCCTAGACTAGCTTCAGGTAGGTTCTGCTACCTGAGCAGAAAACATCACTCTTCATTTCTTTCTTTCTTTTTTTTTTTTAAAGATTTATTTATTTATTTGAGAGAGCGAGAATGAGGGAGAGTACATGAGAGGGGGGAGGGTCAGAGGGAGAAGCAGGCTCCTCGCTGAGCAGGGAGCCCGATGCGGGACTTCATCCAGGGACTCCAGGATCATGACCTGCATCGCTCTTCATTTCAAGCAAACAGTCTGCCAGTATGGCTTTCAGCATGCCTGCACATAACATTTGCAGAGCCCAGGACAAGAGCACAAATAGAGCCCCACATACCATGTGTCTAAATATCTAAATGTTACAAACCAAGTTAATAAACTTTTAAATCTGTCTTCCTACCTTGACAGATATAATGTCCTAACAATCTGGACAGCCAGGTTTGGGTTTAGAACTCCCCCAAATCTTGGATTTTTGCTCTGGGAGGTGGTGGCTTGGGGAGAATTAGCTCCTGAGAACCACCATTTTCCTTGTCCCATCCCCACAAACAGTAAGCGACTTCACATGAAAGATGTAGACCTTGGCCGAACACCACTTGGCATGGATCTCAGGCAGTATGTTCCCGAAATCCCAGACTTCTGGGTACCCAGCAGACAAAGGAACATATAGTACAGATATAAAGACTCAGTTATTTTCAGTCACTTCCAACTCTGCATGATTCAGTTTCCAGTGCTGGAATTTGGATGATAGGAAAACCTATAAAATATTGATATTATGCTCTCAGTGTATAAGATGTTTTGTCTGGAAAGAAGTGTGTCTTGGGGGAACTTCTAGACAATGGCATAGGAAACATACAAAATCGAGAAATATATAGACATGTCTTGGCAATAATAATATTAATTGATCACATAAGTTTCTAGAATCCAAACAAATGTCAAAACCTCAGAGCAGGTAAGAGTAAGTTCAAAATTATGAGCAAAACATTTCCTTTCCTTTGATTTCAGTTTCCCATATGAAAATTGCGTGTTTTGGATTCTAAGTTCCTTTCTAGCACATTATTCTATGATTTTATGATGTGATCTTCAAGGGATTTTCTCTTGAGTGGAAAGCAGGGATATTTATTAAGGGGAAGGGTCTGTCAGATGTTTACCAAGAGCAATAATTATAGATTATGTTCCAGTTCTTTACAGCTTATGTGAAAGGTTTCTGAATGCATTATCTCATTGAATTTTCATTCCCAGCCTGCAGTGCTGGTATTTTTTTATTCCCCATTTGCCACTGAAGAATATGATCAGTGGATTACCCACAATTTCTCAGCCTCTGAGTGGCAGAGCCAGGTCTCACATCCATATTATGGCCTTCAATTTTAAGGTGGGTGTGCAGGTTTTTAAACCACTGCATTTGGGGAAAACTGGTCTTGCAGGTGTGGAATCCATTCTTCCTGAAGGAAGAGAAGGATAAAACCCAGCAAGCATAGCCATGTCTCTTATGACTCATGAGTCAACTTAAAGAGAACCTTTATTGCGGACAGGGCAGCATTATGGCAGCTGCCGCCAGCCCGACATGCTTGGGTGTGCTTGTCCTCACAGCGGCATTGTCTCGCTTCGCCCTAGACACCTAGGCTCTGGGATAACGCAGCCAGTGGGACACTTTCCTGGCACATATGTTGTAAAATGCTTAAACGCTGAGAGCGTGTCTCTGAGTTCCTCTTCTGTTTCCATCCCTTAAACAGATTGTGCGTGCAGCCTGGCCCGTTGCGTGTGGCATGCTACCTGCCACAATGGGAAGGACTGAGTCTAGATGGAGAAGGAAAGGAAGCTCTGTTGTACAGAGCGCTGTCCTGCGTGCATGCTCTGCGAGACTCATGCCAGCCAGAGAACACCAAATCCTCCATCAAATTAGCATGAGAGGTGAGTGGTGAGAATGGAGCAGGGGGCGGGATGGTATGAAACACTAACCACGTGAGGCATTAAAAAGAAAGCAGAGCAGACTGCAAGTTCACTGTGAACGAGGCAGACGAAAGACAGTAAGTCAAAACAGAAGGAGGGACGACTGCCAAGCTAATCAAATGGAAACACACAGTTTGGGGGAAGATAATGTTTGGGTCCCTCCACAAGCGATGGCTGGCCATGACACATCTGTGTCCCCACCACACTGCTGCTTGGCGGTCAGCACACGCGGATCCGTCTTTCGGTCTCTGCTCCTTCCCTTAGTATCTGTACGGCCGTGGGTCACTTGATTAAACTCTTACACCTTAGTCTGTTTGTCTGGAAGAATGGGGGGGTGATGAAACCTACCACTAGGGTTTTTGTGTGTGTGTGTGATTAATATGTCATATATTCAATGCAGACTGGCTTTGGTCAGTGTTTGGAACATAGTAGGTGTTCAGCCGCATTACATTAGCTACATCCTCAGAATCGCCGTCATTGTCTTTCCGTCTTTAATGTTGCACACGGCATCTTCAGCGACTGTTGAAGCACTTGTTAAAATTCTTAAAATCAGAAGTAGTGGGGAAGAACTTACGTACAATAAAACACACTCATTTCAAGTGTGAACTTCAGTTAGTTTTGAAAAGTCTGCACATGCAAAGTCACCACTACAGTGAGCAGAGAAGAGTTCTGTAGCCTGAAGTGTCCGTCCGTTCCTGCCCACGACCCCTCAAGCTCCCAGGGCAGGCAGTTGCGCGACTGCTTTCCATCTGTGACGGTACTGCACGCTGTCATGTGTTAGTCCCTCGTTATTGCCCTTTTCGTTTTTCTGTTTATTTCCGGTTTAATTTACTCTTTTTCTTTAAAGATTTTATTTACTTATTTGACAGAGAGAGACACAGCCAGAGAGGGAACACAAGCAGGGGGAGTGGGCGAGGGAGAAGCAGGCTTCCCGCGGAGCAGGCAGCCCGATGCGGGGCTCGATCCCAGGACCCTGGGACCGTGACCTGAGCCGAAGACAGATGCTCAACCGACTGAGCCACCCAGGCGCCCCTAAGTTACTCTTTTTCATCCAGCTCTTTCATGTGTGCATTTAGATAATTGACTTCAGTGCTTTCTTCTAATACTACCATTGAAAGCTCATGTTTTCCCTTAAAGCCCTGCTTTAGTTGCATCTCAAAAATTTATGTTTTAATTTTGATCTACTTTAAAATAACTTATAATTTCCCTTTTTACTTATTCTTCGATCTGTGATTTAGTAGCACATTGTTTATTTCCCAAACACGTTGAGTTTTTTTTTTTTAAGTTTTTGTTTTAATTCCAGTTAATATACAGTGTGATATTAGTTTCAGGTGTATAATATGGTGACTCAAAACTTCCATACAACACCTGGTGTTCATCAGGACAAGTGCAGTCCTTAATCCCCATCACCTGTTTCTCCTGCTGACCCTTCCCCCACCCCGCCCCACATCCCCTCTGGTAACCATCAGTGTGTTCTCTTTAGTTATGAGTCTGCTTCTTGGTTTGTCTCTCTTTTTTCCCCCTTTGCTCATTTGTTTTGTTTCTTAAATTCCACGTACAAGTGAAATTGTATGGTATTTGTCTTTCTCTGACTGACTCATTTCACTCAGCATAATACCCTCCAGCTCTATCCATGTTGTTGCAAATGTCAAAATTTTGTCCTTTTTGGACGGCTGAGTAATATTCCATTGTGTGTGTGTGTGTGTGTGTGTATCACATACATACCACATCTTCTTTATCCAATCATCAGTCAATGGACATTTCGGCTGTTTCCATAATTTGGCTATTGTTGATAATGCTGCTATAAACATTGGGGTGCATGTTTCTCCTCAGGCAAGGGAAACAAAAGCAAAAATAAACTATTGGGACTTCATCAAGATAAAAAGCTTCTGCACAATGAAGGAAACAACAAAACTAAAAGGTTGGGACACCTGGGTGACTCAGTGGGTTAAGCGTCTGCCTTCAGCTCAGGTCATGATCCCAGTTTAGGATTGAGCCCCGCATTGGGCTCCTTGCTCAGCAGGGAGTCTGCTTCTCCCTCTCCCTCTTCTGCTCCCCGTGCTTGTGCTCGAATATGCACGCTCTCTCTGACAAATAAAAATTTTAAAACAAAAAAAAAAACCTAAAAGGCAGCTTACATAATGGAAGAAGATATTTGCAAATGACAAATCTGATGAAGGGTTAGTATCCAAAGTATATAAAGAATTTATAAAACTCAACAGCCCAAAATGAATAATCCAATTAAAAATAGGAATTTTCAAGGTATCTTTTTGACAGTTTCTATTTTAATTCCATTGCTACCCTGGCCTCTTTGACCTGCAATATCAGTCTTTTCAACTAAGTGAGAATGCTGTGTTCTCATTGTGTGTTCTTCCTTATACTGCATTCTAGAAAGTACATCCACCTAAAAACTGGGAGCAATTATAGGGCTCAGATATTTTGTTTCCCTCCTCCTAGGGATCACAGTCCTCTGCTGTTATTTGGAATAAGCTACTTATTGCTTGTCAATTGAAAAGAATTGTCTGACGGGTTAAGGCAGCTTTAAAAATCTTTGGCACAATGTATAAGACCCAGTCCAGTGCTTAGCACATAGTACAGACTCTGCAAATGCTTGACACATTGAATCTGCATAAGAAAATATCATTTAGAACCTATATATGGTGTCCAAATCCCTTGTCTTCGAGGTCCAGAAAACCCAGTTGTCCAAGTTCATCAGAGAGTAGTAGGATCAAGACCGCCAACCAGGTGTCTTGATCTCTGTACTTTAACAGGCACACTAATAAAGGAAAGCTCATCTCTCTCTAGAATGTCAGGAGGGGATTAGGCACTCCAGCAGCTACACTCATAAAGTTAAAGAAATGGGTGATCTGGAAAAGGCTTAGTTATGAAGCTTCTAAAAGGGGTATCCCCTCCTAATCGAATGTCAGTGGTCATGCAGGGGAGAATGGATAAGCCGCCCATTCCCAGAGACCTGAGCCTTGTTACTTTGCCTTTCGAGCCTCTGCTTGGACCCACAGTGTTGAGGAATAGAATGTCGGTCTTAGAGTAAAGCCTTCCAGGATCCACATCTCATTTACTAACCATTCAACCAGGAAAAATAGCTTATCTTCTCCAAGCTCTGGTTGCCTTCCGCACGATAAGGAACATACTCATCCCTCAAGATTTTAATATAAATACAGCACTTAAGAAAATCCCTAATAAATGGCAATGACCCCACTAACTGGCCTCCAAACAAAAGATAGGCCAGGTATGATGTTTAGATAGGTAGATAGTTGAATACAATGTTAAAATTTAGGAGTCAGGCAGATGTGGATTTGAATCCCAATTCTGCCACTTGCAACATTGTAACATGCGGAAGTTCTTAACCTCTGCATAGAAGTCAGAATTGATGGGGTTAGGCCCTGCGTGGATCCAGACATGCATTTCCCAGATTCCTTTTCAGGACCGAAGAACTTTGTTTTCCAGCTCAGTCCTGTCCAGGGTTTGCCCTTGGCTGAAGGTCACCTCACAAACATCACAACTGCTTCCTGGGGGCAGCTTTCATTCAGTGACTAATTGGTTTGGAGGCAGAAAGGCCCACCCCCGTCTCCCACTGGGGACAACTAGAAGAGGCCCCCACGACTTCAGAGCTTCTGGTGGAGTCAGCTGCGCCCTGGGGGTGAGTGTACCATAGCCCACCTTCTCTCCTGCCCAGGTTCGATTCTTTCCCTTGCCCCACAGGTGTCTTTGGAGAGCATTGCCCAACAAATACTCTCTGTGCCAGTCTCAGTCTCAGACTTGCTTTCCAAGTAAGAGACCCCCAAAGACAAATCACCCCCAAATCTGAGTGGCTACACGAAAGTCTTGATTTACATAGTTCAGCAGACGGCTTTTCTCCACACGGTCACTCGGTGGGTTAGGCTGTTGATCAGGTTCTGCTTTTGCCCCACAGCATCTGGAACAAGCCAACTCTAGTTGTAAGTCCCTGAACAGCTGGAAGAGCACGGACCAGCTCTTCTGTGCACTGGGCTGAGGGGAGCTGTGACTCTTGCACGCAGACCCTGGGCAGACTGAGAACGAATGCAGCCACCAAGACGAGGGGGACCAACGCACGAAAGCACGTCAGTGGTCAGGCCGAGATAGACCATTCCAGGGGGACAGATGTCATAAATTGGTAGGAGCAGAGGGTCAGGAATGTGTTCTCCTTTAAATTTTTCAAATTTTTCTTTTTGCCACATTCAGCTATTTTTCTAACATGTCCATGAATTTCGCCTTATTTTCATGGCTGCCTAAGTAGTTATTATTTAAAGAAATATCTTTACCTTTATAAAAGGACTGTGAAGAGAAGACCAGAATTATTCTGTGAAGGTAGGACATAAAAAAGAATAGATATATAACATCAAAAAAGTCCGTATGTTCTAACTAGATAATCTTTCCTGCTAGAAGACTCTGAGCTTGAAGCTCATTCCCTGTTAACAATGTTGCTTAGCAAATAACAGAGAGGTAGGAATAATAGCACAAGCACCCGACTGATCTTTCTTCTTAGCAACCAGGAGAACTGAGAAGGGAGTCATGTTCTCACTGTGTTAGGCAAGGTGTTTCCATGTGGTCGTGGCATCCATGTGCTCCCCTAATAGCAGCATCCCAGATTTTGAGAAACATGAAACCAGGGATCTGAATCAGTTTCCACATACTGCATCTTTTTTTTTTTTTTAAGTATAGGGTTTTCTTTTTTCCCAGTTTTGTTGAGGCATCATTGAAATAAACATCATGTAAGTTTAAGATATACAGTGTGATGATCTGATACATGTACATATTGCACAATGATTACTGTAAGAAAGTTAGTTTTAACACATCAATCACCTCACACAATTACCTTTATTTTTGTGTGTATGTGGTGAGAACATTTAAGACTTTCTGAGCAACTTTCAAATATATAATTAAGTATTGTTAACTACAGCCACCATGCTATGCATTAGATCCCCAGAACTTATTCATCTTATATCTTTAAGTTTGTACCCTCTGGCCAACATCTCCCTATTTCCCACCATCGCCCCCCCCGCCCCATCCCTGGCAACCACCATTTTATTCTCTGTTTCTAGGAGTTTGGCTTTTTTAGATTCCACACGTAAGTGAGATCATGCAGTATTTGTCTTTCTCCTCTGACTTACTTCATTTACCATAACGCCCTCCAGGTTCATCCACGTGCTGCAAATGGCAGGAGTTCCTTCTTTCTCATGGCTAAATAATTTCCAGTGTGTGTGTGTGTGTGTGTACCACATTTTCTTTATCCATTCATTTACTGGTGGATACTTAGGTTGTTTCCATGTGTTTGGCTCTTGTGAATAATACCGCAATGAACAGTAGGAGTGCATCCAGCAATCCCGCTTCTGGTATACATCTGAAGGAAATGAAATCACTATCTTGAAGAGGTATTTGCACCTCCATGCTCAATGCACCATTATTCACATCTATTACAGTTTGAACTTCACCAGAAAACTGGTGCTTTATAGGAGTGAGCAGACAGAAGTAATAGATTCTAATGAGCTTGGATCTGAGGCCACAGAATCTTGTTAACATCATCAGCAGCTATTTGACCCAGAGCAAACTCTCCAAGCTTGCTGGAAACTGCACAGAATATATCCTGCTCTCTGAGCACTTCATGTCTGCTGTCTTTTTCCTGTGCTGTGTCTGCCCTCATTTTGCTGCATGTCTTTATTACATCCTTGTTAACCAACCCCCCCGCCACCATTCCAAGTCAGCATCTCAGTTTGCCCTGTTGTGCTTTGCATTTGGCTTAGGAGTCTGGGTCCTACCCCCTGCTTGAGGCTAACACCGATTCAGCATCCCCTTCAAATATATATGCAAGAATATGTCCCAAAACTCTGGAGAGATCAAAAACTCCCTGAAGTCAGTGGGCTTTGTGCAGCACTGTACAAAGCTGCACAAAGCCCACTGACTTCAGGAGGTTTTTGATCTCTCCAGAGTTTTGGGACAGAGCTAATACATGTGTGTATACAAAAGCTGTATCAGCAGGGAGGAATAAGAAAAATCCCTTAGTGGAGAAATCTAATAAAAATTACATGATGTTACCTTACCCTTCCAGGCATTTAAGGAACTTGACTTTCAGAAAGATGATACGTTTTGACATGAAATTAAGTACACTTTCCTCCCTGGCTAAGGCTGGCCTGTTTTGAGCTTTTCTGTTCAAAGCTTGGCACGAACACAGCTACTGAGGCAAGTAAGGGTGAGGTGCAACCAATCACCACTGGCTTGTGATCCATTATTAAGACCAATGGCTTGTTATAATCTCAGGGCAATGCATTCTATTGGGAACCAGTTCAAGGGCAAGGATTTTCATGGCTAATATGAGGAGGAGGATGATATGATAAAAGGCAAGGAACGGAAAGGAGAGGAGGGGAGGGGAGATGCGAGGAGGAGAGAGAAGAGAGGAAATGGAAATTGAAGATGCAGATGCTCTAGTCAGGTGGTCTCAGGGTATTTCAGGGCTCCATGAGCTTAGGGCCACATCTGCATAGTATATTGGCTTTTCTTCAATGGTTAGAGCATTGCCTTCCACAAAACAGAGGATACACATTTTTTTGTTGTTGAATGAGAGAATGAATATACATGTATGTGAATTGTATGTTACAAAAATGAGATTATATTGCAACCTAATCTTTTTCACTTAATAACATATTGGGTACGTTTTGCCATATCAATAAATGCACATTTACATAGTTTTTTAGGCATTCCAGAGTGGTCTATGTTTTGCCTCCATGGACATGTAGTACTTTATTAAGGCACCCCTTCACTGAGGTATATTAGAGTTGTTTCCATTTTTCATTATTACGAACAATATTGTACTAAACATTTTTGAAAATACTTTAGCTATTTTCTGATTATTTGCTTGGGATAAATTCCTAGAAGTAGAATTAGAGTATATAAATCAAATATTCTTGTGGCATTTAATTTACGTTTCCAAATAGCCTTTCAGGAAGATTAGACCAATTTACTTTCCACCAGATGCATATGAAAATATATGTTCTCAACAGTTTTGATAAAAAAAAATAGGCATTGCTCATCTTTTAAAATAGACATTTCTCTGACTATTGTTAACATAGAAGTTTCTTTTTAATCTGTTATACTTTGTTCTCTCCTTTTTTCTTGCTATTTGCATTTCTTTCTTTTGTGGTTCCTTTTGTATCCTTTGACCTTGCTAAATCTACCTCCGCTTCTTTCCTTACTGATTTTTAAGAGCTCTCTATATATGGAGAACATTAATCCTTATCCCATATATTAGAAGTATTTTCCCTTCTTTCTGTCATTTGCTTTTTAGTTCTGTTTATAATGCTGATCGTGGCGGGAGCTGATGCTGCTGGTGCTTTTAGTTCTGTTTATAATAGTGATCGTGGCGGGAGCTGATGCTGCTGGGGCTGTTAGTTCTGGTGTTGCTGTTGGTCATGTTGTTTTCTGTTGGTGATGGTACTGGTGGTGGGGTCGATTTTAGTAGTGGTGGTGGTGGTGTGTCATTTTACCCTACCGAAGTTTAAGTTCTACCACTAGCATATCCTGCTTTAGTTTCTGCCTTTGGTGCCATTCAAAAATTTTTTTCTTTTAAAAAAGACTTTTGTTACGGTAAAAACTATATTTAAAAACATATTTGGGGCACCTGGGTGGCTCAGTTGGTTGAGCCTCTGACTCTTGATTTCAGCTCAGGTCATGATCTCAGGGTTGTGAGATCAGTCCCACGGTGGAAACACGTGTTTTGTTCTAATGCTTTTACGGTCATTGAAACACATACACTCACATGCGTTTTAATACTAATCTGTCTGGAATAAATTTTATCTAAAGTGTATAGTAGTGTGAAAGGATCAAGAGATCATCATTCACTATCTCACACCATCTCAGATTGGAAGGCAGCACTGAATTTATGGCTCTCAATTAGGGAGAAGTATGCTGCTAAGGCTTGCCGGACCCAACAGAGTGGGCAGTGCATCTTACAGGGTGCTGGGAAGTGTGTTGTCCAGGGGCTGGTGGATTTTTAGAGGTCCATGTATCCTGACATCTGCATACGGGAGGTTATTTGGGGGAGACTGCTGTTGACTGACACTCAGACGTGTGTTTCTTAGAGGGAGTCAGTTCCTGATAAGCTGGCTTTCCAAAGCCAGGGGCTGTCACTAATTGATTTGCCTGACAAAGTAGGCCCATGGAGGGGAGTTGTTGATCAATTCAACAGGTTTAAGAGCAGTTCAGATGGTTACCCATTACCATGGCTACAGAGAAATCAGTCCTTTCCCATGATTGAAATGATTTCCCATCATTTTCAGCGGGGATCTAATTTTTTCCCTAAGTGATGAAGAAGGGGAAGAGATTATGTCTTAATGTGTTTCATTTCCTTTTACAATGTGAGTTCTTGGAAGTTAGGAACTCCCAGCCCTGGAAGTCTGAAAACCAGGGTCTCAAGCACGTGTCTAGGCTATGATTTATTTATTTATTTATTTATTGGATGGAGGGAGGGGCATAGGGAGAGAGAGAGAGAGAGAACCTTAAGCAGGCTCCTCACTGAATGTGAGGATCATGTGAGATCATGACCTGAGCCGAAATCAAGAGTTGGACGCTTAACCAACTGAGTAACCCTATACAACCATTTAAATGGTCATGGATTCATATGATTCTGATGTGTTTTGATTTTGATTTTTGGCACTGGGAAGATCAAAAATCATCAGCATCCACTGCTTCACATTGCCAGTGACACTCATATTTATACTTGAGAAGGAAGGCATAATTGGTGTGAATCAGAAACATTCATGCTAATGCTGTCCATCAGCCAGTATTATTTAGTACTTGCCGTGGCTTTAAGTGAAGTCCTTTATAAGGGCTACTTCATGAGAGCGTCACAGTAATCATCGAGAGACTTCTTATGCCTGCCTTTTACAGATGAGGAGTTGAGGTTCAGAGAAGCAGTCAGTGAGTTAGAGGGGACTGGCGTGAGGGAGGGATGGAACTGGTTGATTTCCTTAGTAAACATTACATAACACAGTGTTTCAAGATACCTAGACTTGATTTTCACCCTGGATTATCTCCTGTTGGCCTTCTATAAATGAGAAGGATTCACATTTAGAGCATGCTAGGGAACTAATGTTAACGGACCCTATTGTGCCAGACACCAGTGCCTCCAGAGCATAATTTGATCTTCCCAATAGCCCTGCCTGGTGGCTGTTACCGCCATCCATGTTTTAGAGAAACTGAGGCCCAGGGAAATCAAGTAAAGTTACCAAAGCTCCACAGTTGGTAAGTGGCTGAGCCAGGATTTTAAACACGGTGATGCTGTTTAGTTCCAATGACTCAATTATGTTGTCCTGTGTCTAAAGCAAAGTGATCCGTGACATACTCTGATGTTCCACGAACTGATTTAATGACAAGCTGTCTTGGTTAAGAGATTCTAAGCAATGGGTCCAAAAATCTTATTCTCTTTCTTTTCAGAAATGTAACCTGTAATCTGAGTTTGGCCAAGTCAAGCCAGTTTTGTGACTAATCCGAAATCCATTTCTGTGTAACCTGATCCCTCATAGTGTTGCTTTGATTCCTAGAAAGAGGGTAATGGCTTTTCCAAATCAGTGTTATATTATTTTCTGACTCTCTCATGATCATGGGGGTAATTAATCACTGGACGTTAAAACAGAAAGAGTTTGCAGTGAGTCTGCATGAGCAGCCTAAGCTTGGGAGGACAGGAACAGTGCCATTAACAGAGTCTTCCCATGAGAAGAAGCAGAAAGCCTTGTGGCTCTGGGGGTTTCCCACATCCCCATTTTAGTCCTCCAAGTAATCGCTGATGGACTTTTGATGACCATAGAGTTTATTTCAGTCAGTGCTGTACTTTGCCAGTTGGCATATTGCAATCGAGAAAACACACTAAAAGGTAGTCTCATAATAGCATGGTGGTCACAAATTTCAGCTAAGTTTTTACTATGGAACACCTATACTTTGTGGGATTTCATTCACTCTGTGGCAAAATTAAATAAGTCTACTTCTCCTGAGGTCTTTTAGAAGGAAGGTAATAGCAAGTTTAGGAGACCAGTAAGTGAAAATATCATTAGTGGTGAGTATAAGCTCCCTATCTCAAAGTGATCACAGAGTGGCTTTTGTTTTCCACGGAGACTCTATGACTAGAATGAGCAAACTCAAGAAATATTTGTTGACTGAAAGAAGGAATGAGGGTCAGGTAGTCTGAGCCCTTTCCAGAATTAGTGGGTCTCTCATCCTGTAGACACTTGACATTTTCATCTTTCAGACACTCCTGAGTGAAGGGAAACAAAGATGAACAGATTTCTGCACTCGCAGGCCTTAGAAGTTAGTGGTGGAGGTAGGCATGTAAACAAGTAATTTATATAGTAATTCTTTTCGGTAGACATGTAAACCAGTTGCAGGATGGAGGAAATGCCTCACTGCCTGAGAACTAAGTCAGAGAACCTTCCTGGAGGAAGTGATATTGAAGTTAACTATTATAAGGAGAGTTGAAATGAAATGGTTCTTCAAGCCAGGGAGGAGTCCTGGAAATAAGGAGAATTATGAGGATATATCAAGAAGCAAAAAAGAAAGGGAGTTGGGTTTTGGTGACGGGAAGGGCTTTATAGAACACCAAGAAAAGATGCCATCTACCTTTAACAGGCAAGTCATTTGTATTTATTGAGTGACAACATACGTGAGTCTTTTTGACAAGCACTGAGGATACTGAAAATCAAAGAGACGTATCTGGTCTCTGCACAAAGATTCACATAGTCCAGGGTGGAGGGAAACAGATTAAACAAGTAGTTCCAATCGACGGTGGTGAGGACCATGGTGAAGGAGTACAGAGGCTTTGGGGGCACATAGCTTAGCTGATTTGGCGGGAAAGGGTTAAAGAGGTAAAAAGCTGGGACTTGAGGAGGATAATTAGGAACGAGCTAAACAGAAGAGGTAATATTGGTAAAAGGGAGAGAAAATGTTGCAGAATGTTCAAGAAATTAGAAGATCAGTCAACTAGATCCTAGACTTCAAAGCAGGTGTTCGAGAGAGGAGGCTGAGGAGATGAGATGGTCAGATCATAAAAGGTATTACTAGCCACATACTGAGTGATAGTGAGCAGTACCACAAAGAGTTATAGATGTCAAGGGAGCCATTGAAGGGCATAGAGCAGGGAGAGAAAAGAAATCCACTTCGATCTTTTAGAGTGGCTGCATCTTTTTATCTATCTTCAGGAACTAAATGATGGAGGAGGTTGTAGGATAGGTCTTCCAGCCTTGGAGGATCAGGAACCTCAGTGCCACTGAGTCAGCGTCCTTCCCTGCTTTCATGATGTCTTCACATCCATGGCATTATTATCCCATTGCGCCAAGTAAGAGGCTGCATCTCTGGTTGGTTCAGACATATGGCCAAGGTTAATTAAGCGCCGTGTTGGTTTTGTAACTGAGGCAGCCCCAGACCTCTGGCCTTCTGCCATGGTGCATTGCCTTTTCCACTGTGTTTATTGTGTGGGTTTTCAAAAGCCCATGCAAAGCCAAGTATTTCCATGAAAAGTTGAGTCTTTTCTCTATTTCAGTCCTCAAAATGACACAGTCTTTTATCCCTGACTGCCAGGCTGTTCTTAGCAATACTTCCCCATGTTCCCAATGACAGCAGCTTGCGGAGTGAGAAGTCTGCCTATGTGATATGATATAAGGAGGCTTAGGAAAGATGCCACTGTCCTTAGAAGTCTTCCCAAATTTGCCTTCCATAATTACACAACATTTTGCCTTTACATTTTATCTGGATGATAAAAGCAACCCCTACAAGAGGAGTCAGATCTCAGCTTTTGTCACCTACCAACAAGGCTGGGGATGCTTTTCCACCCATGCCAGGGGCCAGACCATCGAAGACTTGCAAACAATCATCATTTGATAAGTGAAAGAGATAGACCGTAGGCATCATCTCTGATTTTCCCCATTTTATAGATGGAGAAATTGAAGGTCTGAAAGAAAACATGACAAGCCTAAAGTGGCATGGGTTCCTAGAGCCTGGGTAATGATTGTACCCTTGGTGTCTTGTCCCCCAGGCCTGATTGTCCCTAATTCCATGCTAGGGCTATAGTCCAGGCAACACTCAATATTTGCCAAGCACTGTCCTAAGTGGTTTACACACATTAAATCATTAAATCCTCGTACAAACACAGTGAGGGAGGCACTATTATTTTATACACGAGACACAAAGATATTAAGTGAGTTTCAGAAATCTACAAAGCTGGCAAATGTCAGAGCTGGGATGTGACCCTTGGGCAGGCTGGCTCCACAGGCCAAGCTCCCAACCATTACCTTTGCTACCTTGGGGAGAATCTCAGCAGGTTTGTTGGGGTGGAAAAGACAGAGAAGGGCAAGAACAGCAAAAAGGAAGGTCAGTCTAGGCTGATTCATGATTTTGTCAGGAGGCTCTGTTCTGTCCTCCATTGTAGTGACCCAGCAACTGATTCTCAGCATATCCGTTCTCATGCCTTAGAGAGAGCAAAGCTCACAAACTGACAGCAGGACTAAACACAAGCCAAATGCATGCCACAGTTGCTGAAAAAAAGACAAAGCAGGCTTGGGGAAGTTAATAGAGTTGGAGTGTGCCGATTAATGAGGAGATAGTTGCAATCATTTTCTCTGACACAGCCCACATTGGAGGTGTTAAGTGTAGTGTGTCTTCTTTTTAGAGTGTGCAATGGGCAGGTGGTACCACTTCGGGAAGCATAAGGGAGATGAGGACAGGATCTGAGATTTGTCCAGCCAGGAATGGGGGAGGAATTGCACATGCTTAACACGGGGAAAAGAAGACTTAGATGTATCAGGCTCATTCCATGACCTTGAACAGCCACGCAGTCAAAGAATAAATGCTTCCTGCCTGGCTCCAACAGGACCAAGACGGCATACCTCACTCTGATACTTGGAAACTGTCACACAAAATGGAATGGGAAGAATCACAAAACAGTAGAGTAGCCAAGTTCCATGTTGGTATATTCAGCAGAAGTTAGATAAAAATCTCCCAAGAATTATTTCAGGGACAGGAATGCTGAGATGCGGGAGATAAGAAAGTAAGTCTGGCTAATGTGATCATCTGGTTTTCTTGAAACTTTCAGAATCTGGGAAATCTTTTGACAGTGTGACATACTCAAAGTTGTCTCCCAGTTATTGATTGTATGTTACTGTAAACCAAGGATGCCTAGTAAACAGGAGCTTTGCTTTCCAGCATGGAAAGCATGACGTCTAGCTTCATATGATTCAGTTAATTAACCACCACTTACTCCTAGACATAAGGCACCTTCTGCAGATGATCGGGTTTCCCTTTAGTGGGTGGCAGGGAAAAAAAAGTAGTATAAAGCAAAATACATGTGGTGGCAACTAATGGAATTATTTCTTTTTCTCTTGCTCTGATGTCTTGGGAGTGGAAGCGTCTCTTGTCTGTTCTGGTGAATAGAAGCAGACATGAGCTATTATTATGGTCTCTGCCTCGTAATTTCTGTGTCACCAAGATGTGCTCTGTTTATTACTGCACTTCGAAAGCTTTGGAATATTAGCCACATAAAGTCTCTCTCCATGGATTCTATTACCACACTCTTCAGTTGTTCCAGGAAACTGAAACTATAGAATCACATTTCTGGGGAGAAATAGCTCTCAGCCTTGTTCCTTCCTGGTGGTGCAGTCCACTGGGAAAGTTTTGTTATAGATCATTGAAATGGGAGTGATCCCTGGAGATCCTCTGGTTTATCCCCTGTCCTTGCCTGGCATGTTTGAGGAATTGAGATCCAGGGAGCAGAGGGAGCTAGTTCAAAATCATAGGAGACAATATAGATTTGGATTTCCAATTTCACGTATTCCTAGTTCTGTGGATTTACTCTCCTCAGATCCAGGCAACCTTGTTTGGAAGTTCTAATGCACATGAGAGGGGTGAAGGTTGTAGGTGGTGACCAGTTCAGCCGATGGGCCAGTCTTGTGAAGCATGGATGCCCTGGTGTCTGTAAGGTGAAAATAGTGAAGATAGCTTGGAGATTTAAAAATGAAAGGCAGGGTAAAAATGGTTCTAATTCTGTCAGAGCTCCTTGAGGATGCCGTGGCTTCTAAACTTCTTTCCCTCAGTAAGAAAGATAAACAGAAGGTCTTTCCAAAATGAGTACATTGGGCCTCAGTTTTCTCATCTGTAAAAACGGGACTGGCTTTACAGGATTCTTGTTAGGATAAAATGAGGTTGGATGCACTGCTTAAGGGGGAGGGGGTCCCTTGGTGCCCTCCTTTCTTTTTGTTTTGAGATGGAGAGTGCTGTCCCGAAGGATTGGAGGATGGCACTGTGGTCTCTGCACAATGGTGGGCATGGGGTTAGGGACAAGCCTGTTTGGGGGATGGGGGCCAGCCCTTGATTCTAACGTCTTCATTAAGATTTCTTAAAAGTGCCTGATGGAGAGGGATCAAATAAAATCATTTATTCCCTTACAGTTGCTGCCCACAGCACTGAAATTAAAGTCAGAATCCTCACCAGGGCCCAGAGGCCTTATGTATCCAAAACCCTGGTTACCTCTCTCCTCATGCCTGTCTTTCCCTTCTGTTCTTAACGCATGGAGTGAGAACAAAAACAATGTTCAACAAGTATTTTCTAAATGAATTATCACCACAATCCCTGTGTAGACTTAATTAGTAGTAGTGGAATAGTTCATTAAAGTTAAGATTCTTTGGATTATTTGTATACCTGCTAAATTATTCAATAATTTAAAAAAATGGTAGTACCCATTGCTGTCAGAGCTCAGTGAAATTAGTACACTAATGTACTACTGGTGGGTGTGTAGCTGGTAATTGTTTTGTGACTACAATTAGCAGTATGTATCAAGAACCACAATAAAGATAATATCCTTTGATCCAATAATGTCACTCATAGGAATTTATCCTCAAGAAAGAAACTAAGTGAAGTAAAGAGGCCATATTAATAGAGATATTCTTTGCAGATTTATGTACAAAAACAAAAGCATTGAAACATTCTAGTGATCCAACTAAATTATGGTTTCTTCACTGAATGGAATGTTATGAATAATTATAACAATTGTAAAGATAATGGTAAAACATTTACAAAATAATGTCTAAAAGGAATATCAAATAGCATCTACACTCTGGTATAATTACATAAATGTGAGTTTATCTGGACAAGAACAGTGGAGACAAAGGGAAAGTAAAAATTGTTGCATTAGGTTATGGAATTATGCTAGTTTAAAATTGAGCATATGCTCATTTTTATCCAAAGTAAATATTCTTTAAAGAGAAATGAATAATATGTTAATAAATAAGAAAATGTTATTAGAAACAAGATTTAAGAACATTTTTTTAGTTTTATGATTTCTATTTTAAAAAAAAGAAAACTCTTGCTTCTTCCAGCTGGAATGTGAAAGTGAAGAGACGGTTCTTCACATGGGAGATGAATGGTACTTTCTTTGTTCTCTCTGTGCCTTTCTCTGTCCTTTCCTTTTAATCAAAAATATCCTCTCCCCAAACTTCACTTCTAATTGCTCATCCTTCATTGTTTTCTTCAAATGCCTACCCTTCAAGAAGCCCTCCTCAGTTACTATTCCACTGATTTATTTACAGAAGAAAAAAATAAAAAACCTTGCATACTCATTCATCCATCCAATCAGCCAAGGCGTGAGGCTTCCTTTATCTCTTCATGGTCATTTGGAGTTTAAGGTATTCATTGGAGACTTCTAGTCTATCTTTCAAAGACACTGGCAAGAAGGAAAAATGACAGCAATCTGTTGTTTCTTTATCTTCCTTTTTTTTTTGAAATGATAATTTGTTCTGGCCATAATTCCTGGTGGAGCATTTGTCTAATTTCAAGTATATTTTTCATAATCCCATAAGCTGATGGTTGAGTGGGTTGCCTTTATTGCCCTGGATCCGAGCTTTAGCATTTTTCCAATAACTGGTGAAAATATCCATTCACATAAACAGAAATGCCATAATGGCTACATGTGGAAGTTCTGAGGTAATGTCTCTTTTCTCAAGAAAGTTTCAATTTGGAATTTTCCAGAATGACCCATGGAGCAGTCTGAGATTCTCCATTCCCATTGGGTCAGATGAACTTAGTGAGAACAGACAGTGGAGTTTTGAATGGCTGCCATATTCCAATCAGTGCAGGATTTCTAGCCTCTGGTGCACAAAAGGATTCCTAATCACAAATGGGATAGGAAAATCATAGAAGTCCTCTAGGATAAGTGGGTGGGAAGAAGAAAGGTGGAATAACAATTCTTGGGCATCTACAGTGTGCCAGATTTAGCACATGGCTTTTAATATCACATTTTATCCTCAGAAAAACTAGGTGATTTCTCAGGGCGATATTAACCCATTTTATAGGAGAGAAAACAAGATAAAAAATGTAAAAAGAGAAAGAAACTTGGGGAAGAAGCTTAATAAGATCACCCAGCAGGTTAAGTAACCCTCTGCTTAGAAGGCCGTTGATAATGGGGATGTTTTATGCAAGTCTATGCTTTTTGGCATCAAATGCAGGTTGGGGCGAATAGGTAGAAAATGAGAGGTTTTATTGAAAAACAGTCTTGTTCATGCGAATATTTTCATCCTATCCTTTTTACATCCTTCCTATATAGAATATTATAAATCTCTTTAGCTGAAGCTCGTGGTTGTCTGAATATCAGGCAGCATAGACATATTAGAGAAATAATGCTGGGAGTCCCCCAACCAGTGGCTGATGGGAGGTGGGGCATAAATACCTCAGCTCCTTCACCCGGCATGAGACACTCAGGTATGAATTCTTTTTTTTTTTTTTAATTTTATTATGTTATGTTAGTCATCATATATCATTGGTTTTTGATGTGGTGATCCACGATCCATTGTTTTCGTATAACACCCAGTGCTCCATGCAGTACATGCCCTCTTTAATACTCATCACCAGGCTAACCAATCCCCCCTCTCCCCTCCCCTCTAAAACCCTGTTTGTTTCTCAGAGTCTATAGTCTCTCATGGTTCATCTCTCCCTCCAATTCCATTCCCCTCATTTTTCCCTTCCTTCTCCTAATGTCCTCCATGCTATTCCTTATGTTCCACAAATAAGTGAAACCATATGATAATTGACCTTCTCTGCTTGACTTATTTCGCTTAGCATAATCTCCTCCAGTCCCATCCATGTTGATGTAAAAGTTGGGTATTCATCTTTTCTGATGGCTGAGTAATATTCCATTGTCTATATGGACCACATCTTCTTTATCCATTTGTCTGTTGAAGGGCATCTTGGCTCTTTTCACAGTTTGGCTATTGCGGACATTGCTGCTATGAACATTGGGGTGCATATGGCCCTTCTTTTCACTACATCTGTGTCTTTGGTGTAAATACCTAGTAGTGCAATTGCTGGGTCACAGGGTAGCTCTATTTTTAAATTTTTGAGGAACCTCCACACTGTTTTCCAAAGTGGCTGTACCAACTTGCATTCCCAACAGTGTAAGAGGGTTCCCCTTTCTCCACAACCTCTCCAACATTTGTTGTTTCTTTCCCTCTCCATTTTGGCCATTCTAACTGGTGTGAGGTGGTATCTCAATGTGGTTTTGATTTGAATTTCCCTGACGGCTAATGATGATGAACATTTTTTCATGTGTCTATTAGCCATTTGTATGTCTTCTTCAGAGAAGTGTCTTTTTATATCTTCTGCCCGCTTTTTGACTTGATTATTTGTTTTTTGGGTGTTGAGTTTGAGAAGTTCTTTATAGATCTTAGATACCAGCCCTTTATCTGTAGTGTCATTTGCAAATATCTTCTCCCATTCTGTGGGTTGCCTCTTTGTTTTGTTGACTGTTTCCTTTGCTGTGCAGAAGCTTTTTATCTTGATAAAGCCCAAAAGTTCATTTTTGCTTTTGTTTCACTAGCTTTTGGAGATGTATCTTGAAAGAAGTTGCTGTAGCCGATGTCAAAGAGGTGTTACTGCCTATGTTCTCCTCTAGGATTTTGATGGATTCCTTTCTCACATTGAGGTCTTTCATTCACTTTTTTATCTTTGTGAATGGTGTTAGAGAATGGTCGAGTTTCATTCTTCTGCATGTGGCTGTCCAATTTTTCCAGCACCATTTACTGAAGAGACTGTCTTTTTTCCATTGCATATTTTTTCCTGCTTTGTCAAAGATTGTTTGACCATAGAGTTGAGGGTCCATATCTGGGTTCTCTATTCTGTTCCATTGGTCTGTATGTCTGTTTTTGTGCCCGTACCATGCTGTCTTGGTGATCACAGCTTTCTAATATAGCTTGAAATCGGGCAACGTGATGCCCCCAGCTTTGTTTTTCTTTTTCAACATCTCCTTGGCGATTCGGGGTCTTTTCTGATTCTATACAAATTTTAGGATTGTTTGTTCCAGGACTTTGAAAAATGTCATTGGAATTTTGACCGGGATGGCATTGAAGGTATAGATTGTTCTGGGTAGCATAGACATTTTAACAATGTTTATTCTTCCGATCCATGAGCATGGAATATTTTTCCATCTTTTTGTGTCTTCTTCAATTTCTTTCATGAGTGTTTTGTAGTTCCTAGAGTATAGATCCTTTACCTCTTTGGTTAGGTTTATTCCCAGGTATCTTATGGTTTTTGGTGCTATTGTAAATGGAATCGTTTCTTTAATTTCTCTTTCTACAGTTGCGTTGTTAGTGTATAAGAAAGCAACTGATTTCTGTGCATTGATTTTGTATCCTGCCACATTACTGAATTGCTGGATGAGTTCTAGTAATTTGGGAGTGGAGTCTTTTGGGTTTTCCACATAAAGTATCATGTTGTCTGCGAAAAGAGAGAGTTTGACTTCTTCTTTGCCAATTTGAATACCTTTTATTTCTTTTTGTTGTCTGATTGCTGTTGCTAGGACTTCTAGTACTATGTTGAACCAACAGTGATGAGAGTGGGCACCCTTGATGTGTTCCTGATCTTAAGGGAAAGGCTCTCAGCTTTTCCCCATTGAGGATGATATTCGCTGTGGGTTTTTTATAGATGGATTTTATGAGCTTGAGGAATGTTCTCTCTATCCCTATACTCTGGAGAGTTTTAATCAGGAAAGGATGTTGTATTTTGTCAGATGCTTTTTCTGCATCAATTGAGAGGACCATATGGTTCTTCTCCCTCCTCTTATTAATGTGTTCTATCACATTGATTGATTTGCGAATGTTGAACCACCCTTGCATCCCGGGGATAAATCCCACTTGGTCGTGGTGGATGATCCTTTTAATGTATTGTTGGATCCTATCAGCTAGGATTTTGTTGAGGATTTTGGAATCCATATTCATCAGGAATATCAGTCTGAAATTCTCCTTTTTGATGGGGTCTTTGCTTGCCTTGGGGATTAAGGTAATGCTGGCCTCATAGAATGAGTTTGGAAGTTTTCCTTCTGTTTCTATTTTTGAAACAACTTCAGTAGAATAGGTATTATTTCTTCTTTGAATGTTTGGTAGAATTCCCCAGGGAATCCATCAGGCCCTGGACTCGTGTTTTTTTGGGAGGTTTTTGATCACTGCTTCAAAGTCTCGTTACTGGTTATTGGCCTATTCAGGTTGTCAGTTTCTTCCTGGTTCAGTCTTGGCAGCTTATAGGTTTCCAGGAAGACATCCATTTCATCCAGATTGCTCAGTTTATTGGCATATAGTTGTTGATAATAATTTCTAATAATTGTTTCTATTTCCTTGGTGTTAGTCGTGATCTCTCCCCTTTCATTCATAATTTTATTAATTTGGGTCCTTTCTCTTTTCTTTTAGATAAGTCTGGCCAGTGGTTTATCAATCTTATTAATTCTTTCAAAGAACCAACTTCTAGTTTCATTGATCTGATCTACTGTGTTTCTGGTTTCTAATTCATTGATCTCTGCTTAAATTTAATTAACATTCTTTTCTAAAGCATGGCTTAGGCATCGTTTGCTGCTTTTTCTCTAGTTCTTTAAGGTGTAGAGTTAGTTGGTGAAATCGGGATTTTTCTATTTTTTTGAGTGAGGCTTGGATGGCTATGTATTTCCCCCTTAGGACCGCCTTTGCAGTATCCCATAGGTTTTGGACCGATGTGTTTTCATTCTCATTGATTTCCATGAATTGTTTAAGTTCTCTTTGATTTCCTGGTTAACCCAAACATTCTTGAGCAGAGTGGCCTTTAACTTCCAAGTGTTCTGAATTTCTTCCAAATTTTTTCTTGTGATTGAGTTCCAGTTTTAAAGCATTGTGGTCTGAGAATATGCAGGGAATAATATCAGTCTTTTGGTATCAGTTGAGACCTGATTTGTGACCCAGTATGTGGTCTGTTCTGGAGAAAGTTCCATGTGCGCTCGAGAAGAATGAGTATTCTGTTGTTTTAGGCTGGAATGTTCTGTAAATTATCTGTGAGGTCCATCTGGTCCAATGTATCATTCAAAGCTCTTGTTTCCTTGTTGATTTTCTGCTTAGATGATCTGTTTATTGCTGAGAGTGGAGTATTGAGGTCTCCTACAATTAACGTATTATTACCAATATGACTCTATTTTGGTTAACAGTTGGCTTATGTAGATGGCTGCTCCCATGTTGAGGGCATAGGTATTTACAATTGTTAGATCTTCTTGTTGGATTGACCCTTTAAGAATGATATAGTGTCCTTCTGTGTCTCTAATTACAGACTTTAGTTTAAATCTAATTTGTCTGATATAAGAATTGCTACCCCAGCTTTCTTTTGAGGTCCGCTGGCATGGAAGATGGATCTCCATCCCTTCACTTTCAGTCTGGATGTATCTTTAGGTTCAAAATGAGTCTCTTGTAGACAGCATATGGATGGGTCCTGTCTTTTTATCCAATCTGCAACCCTGTGCCGTTTTATGGGAGCATTTAGGCCATTCACGTTGAGAGTGATTATTGAAAGATATGAATTAATTGTCATCATGTTGCCTGTGAAGATGTTGTTTTTATAGATTGTCCCTGTAAATTTCTGTTGTATATCACTCTTGGAGTCTTTCTCCTTTTATAGAACCCCCCTTAATATTTCTTGCAGGGCCGGCTTAGTGGTCACATATTCTTTCAGTTTCTGCCGGTTGTGGAAGCTCTGCATCTCTCCATCCATTCTAAATGAAAGCCTTGCCGGATAAAGTATTCTTGGCTGCATGTTCTTCTCATTTAGTACCCTGAATATGTCTTGCTAGCCCTTTCTGGCTTGCCAGGTCTCTGTGGATAAGTCTGATGTTATTCTGATGTTCCTCCCTCTGTACGTAAGGAATCTCTTCCCCCTAACTGCCCTTAAGATGGTTTCCTTGGTTCTAAGATTTGCAAGTTTTACAAATTACATGCCGGGGTGTTGGCCTGTTTTCCTTAATCTTGGGAGGGTCCTCTCTGCCTCTAGGATGCAAATGTTTGTTTCATTCCCCAGATTAGAGAAGTTCTCAGCTACGATTTGCTCAAATACATCTTCTAGTCCTCTCTCTCTCTCCACTCCCTCCGGGATTCCAATTATTCTGACATTGGAACGCTTCATGGTGTCACTTATTTCTCTGATTCTATTTTCGTGGATTCTGAGTTGTTTTTCCCTGGCCTCCTCTTTTCCCTTTTTATCTATTATATTGTCTTCTAGGTCGCTTATTCGTTCTTCTGCCTCACTTACCTTAGCTGTTAGATTATCTAGATTGGATTGGATCTCATTGATAGCATTTTTAAGTTCTCCCAGTTCACCTTTCATTTCTGCCCTTAGAGACTCTATGTTGCCATTAATTGATTTCTCCATTCTAGCCATTGTCTTCACAATTGCTAGCCTGAATTCCATCTCCGACATCTTGGTTATATCTGCATCTATTTGTAAATCTGTAGCATAAGTCATAATCTCTGAGTCTTTTCTATTTTGGGGGCTCCTCCTCCTGGTCATTTTGTTGATGGGTGTTTGAGGGAATGTATAGAGTCCAAATTATTGACCAGAACCCAAGCAAGATGCACCTGTTTTCTTGGGGCCTTAGGGTTGCTGGCCTCTTGTTTTCCTAGACTGTCTTCTGTGGGAGGGGCCTGCTGCACTGTTACTCAGGCAACCCTGTTTGGGCGGTGTTGCCCTGCCCCCTGTGGCATGGGATGGGCTCAGCAGGAATCAGTTTTGGGGCCTTTTGTTCTCTTGAGGCTTTCCCTGGCGGCTTTCTGCGTCTCTTCCGTGAGTCAGAGCAGAAGAGACGGTTTCCAACCCTCTGCCTCAGAGCAGAAAGATCACAGTCTGTTCTTCAGTGAGCTCTCCAGGCCACACCATCTCTGTTTCTGTCCGTGCTGCTATAAACTGCAGCGTCCTGGGTTGTGCGCCCCTCCGCAGCGCTCCCAGTCCTGCCTCCAGGTCGGGGCACGTTTCTGCCCTTTGTGCTTCTAAAACCGCCAGCCACTCCCAGTTTGCAGGCGCAACTCTGCCCCGGGGGCTGCCCTAAAGTCCTTTCCGCCCCCCCCCAACACTACCAGTCTGCGAATCTATGCCCCGTCTCCATTGCGCGAGGCTGTCGCTCACCAGTGGTGTAGGGTCCCCATGGCCAGGCTCCCTCCTGCTGCCGTTTATCCTCCGATATCTGCCCTCTGCCCGTGGAATCACGGCTCCCCAGTTCGTACCTCGAAACCAACCGCCTGCGATATTCTGTTTGTAGACATCCAGATCTTCTTACATCTCAGGCTGGTTTCGTGGGTGCTCAGAGTGGTCTGGTAGATATCCAGCTCAATTCCGGGGACCGGTTGAAATAGGGTCCCCTATTCCTCTGCCATCTTTCCTTCCCGACCTCAGGTATGAATCCTGTGGGACTACTAGAGTTCCCAGGGGGACTAAGCTCTAGGTCTCTAGTCATACCCGCCTTATTAGCACAACCTTTAAAAACTGCCTTCTTTCTTTAATCACTCTGCCACTTCCCTACAAGTATTCACTGGTATTACCTCTTAAATAAACTACTTGCTCTCAAATCCATGTATCAGGGCCAGCTTCTGGGTGAACCCAGTTGCATAATTCCACTTGATAGCAAGTGCAAGCCAAGTCCAGAAGGCGAGCATGGACTCTGTGAATGATGGAGCCCAATAAGGCTACCTATCACCTCTGAAAGAATAACTCCTAATTTATATACTGAGAAGTAAAATATGTATGTTCCAATACCACAACTTAAGGTAAACTGGGGTTTGGGAAATGATAGCCTATGGGACAAATCTGGCCTATTTTATATTTATGGCCTATACCCTGAAAGCTAAAAATGGTTGTTATGTTTTTAAATGGTTGTTATATAGTACTCTAAGTTACGTTAGTTGTCATTTAAGTTATATAAGTTGTTATATAAGTATCCCAGATATTGCTTCTTGGTCTGTAAAACCTAAAATATTTACTAGCTGGCCCTTTACCTAAAGTTCGCCAACTCCTGAACTTCCAACTACTTGGAAATCCCACTGGTTCCTTAAACACCACATTTGCACTAACCATTATCCGTTAATGGTATCTGGCCCAGCCAGAGTCCTTGAGACCAGGGAGTGCTAACCTACAGGATATTAGCACCCCATGGTGTGTCCTGTTCTGAAAACAGGACTGTGTCCAGTAAGTGTCCTCTCTTTGGAATTTGATGCAGGCTACGTGGAGGAGATAGGATAGGGGAATGACTCAAGTTTTGAAAGTGATGTATAGGGGAGGCTGTGAAGTAGAATCAGGTTGGAGACATATTGGGGTGGGGGCTAGGGTATGGGTACAGAGTCAGAATTATGAGAGGGCAGGATAAATGTCATGAGGAAGCTGAAACCTTGAAACCATGAGTTAAGTATAAGACTTGACACGGAGACACAGAGAATAGATATAAAAAGATTGCAATGTAAGGATCTGAGTAAAGCAGCAAGACATTCTCCATAGCATACTGTGAATGCCCCGAGGTCAGCCAGCTCTTATTTTTCATTCTAACCCCAGAACTAAATGCTATTCAAACTTACCCAGTAAAGCTTGATTCACATCTTCAATTAAATCAACGCATTTGCTTTTTACCCCATGCTCTAACAGAACCTCTTTCGACTGGCTTCTGTTGCTTATGTCTCTTTATGACTTCGCAACTTGACTCCATGGTTATATCAGAAGATCCACAGGCCAAGAGCAATGATGGAAACACCATTATAGGCTTCTTCTCACGAATTCTAATGTAGTCATTAAATGTTGAGTGAATATTTGCTGAATGATGAATCAATACATTTATATATATATATAAATATATATAAAATATATATATAATATATAAAATATATGTAAAATATATATTTATTTGTTTTGCAAGAAGACCCTTGAGCAACACATGTTTGAACCATGCTGGTCCACTTATATGTGGATTATTCTTGTTAAATACAGTACCATATCTTCCTTATGACTTGCTTAATAACATTTTGTTTTCTCTAGCTTATTTTAAGAATACAGTGTATAATACATATAACAGAATTATGTTAATCTACTGTTCATGTTATCAGCAAGGTTTCCAGTAGGCGATTAGTAAAGTTTAGGGAGAGTCAGAAGTTATACATGGGTTTTTGGTGATGTGGATTGAAGGGGTTTCCCTAACTCCACATTGTTCAAGAATCAGCTGTATATTTATATCAGTACAATGTCTTCAGTAGATTATAGGACCCTTCACTCATCCATATCTAACACTCTACCTCCACTGGCTCTTCCCTAAAGATGTTATCCATGTACAATATTTGGTGACTTTATTCATCTTTTCTCATCTGAATTATTTTTGCTTTTCAAATTCCATAAATTTTCCCTGGGACATCGTCTTAGACAATTATATTCACTTCAGTTCTCAGCTCTAGTATGACAGAAGTATCTCTAAGAATATTCCATCGTTCTGTGAAATAATAGGTCATTTGTGAGGCAGAAGTGAAGTGCTTTGTTCTTGGGAATCAATACATACAACAATGATTTTTTTTTTTTTATGACAGGTACTTTTATTACTCAATATATACCTTCTAAAAGTGATTTACCTTTAGAAAACACCATTATCCAATATTTTAGTATTATGGTACAACAGTATTCTTGGAGCAAAATGGTGTCATAGAATATTTGTGAGATGCCCTCAGAAGGCAGAGTCAATCTACAAGAAAACTCACATTTATATTTTTGTGGTATTTTGGCCATAGCTCAGGGTTATGGAGACTTTTCTAGAAGGCTACTCTTATGTGAGTTCCTGCAGGACTTGGTTTTGCATGTGCCAAAGAATGCCACTGCTCCCTTATGCTCAGTCTCATTGCTTCCAGCTTATTTAGTCAGATGGCTCTTGGGCACATCCAGTAAAAAGCCAACCACAAAAATGAGCAGTTGCTGTTTATAAACTCTACACATTGTTATATAATCCAGATGACAGCACAAGTGTGAAATGCTGTTAATATTCAGCTTTAACCACAGTTTTAACACTTGCAGACAGCTAATGTGTTGCTGGGGTGTCCGGTTTTACATTAGGAAAAGTCCTGGTGGAAATGGAAACTTTATGAGCTGGGTCTATTGCATTGAAACATGCCTAGTACATGCTGAGGTACCAAGGGCCAGTGAATTAGACCCATATGAAGAGCCAGAGTCAGTTTTCCACAAAGCCCTTAGTTGGTTCTGCTATCATTCAGTGCTCTGAAATATTTAGCTTTGTGTTTTTTTTTTTTATGGCATTGTTGTGTCTTCAAACTACAAAGCTGGATCTATCTGCTATTGGGTCATTTAAGGAGCTAACTTTCATCTCTCGATGAACATAGCACCATACCTAGAAAAACCATTTAAATATGGCAGGAAAAACAAAACAAAACTCATTAAACACTAAAATGGCATAAATCTTTTGCTTTTGTTTACTTATGAAGTCTCGTACTACTAATACCTCCATCTCTGTATTTAGCCATAGCTGGTATAACTTTATCAGATAGAAATGTCTTTGGATCTGAGCAACAAGAACTTTGATTAATAGTGGTTTTCTCATCTAACAAGAAACTTGGGAGGTAGTGCAAGTTCAGTGGTCCAGTTATGTCGAGGTTCAACTATGTTTTGCTTGGCTTTTCTCTAACAGACTCAAGTGACTTCTGTAGTTCCAGACATCATTTCTATGCTCGAGTTAAGATGGTGGACAGGGGGGATGCTTGGGCGGCTCAGTTGGTTAAGCATCTGACTCTTGGTTTTGGCTCGGGTCATGATCTCAGGATCTTGAGACTGAGCCCCATGTTGGGCTCTGCGCTCAGCACAGAGTCTGCTTGGCCCTTTCCCTCCTCCTCTGCCCCTCCCCCCACTCCTGCTCTCTCTCTCAAATAAATAAATAAAATCTTTTTTAAAAGATGGTGGAAAGTAGCAGCCATGACTTTCTTTTTTATCTGGAAAATGAAGTTTTTTTTGGAAGCCTCAGAAGCTTCTTATATTTCACAGGCTAAAATGTGAACCATAGCTACTCTAGTGGCAAGGAAAATAGAGCAGAAGATGATAATAGTTGGCTTTCACTCTTAATGGTTAATTATCAAAGAGTAGAGCACATCATAGGTTCTTTTGGCAAAGAAGGGAAGTGCTCTGGGCACTGGGTAGGCATGTGACAGTGTCTGCCAAAATGCCCTTCAGCACCAGCCTAAGTTTCTTCTCTGATCCCACAAGTTTCCCCCATCTTTGATTCTTCTTCTTGCTCTTATTTATCTAACCTGGCCAGTTCATTTCTCAGAGAATCTGAAAGTGTGTTCAAGCCAAAAAGTTAATACTAAATTAATAGTTTATAAAAATTACACACATTTAAGGGTAGGAAAGGAATGCAGAAAAATTACTTGGCTTTTTTTTTTAATAAGGATTTTATTTATTTATTTGAGAGAGAGAGCACACAGAGGGAGAGGGAGAAGCAGACTCCCCACTGAGCAGGGAGTCTGATGCAGGGACTGATCCCAGGACCCCAGGATCATGACCTGAGCTGAAGGCAGACGTTTAACTGACTGAACCACCCAGGTGTCCTGAGAAGGGGCTTTGGATTTAGTTTGAGTCATTTTTTAGTCCTGGCTCAACTCTTTTCTCTTACCACAAATGTGGTAGATTTAGCTTTCTTAAATCTCAGTTTTATTATGAAAGCAATAAAAAGAATTCCCAATTCAGAAAGTGGTATTGGGGATTAAATGCAGGTAAAATGCTTGTCAAAGTGCCTGCCCAAAGTAAAGCACTCAATGAATGTTAGCTATAGTGGAATAGTCATTGGTTAAGGCTTAAAGACTATTTTGATGTTACTGTTTTATGTAGTTTTTAAGGCATACATAGAATTTGAGGTGCCTGGGTGGCTCAGTCGGGTAAGTGTCCAACACTTGATTCTGGCTCAGGTCATGATATCAAGTGCCGTGTCAGGCTCCACACTGGGTGTGGAGTCTGTTTAAGATCCTCTCTCGTGCTTTCCCTCTGCCCCTCCCTGCCCTCCGTCTCTCTCTCTAAAAACAAAAAAACAAAAAAACATAGAATTAGATATGTCAGTTTAGAGCTGTATTAAATGCTTTGGGTTGTTCTTCAAATAAGTTTCTTAGTTTGTTGATTTAACCACTCACGCTAGGCATCATAGAAGCCCAAGGTCAAGTGTTGGGGATTCAACAATGTAATGGTTGATAAGCTTAACACTTGAAAAAAAATACATATAAATCACTTAACATACCTGCCTACATACATACATACATTGATACATAAGGTAGTTCATTTGGATGTTAATCACATTAGTGTGGTTCGTTGTGATTTGAGATTGATCAGCTCTGTTTACAACCCATTTTCACACCCAGTGTTGTATAGATAAATGGAAGAGAAGTACTTGGAATATATACCTGGCACATAGTAACCAATTAAAAAAATATATATTGTTTTTTATTATTTTCTGTTTGCACATACCACAAATGTTTAATCTCCAGGTATGTAAGATTGGTGTTATAGAATTATAGAATCTTAGCCTAGAGGTTGGTATATGTGCTGCAGAAGTGAGCACAGCTCTAGAGGTTAATTACAGATGTCATAAGCCCTTCATATAAGGAGTGAATACAAGTAATGATAATAAAACTGATATAATGTCATACAAAGTTCTTTACATGCATTATTTCATTGAATGCTGACATCAGTTGTATGAGATGAGTTCTATTATTCTCCTATTTTAGACATGAGAAAACCAGTCTTTGGAATGAATATACAATTTGTCCAAGGTTGTGTACCTAGCAGATATTTGAAGTAGAATGTAAACCCAGGTCTGTGCCATCCTGGCATCCAAGATCTCATTTCACATGATATTCTGCCTCTACTTGTCATTGTTTACTAATTACTTTAAGCATTAATATTTGTTCAATAAATGAATACATAAAATGAAACCTAGGTAGAATGTTTCTAATGGAAGATGTTCCCTCCTGGTCACTATTTTATTAAAGCCATGGAACCATGTTGCTTTTATTTTTACAAGACTTGAGAGAGCCCAAATGAGTACTTCTCTAATGGGATCGCTTATTTTCTAAGGTGGACTTGATTCCCTACTTATCTTTTATCTCTGCATTTTAATTTTACAATATAAGTAACAGGTGTTCTTATTAACTATTTAACAATATGAAAAAATACATTTAATAAAAGGAAACCATGGCTTACACATTTATCAGCTCTCTTTGGGACTTTCTGCATTCTGAATGCTTCTGTGTTCCTCTCCTTTAAAATGTTCAGTGATTCCACTGTGCATCCATCCACCTGAAGGGAAAGGAGAGGACTAAATCTGATGGCAATGCAAATGATATTCCAGTTTTCATCAATTGTGCTGTCCTCGAAGTTTAACCAACTTCAATTAACTGGAGGAAGAATTAAGGGAAAAAATTTTAAGAAGTTTGTGATGCAGCTAAGGAATCCATGCTTTTAGTGTTTACAACCCATAAAAGAGTCACAGATGGCTCTACCAAACTCCCCACATAAGGAGCTCCCTACTCCATATATCCATTTCATTTTCCTGTGAACACCTAAAATCCAGCATGACCCAAACCAAACCCATCACTGTCCACCTACTCCCCCTCCCCCCACACACAAATGGTTCCCTTCTCCAAGGTGCTCTTATCATTGATCGGCATTCCTACCCAACCAGTTTCCCAAGCCAGATGTCTGAAAGTTGCCCTTGACTCCATTCCCCCTCTCTTCCTATACCTACCCAAGATCCAAGTCTTGAAACATCTAAAATTAACAATTCTTAATTCTCTGTTCTTGCCATCCACTGGCACGGCCTTAGTTCAGACCATTGTTCTTTTGTCAACTTCCCTTGAGTTACTGGAATGGCTTATTGTCTCCAGTGTTGAGTGCGCCTCTTTGAACTATTCTGCAATTTCCAGCAGGGGGATTGATCATTGGTTAAACAAGGCTGATACTGCTGCTTGTCTGCTTATCAGTCTTCATGAATTTCCCTTGACTTCCGGAAGAATTCTGAATTCCTTACAGAGAATTTCACTCTACCAACCTAACTCTGCTCCTCTCTGCAGTTTCTCATCTCACCCCTCCCCCCGAGGCATGCTCCAGTCAGGATAAATGCTGCGTGGCTCTTCTAGAGAGCTTTGGCCTTCATCACTCTCAGTAGTCTGCACATCATATTCTTGCTTCCTGGAAACATTTGCTTCCCTTTCACATCAGTGTTGAGCAAGTAATTGCTCAGATTTCAGCTTAGAAACTATTTGCTCTTGGAAGCCTTCCTTGATTTCTAGGACTGGGTTCTATTCCTTTCTCTGCGATGCCCCTTATCTCCCTGCTTACTTGCACTGTTCAATGATCTCTTTGAAGAACTGTGTGTGGGTTCTGTCCCTGTGGTCTCTCTGAGAACCCAGCATACAGTAATTGTACTTACTGAGTAAGTGTTTACTGAGGAAATGGTGTGCTGGCTATGAGAAGGAAAATGGGGGCATCTGCTGGAGGACTTCCAGTATAATATATACCTGTGCCTCAATTATCCTGATACTTTGAGATAAAGCCTGTGAGTATGTATATGTGTGTGTATTCGATACATACATGTTTAGTTTGAGTGATTCGAGTTATTACTGTGAATCTTTCCTTCACTCAGCCTAGATAGGTAAACCAGGCTTACTCAGAGGCCAGAGGACTCAGAACAACTTTTGGCTCTAGAGCCATTCAGACCACCTTTGTTAGTTTTCCACTGCTATGTGACAGATTACTACAAAATCAGGGGCTTAACACAACCCCATTAATGAGCCCACACTCTCTCTAGGTCAGAAGTCCAGCATGACATGGCGCAGGGTACCACAAAGTTGAAATTAAGATGTCAGCTACACTGAATTTTCTTCTCCAGGCTGTAGGGGGAAAAATCCTCTTCTAGTCTTATTCTTGCTGTTGGCAGAATTCAGCTCCTTGTGATTGTAGGATTTAGGTTTCTCTTGCTGACTCTCAGCATTCTTTGCTGTGTAGCCCCTTTCATCTTCAAACCAGCGGTGGTGTGTCAAATCATTGGTGTGCTTTGAATCTCCGACTTTCTCTTCCACTGCAAGCTGGAGAAAACTCTCTGCTTTTAAAGGGCTTGTGTGTTTAGGTCAGGCCTACCTTCATACTCTCTTAATTGTCAGGTCAATTGATGTAGGACCTTATTTATATCTGCAAAATCCCTTTACAGCAGTATGTTCGTGTTTGGCTGAATAAATGGGTGGTATGAGTACACTGCGGGGGGTGGTGGTGGGGATGTGTGTGCAGGAATCTTGGGGGCCATTTTAGAATTCTGCCCACCACATCGACAGATTGTACAAAAGAAAGAAAGAACCAAAATAGAATATCTATAATAAAATTTGGTGATGAAAATTGGGTTTTGGATGAAGGGAAACATGATCTATTTTTTGAAGGGAGACATACCTTCCTCGTATCAAACTTGACCCTGTGCCCATGGAACATGTCCAGTGCAAACATGAATCCCTGTAAGTTGGAGGCTGCCTTTTAGTTCCAGCTCTGCATTTCATGGCTTCCTTACTCCCTCTGTCTCGTTGGCCCTGGATACATCTTTTACAAAATTCCCTCCTCTTGGGGCACCTGGGTGGCTCAGTCGTTAAGCGTCTGCCTTTGGCTCAGGTCCTGATCCCAGGGTCCTGGGATCGAGCCCCGCATCAGGCAACCTGCTCAACAGGAAGCCTGCTTCTCCCTCTCCCACTCCCTCTGCTTGTGTTCCCTCTCTTGCTCTCTCTCCCTCTGTCAAATAAATAAATAAAATACTAAAAAAACCCAAAAAACCCCAAAATTCCCTCCTCTTTTTCCACTTTCCTCACTAGTATCATTGTTACTATCATTTTCATCACTACCGTTTAATGAACGCTTCTTCTGTACCAACGTGTCGTGTATCTTACATCATTAAATTCCTTCAAAAACTCTTACGTAGTTAACTGCTGTGCCAATTCCTAAATTCACTTAGGAGCATTCGGCACATATGTAAGCTAAGGCTCTGGTTGTCTGACGCTGAAGTTCATTTGTCTCATCCTGATAGTTTCCTGTCTTTTGAGAATGTGATAAGCCAGATTCATTCGGGAGCATGTGTGGGAAGTGTAAGGATTCGAACTCAGCACTTTGGATCTCCTGGGTCACCCATCTACCCTTCATGGGTAGAGCCAGTAACTAAAGAGACGTCTCTCCTGCCATCTGAGAAAGTGGCTTTTGTGGGCAAATAACACGTTCCTCCTTTATTTCCCTTTTCATTATTAGTTCATTGTGAACTAAGTGACCAAATGATCTTAACAAAACTGGCTTCTAAATACTGAATTGTAAACTTGCATGAATCAGGATCATGTGTCCTGTCAGATTTTTCTCTTCCTTTTTTAATTGAGTTCCACTTTAACATTCTCAGTGAAATGTAACAATAGGATGCTCTGTTTCAACAGTTAGTCAGACCCAGCTGCTATGAAAATAATATGTTTGAGAAAATTGACTTGACATTTGATGGCCTTACGATTCTTCTGACAGGATATAATCAACTCATTAGGAAGAAACAGAAGCCTTCCTTGTATAGCCATGTATTTCTGGGCATGACCACATTCCCTCGGAGTGGGGTGGGCAAGCGCTCAGGGCGTGCTGGGGCTTCGTGGCCTCAGGGCCAGCACTCAAAGTGACCAAATTTACTTTCCCTTCCTCTGTCCACTGCCCTTGATCTGACGAATGGGAAACATTACTTTCTTAGGCCAACAATTTCTTTTTTCTTCTTCTTTTCCTTCCCTGAAGTCTAAATTTATAACAAGGGCTTGTATTTTAGAAAGATTCTCTCAGCCTTCCTTCTGCTCAGGAACAGCTGGGACAGCTCTCTTGGGAAAGTGATTAGAAGCAGGAAGTGGCAATTGGGATTCCTGATTTCAGTTCCCAGGCCGGTCCTGAGTTCTCTGTGGGACCCTGAAGGGCTCATCTCAAGCCTTTGCTTATTAGCTCATGCTTACAGCTCCCGGTTGCTTTGCTTGTGTTATTCCCAAGCTAGCGATGTGGAGGAAGGGGGAGAGAATCATCTTTGGAGCCTAAATGCCAGTTCCCTAGGACCTAGTCAGGGGTAAGACATCGGTAGGCCACATTTTCATGTCTGTAAAATGGAACCAATAAGGGACACCTTGAAAAGATACGGTGAGTGTCAGAGGTGGTCACATAGAGAAAATCGCTACAGAGTTCTTGGCATATCTCCTAAATTCTATATTAGATTCATTTGCCTGGAACTGTCTGTAATTGTTTTAAGTCTTTCTATTCAGTCATTCAGTCAATATGTGCTTGACATTATGTTTTTTAAAAATGGCCTTTTAGAAAAATAATCCTATCAAATATTAAATCATTAAAATTATGATGATTTATATGCATTTCATGATTTTCAGCTTACAAAGTTTATTATTATTATTTTTTAAAGAGAGAGCATGAGAGCAGGGTGGGGGAGGGGTAAAGAGAGAGGGAGAGAGAGAATCTTAAGCAGACTCCGTGCTGCTCATGGAGCCTGATGTAGGGCTCGATCTCATGACCCTGAGATCATGACCTGAGCCAAAACCAAGAGTCAGACGCGAAACTGACTGAGCCACCCAGGTGCCCTACAAAGCTTATTATAAGGCTATTTTTACTTAATTGTTCTTATTTGCTGCATTATAACCTCCACCAGAAGAGGAACTGTGTCTTTCTTATTATCACTATATCCTGAGTATCTAGAAGAGTTCCCAGTACATAGAAGGCATTCTTTAGAGGTGTGCTAAATAAGTGAATTAAGCAATTGACTAATTGTCTTCCCAAATATTTTCCAGTCTCTATGCTTGACTTCTTTCTGTGCGCTCTATACCGGGGATCAGTGAGCTACAGCCAGTGGGTGAAATACTGTCTGTTGTCTATTTTTGTAAATAAAATTTTATTTAAGCACAGTCATGCCCATCGACTACATACTGTCTATACCTGCTTTTTCTTTACAACAGCAGAATTGAACAGTTGTGACAGAAACTGTATGGATCACAAAATGCAAAATATTTACTGTCTAACACTTGACAAAAAAGTTTGCAGCCCTCTGCATTTACTAGGCATAGAGTGATATTTCCAAAATGCAAATCTAATTATTTTACCATCCCTGCTTAAAACACTCAATGACTTCTAATCGCCCTTGCAAAGAAGTCTAGGATTCTTCTGCCATCAAGTTCATGATCTGAATCCTGTCAATCTCTGCAGACTCATCAGTTGCTACTCTCCTTGCAAGCCACACATTCTTTTAATCTGTCAAAGGTATAAGCTATTGCCTGTGCTGAGAACACTGTTCCTTCCCATTTTTGCTTGGTAACCTCTACTCATCCTTCTTGAATTTGCTTACGTGACATTTCATCTGGAATGCCTTCCCTGAAGTTTTCGAGCTAGGTTAAGAACTCCTTGTCTATGGTCCAGTTTCCATCTTGTACTTTTCCTTTACACCACTGATCAGCACTTTGTGAATGATGAAACCTTAGTTCTTAGGGATTGATTTGACCATAGTCACCCAAATAAGTGGTGAGGTTGGGATTTGCACTGAGATCTGAGTCCAATGGTCACTTTCTTTCTGCTACACCTTGTTTCTGATTAATTTATATATAAAATATTTTCAGTACCGGGGGGTCTGTGAAGGATGGTGCGTAGAAACTCAAATGAAGTATGACCTTGGGATTTTCCTATAAATGCTCAGTCCTAGCCACAGACACAGTGAAAATGATTGCAGCAAAAGGCATGTGACAGTTGATTTGGGTGGAAAGTACTAAGAGTTATAGATGGACGAGCTCCATGCTCAGCAGGGAGTCTGTTTCTCTCTCTCCTTCTCGCTCCCTCTGCCCCTCCCCCAGCTCTCTGTCTCTAAAATAAATAAATCTTAAAAAAACTTAAATTTCTTCTTAAAAAACCCTTAACTTCTTCTGTTTCTATCCATTAAATGTTGATGTTCCTTATGAATTTTGACTTCAGGTTCTCTAATTCCAGCATGTAGCCCACTGCCTCAATGGAGATTCTATGAATAAATAAATTACTCTCATTCACTCGGTTGGCTTTTACCTTCTATATGTAAACAGAAAATACTGGAACATAAATATCCTGCCCAGTGATATTTTTTGTGAAATTCACCTTTGAATTATCTACCACATCTGCATATGGAGGTTCCATACACTTTTTAAAAAAGATCTGTTTATTGAGAGAGAGAATGAGAGAGAGAGGAGAGTGTACACGTGAGTTGGGGGAGGGGCAGGAGGAGAGACTCTTCAAACAGACCCTCCACCGAGCACGGAGCCTGACATGGGGCTCAATCCCAAGACCCTGAGATCATGACCTGAGCAGAAACCAAGAATCAGACGCTTAACCAACGAGCCATCCAGGCACCCCCATGACACTTTTTAAGTTGATTACTTTAAAAGTAAATTCATCATCTCCTTCCTAGAATCTTTCCATATTCCTGAATTTCCTATCCCAGTGATTTCCAAAGTAGAAACATGGAAGTCATCTTTGATTCATTCTTTTTCCTCACCCCACCTCCCACAATGTCTTACTAATTTGATTACATGAATTTTCACTGAATATGGACATTTAGTCATTTCACAATTACTCATTGGACACTTGGTATGTATTAGGTACTGTGGCACATCACTGCCACTGACAGGATCTTCATTTACGCTCCTGTTACACTTTACCTGGAATAATAGTATTTTTTTTTTTTTTTTTTGTGAGTGACTGGGGCCAATTAAAGGGCTTAGACTAGTTAAGTAAGGATTAGTTGACCAGAGAATCAATCAGACTAGATCAGTCTCTTCATTTTTTTTTTTTTTTAAAGATTTTATTTATTTATTCATTAGAGACAGAGAGAGAGAGGCAGAGGGAGAAGTAGGCTCCCAAGGAGCAGGGAGCCCGATGCGGGACTCGATCCCAGGACCCTCAGATCATGACCTGAGCCGAAGGCAGACGCTTAACCATCTGAGCCACCCAGGTGCCCAGTCTCTTCATTTTTTTAATCATAAGTTGACATTAGTTTGATTTATAACTAGAATCACATTTGATTCTACTTACATGGAATCATATAAGTGGTAAGAAAAAAATATCATACAGACAATGAGTTAGAGAGAAAGGAAAATACAGCCAGTTGCTTTACAGTGATTGAAATGAAATGCTTACTCAAACAGAGTATTTTCTACTAGGTACAAGCACCAACACAGCCAGATGAATTGATAGAGATTTCCACCTATCCAGTCCTACAACATCCATTACTTTGTTTGCAGTAGATCAATACTGGGGTTATTCTTTCCTTTGAGCTATGGGGGAAACACTCATTTCTGTTCTCTCTAGGCTTAAAAATAAGGTAGGTGCTCAGGGACCTTATGTCAAAAGTTGTAACAGTGCCTAGAAATAGCCCTCTTGTAAATTAGAAGTCTGGTATGGTAGTAGATCGCCTTATTATGAGTAACAAGACCCATTACCATCTTTCTGTGGGGGGCGGTCAGTGACCATAAACAAGTCATGTAAGCTCTTTGAGCCTCAATTCTACCATCTGTAAACTGGGCATAACTGCCTGACTTCTTGACCCAATTATTCTCAGAGTTATATAAAATACTGTATGTGAAACCCTTTGAAGATTGTAAGCACTTTATATGAAAATTTGATAATATCTTTTCTGAGTGCTTTTATTAACTGTGTAAATGCAGGCCTCTGGTTACTTAATCTCTCAAATGATGTTTCCCCTCTCTGTTTAATGGGAATAATAATATCTCAAAAATCTTTAATGAAGACTACATGAGAGGTTTATGGCTCAATAATTGTTAGTTCCTCAGCTTTCTATAATCTTTCTCATAAGAAATATCCTTATGAATATGATCAAAATGTCACACGAAAAATTTTAGTACTGCTTCCATTCTGTTAGTCCTTATAATCATTTACAAACTTTATTAAAAGGAGTTGTAGTTCAGCTTGTTTTATTGGCTCTGCAAGATGTGTCTAACTGAAGATAGCATTAATTAATGGCTATTTTTCATTTGACTTTGAAGTCAATTGAGAGGTAGACACAGGAGTTAAGATGTAGAGAGCAAACTGTCAGCTTTATTATTGATAGATCTATTGGCTTAGATGCATGAGCAAGTAACTTCGATATTTCACCCCTGAAATACAATTACTCTGTCACAGACATAAGCAGACAGTCTAAAGACTGTTGCATCTGTGGGAACTCCCCTGATAAACTTATGGCACAAAAGGGTGGTGTAAAACATGTTTTCTCTTGTGAACAGAAGGATCCCAATAAAAGAGAGGTGAGACCAAGGGTCTGCAGCACACGTGACCAATTAGTTATCTCAAAATTGATCTAGATTCAATGCATTACAGTGAAAATCTCACACATTTTTGTAGAAATTGACAAGATGATTCTAAAATGTACATAGATCTCTAGAGGACTTAGAAGAGCCAAGAAGACTTTGGAGAAGGGAAATGAAGTGGGACAATGTACACTACCTGATTTCAGGATTTACTGTAAGCTGCAGTAATTGTGAGACCGTGATGCTGCCGACAGAGATTCATACACAGTATACTTCTGACAGAGGTGCTAGTGTGATTCGGTGGGAAATGGAAAACCTTTCAGTAGTGCTGAAACAACTGGATATTCATAGGGAACAAAATCAATCTTAGTCCTCTACCTTACAGATCTAAATAAATGGAGATGGGCGCCTGGGTGGATCAGTGGGTTGAGCATCCGACTCTTGATTTTGGCTCAGGTCATGATCTCAGGGTCGTGAGATCAAGCCCCATGTCAGGCTCTGTGCTCAGTGGGGAATCTGCTTGAGATTCTCTCTCTCCCTCTCCATCACCCTCTCTCTAAAATAAATAAATAAATAAATAAATATTTAAAAAAAACATGGAGAGACACACCTATGCTTATGCATTGGAGAATGTAATATTCTTTATTTTTTGAACAAAATATAAACTTTTAATTTAATTTAAATTACAGTATACTTTATAATCAGTGTTATGTTAGTTTCAGGTGTACAGTATAGTGATTCAACACTTCCATATATCACCCAGGGTTCATCAAAACAAGTACACTCCTTCACATATTTCCCCTATCCCCCACTCACATCACCTCTGGTGACCATCAGTTTGTCCTCTATAGTTAAGAGAACTTGGTCTGTCTGTCTGTCTCTTTTTTCCCTTTACTTGTTTTGTTTCTTAAATTCCATTTATGAGTAAAATCATATGGTATTTGTCTTTCTCTGACTTATTTCACTTAGCATTGTACTCTCTAGCTATATCCACATCGTTGCAAATGGCAAGATTTCATTCTTATTATGGCTGAGTATCAATATTCCATTGCATATATATATCACATCTTCTTTGTCCGTTCTTCTATCAGTGGACACTTGGGCTGCTTCCATAAATTGGCTATGGTAAATAATGCTGCTATAAACGGGTGCATGTATCCTTTCGAATTAGTGTCTTTGTATTCCTTGGGTAAATACCCAATAATGTGAGTTCTGGGTTGTAGGGTAGTCCTATTTTTAACTTTCTGAGGAACCTCCATCCTGCTTTCCACAGTGGCTGTACCAGTTTGCATTCCCACCAACAGTGCATGAAGACCCCTGTTTCTTCACATTCTTGCCAACTCTTTCTTGTGTTTTTTATTTTAGCCATTCTGACAGGTGTGAGGTGATATCTCATTGTAATTTTTATTTGTATTTCCCTGATGATGAGTGATGTTGAACATCTATTTATGTGTCTGTTGGCATCTGTATGTCTTCTTTGGAGAAACATCTGTTCATATTTTCTGCCCATTTTTTTTCTGCTCTCTGAATTTTTATTTAAGTTCCAGTTAGTTAACATACAGTGTAATATTAGTTTCAGGTGTAAAATTTAGTGATTCATCACTTACATACAACACTCAGTGCTCATCATAGCAAGTGCCCTCCTTAATCCCCATTACCTATTTCACCCATCCACGTGCCCACTTCCAGTAACCCTCAGTTTGTTCTCTGTAGTTAAGTCTGTTTCTTGGTTTGCCTCTCTCTTTTCTTCCCCCATATGTGCTTTTTTTTTTAAGATTTTATTTATTTATTTGACAGAGAGAGGGATAGTGAGAGCAGGAACACAAGCGGGGGAGTGGGAGAGGGAGAAGCAGGCTTCCCGCTGAGCAGGGAGCCCAATGCGGGGCTCGATCCCAGGACCCTGGGATCATGACCTGAGCCGAAGGCGGACGCTTAACGACTGAGCCATCCAGGCACCCCTGTGCATTTGTTTTGTTTCTTAAATTGCACATATGAGTGAAATCATATGGTATTTGTCTTTAATTGTATTATTTGGGGGTTTTTTTGGTGTTGAGTTGTGTAAATTCTTCAAATACTTCGGATACTAACCTTTATCGGATATGTCATTTGCAAATATCTTCTCCCATTCCATAGGTGTCCTTTTAACTTTATTATTTCCTTCACTCTGAAGAAGTTTTTTGATTTAGTCCCAATAGTTTAGCTTATGTTTCCCTTGCCTCAGGAGACATATCTAGAAGAACGTTGCTATGGCTGATGTCAGTGATGTTCCTGCCTGTGCTCTCTTCTAGGATTTTTGTGGTTTCAGGTCTCACATTTAGGTCTTTAATCCATTTTCAGTTTATTTCTTTGAATGGTGTGAGAAAGTGGTCCAGTTTCATTCTTTTGCATGTAGCTGACTAGTTTTCCCAACACCATTTGTTGAAGAGACTTTTTCCCATTAGATATTCTTTCTTGCTTTGTCAAAGATAACTGACCACATAATTGTAGGTTTATTTCCGGGTTTTCCCTTTTGTTCTATTGATCTATTTGTCTGTTTTTGTGCCAGTACCAAACTGTTTTGATTACTGCAGCTTTGTAATACAGCTTGAAGTCTGGAATTGTGAGAGCTTCAGCTTTGCTTTTCTTTTTCAAAATTGTTTTGGCTATTTGGGGTCTTTGTGATTCCATATAAATTTTAGGTTTGTTTGTTCTAGTTCTGTGAAAAATGCTGTTGGTATTTTGGTAGGGGTTGCATTAAGTGTGTAGGTTGCTTGGGGTAGTATAGGCATTTTAATAGTATTTGTTCTTCTAATCCATTTAGCATGGAATGTCTTTCCATTTCTTTGTGTCATCTTTAATTTCTTTCATCAGTGTTCATAGTTTTTAGCATACAGGTCTTTCATCTCTTTGGTTAGGTTTATTCCTAGGTATCTTATTATTTTGGTGCAATTATAAATGGGATTGTTTTCTTCATTTCTCTTTCTGCTGCTTCATTATTGGGCATAGAAATGCAACAGATTTCTGCACATTGATTTGGTATCCTTTGACTTTACTGAATTTGTTTATCAGTTCTAGCAGGTTTTTTGATGGAGCCTGCAGGGTTTTCTATATGTAGTATCTTGTCATCTGCAGATAGTGAAAGTTTTACTTCTTCCTTGCCAGTTTGAATGCCTTTTATTTCATTTTGTTGACTGCTGAAGCTAGGACTTCTAGTACTATGTTGAACCACAGTGATGAGAGCGGGCATCCCTGTCATGTTCCTGACCTTAGGGGAAAAGCTCTTAGTTTTTCCCCATTGAATATTATGTTTGCTGTGGATTTTTCATATATGGCCTTATTATGTTGAGATATGTTTCCTCTAAACCAGAGAATATAATATTCCTAATATGGCAGTACTTCCAAAATTTAACTACAGATTCAAAGAAATCTCTATCCAAATTCTAGCTGGGTTTTTTTTTTTGCAGAAAATGATACACTGATTCTAAAATTCATATGACAATGCAAGGAACCCTGAATAGGCAAAACAGTCCTGAAAAAGAATATTAGTAGAGGATGTTTCCCAATTTCGAAACTGACTACAAAACTCGATTACAAGATTACAATGGTGTGGTTCTGACATAAGCAAAGACACATAAATGAATGGAAGAGAATTGAGACTCCAAAAATAATATTACATTTGTGGTCAACTGGTTTTTGACGAGAATGCCAAGGCAATGTAATGGAGAAAGAATGGTCTTCAACAGATGGTGTTGGGACATCTGGATATCCACGTTGACAGAAGTGGAGTTGGATACCTTCCTCACACCATGCACAAAAATGAACTCAAAATGGATCATAGATCTAAATGTAAGAGCTCAAACTATGAAAGTCTTAGAAGAAAACCCAGAGTAAGTCCTTGTGAATTTTGGTTATGTATTTTTTTTTTTAGTTACAACACCAAAAATCAAGCAAAAAGAGAAAATTGAGAATTGGACATCATCTAAATGTAAAACTTTGCACTACAAATTACACCATCAAAAAAGAAAAGAAAAGGCAGTCTGCAAACATAATGGAAGAAAAGATTTGTAAATTGTGTATCTGATGAGGGACTTGTAATCAGAATATACAAAGAACTCTTAAAACTCAGTGATTTAAAAAAAAACTCAAAAAATTGTCAAAGTATATGAACAGACATTTCTCAAAGAAAGATATGTGAATGGGCAATAAGTTCATGAAAAGATATTCAACATTACTAGTCATTAGGGAAATGCAAATGAAACTAAAGTGAGATACCACTTCATGCCCACTGGGACAAAAAGGACAATAACAAATGTTGGTTAGAATGTGCAGAAATTTCACCATACCTTGGTGGTGGAAATATAAATAGTGCAACTTCTATGGGAAACAGCTTGGCAGTTCCTCACAATGTTAAAAACATGGATTTATCATATAACTCTTAATTCCTAGAAATTCTAATTTTAGCTAAATACCCAAGAGAAATGAAAACATGTGTCTACACATACATAGGTCCTTAGCACCACAATTCATAATAATAAAAAATTGTAAATTCTCTAAATGTCCATCATCTGATGAATGGGTGGATAAAATATAGTATCTTCATACCACAGAGTATATTCAGCAATAAGGAAGAATGAAATTGTGGTGTATACAACAACATGGATGAACCTTGAAAACGTCATGCTAAGTGAGAGAAGCCAGTCACAAAAGACCATGTATTGTATGATTCCATTTACATGAAATAGCAAGAATAGACAAGTCTATAAAGACCGAACATAGATTAGTGGTTTCCTAGGGCTGAGAGAAGGGGGGATGGGGAAATGACCTAAAGGCCATTGTGTTTCTTGTGGGGGTAGCAAAAATGTTTTAAAATTAGTTCCTAGAGATGGCTGTAGAACTCTGTAGATAGGCTAAAATTCACTTAGTTTTATACTTAAAGTGAATTTAATGTATGGTATGTAAATTATATTTCCACAAAGCTCTAAAAAAATCAACCCTGGGGCGCCTGGGTGGCTCAGTCGTTAAGTGTCTGCCTTCGGCTCAGGTCATGATCCCGGGGTCCTGGGATCGAGCCCCGCATCGGGCTCCCTGCTCCGCGGGAAGCCTGCTTCTCCCTCCCCCATTCCCTCTGCTTGTGTTCCCTCTGTTGCTGTGTCTCTCTCTGTCAAATAAATAAATAAAATCTTAAAAAAAAAAAAAATCAACCCTGAGTGGGGTGCTGGAGTGGCTCAGTTGGTTAAGTGTCCGACTCTTGATCTCAGCTCAGGTCTTGATCTCAGGGTTGTGAGTTCAAGCCCTGCATTGGGCTTCAGGTATTAAAAAAAATTAAAAAATCAGTCCTGAGGGAGGGATATTATTATTCATATTATTTTATAGTTGAGGCAAGCAAGGCCACAAAAACACAGCTGGTCAAGTCAGGATTCCAGTCAGACCCCAGCCGATTATAAAGCTCATGTTTTGTCCCCATATGTCCAGTCTGAGGAATGGAATCTTACGCATATCCCACTGTTTAATGTAAACAATGAACAGCAGAATTCAGAGTGGAAGGCAGCCGTACATGGTGGTGTTATGTCCTTGGCACACTGAATCCTGAGCACTGTGATTAGAAGAAGTGGGCTGGAAAAAAGGAAGCTCAGAAAGGGGATAATAACCTGAATATGGGTGTTTGCAGTCTTCTTAAGGAGGTTATAAGGGCAATGAGCCTGCATTTTGAGAAATAAGGAATCAGAAGCTCAGAGAGGTTAACTGGTTTACCTAAAGTCACATAGTTAACAAGTTGTGGACATCATACATCAAATACTATGGGTTTTGGATTTTCCCTTTTTTTTTTTTTTTTTCTGCAGTGAATGTTGTGGGAAAAACACTCCCCTTTATTGTGGCAAGATTTACTCATATTACTGTCACTCCAGTACTTAAATGAAAAAAAAAATAGCTCTCAGCATTCTCATTGGCTAGGTTGTTTCTTGAAATAATACACGATGCATCATAAGTTTTAATTTCTTAGAGGTGGTTGGCCTTCATATGTTGCAAGTAGAACAATCTAAATACGTGAATAGGTTTAAGCTGTTATAAAGACAGTAAACGGCTGGAATGTTTCATGCTACAGACTATAACAACTCTCTTCATCAGGAATGTGCCACATTCGCAATCTTATTGTTCTCTATTTCTGAGCATGTATATTTAAAAATAGATCTTCAATGAGTCTGTAAAGACTCACCCTTCAAGTATTAAGGTGTCAGAAGTTCTTGGAACATACTGTTCTGGTGATAGAACAAGAGAGTTGTGCGTTTCAGGTAGGTCAGTCAGTGGACCATTGTGGCAGGCTGGTCACCCCCAGTGAGTGATATGAGGGAAAGGGATTGGTGTCAGGAGCCTGCAGTGAGAATTTATGATATCGGCGAAATTACTGTGCCTGCCAAAGCTTTCAGAAGAGGAGCCGGCACTTAAAGAGGGCATTTTCACTTACGTCTCACTGGAGCCTGGCAGATTTGGAGATGTGTATTACTGTCTCTATTTTAAAGATGAGGAACCTGAAGGCAATGAGGTTACAGAGATTGGTCATTGTCATGGAGATGTAAGCGGCAGAGTTTGGCGTCTGTCTAAAGCTGAAGACAATGTACTTAATAGCTCCAACCCATGGCCTCGCCACTGCCTCCTGAACGCAGAGTCCCAGATACCAACACTCTGAACAGCATCATCAGTGTGAGATGGAAAAACCTGGATCCGAATCCAGAGCAGAAGCAGATCTTTGTTCTTGATGTCTCAGGCCAACTTGTCTTTAAGGAAAACAGCTCTGAGAGGAAGGGAATAAAGTTGGTCTCCTCTCTGTCACTTTAGTGTATGTGACCTTGGGAAAGAAAGCCATGCCATCTCTCTGAGCTTTGATTGCTTCACATCTTGTGACACGGATCTACTAGTCTTCCCTGCTAAAATCACAGGATTACTGTGAGTGTTAAAGTCTCAGAGGTGGAAGGATGGTGAAAATATGGGGTATAGTTGATTCATTCAGATCCATGATTCTGTGCTGATTGAGAAAAAGGTAGAGGGTGCTGAGAATCATCTTTCTGATCCCCCCCACTTCTTGCTTTATTTCTACTCTGTGACCACACACCCCACCCTGTGGCCACCACGTGGCGAGTGTTTTCACCCTTACCCCATTTGCTACATTAGAGTACAGATATCCAACCTGAAGTATCAGAAGCTGACAGATTAATTCTAGGACATTAGTAATTCACAATCCATTCTTCACAGGTGCTTTTGCATTTAAATTCCTCTTATAAAAGAAGGGTTCATAATCTGGAGTCCCACTCATTTATAGGCTTCAGGGAGCTCATAAAGCATTTGAAATTGCATGAAAAATTGCCTCTGTTTGTGCCTTTTTCTGGGTGGAGGCTTCAGAGCTGTTGTCAGATTCTTAAAAACCCACTGAACCTAAAGAGTTAAGAAGTTTCTCTTGGAGGGTACAGTTTCATGACTAGGTGGTAGTCTCCTGATTAGAGTCTCCAGGCACTTGCAGGGTTATTCCCCTCTCATAACCATATGCAGTGGGCCATTTAGCCCTTAAACTCAAATTTTCCTCCAAGCCCACTTTGCCAGCTGAGACTTCCATCATCTATTGTCAAGAGTATTGAAATGTTTGAAATGGTCTTCCTGCCTCTACTCTTGACCTGTGAGCCGTCTTCTTTAGTAGTGTCACAGCGATCTCTTCAAAACACAGATGACAACCTGTCATAATCCTATTTAAACAGGCTCCCCAGCATCTTCTGTGCAAAGCCCACACTCCTTTTGCTTTATTATCATGGCCTTCAAGGCCCCTGACTGCCTGGCTCCATCCCAACTTTTTAGCCAAGTGCCTCTCCTACTCCCCTCTGTGGACCTTACGAACCCTGTTCCAGGTGACTCCCCACTATTATACTTCAATTTTGCTGTTTCCTCTGTTTGGAATACCCTTTTGGCCTCTACACCTTGCAAACTCCTTCCCAGTCTTTCAGGATCAACATCACAATGGCACCTCCATTGGGAACCTTCTCCCTATCCCTATATTTTCCTTCCTAGAATAGTGAGTCACCCATTTTTTAACCTCCAAATCTCATTTTTTACATAATTGTTTCTACCAAACTGTATTTCCTTAATTATGCAGATATCTCCTTCCCCTACTGTACTCTGATCTTTATACTTACAGAGGATGAGCAAGACCGATCATTGACAATAAGGAGCTCAGAGAGCTATAGTTTATAGATAAAAGTTTGTTGAATAAAAAAATCAATAATCTAATAATTAATGTTGAAGAAGTAGGTACCACTGCAGACAACAGGGAGTGGGAGCTGGGGTCAGTGTGAAGCTTTCACCATGCTTGACAAATCACACCTCACATTGGTTACTGCTTTGATTCATCACATGGAAATAGAAGGTCAGTAATCACGTATTGGAAAGAATTGGGTCCACGGATACAGCTAGCATATTGGAAAGAACATTGACTTAAGAGCCCTAGATGTTAATATCAGCCCTGCTATTAACTCCTCTTATGGCACTGGCCAAATTGGTTCTTGTCCGAGGGTCTCAGTGTTCATAGCGAAACAGTGTTAAACCAGAGTATCTCTTAGATCACTTCCAGTACTAACATTTTATGAGTCTAAGAAAATATACCATAACCCCATATTCTGGGCTGATTTCCTGACCCTGTTTGGCAAAGACAAGTATAGATGTGAGAACTACTGAACCTCGATTAAAAAACAAAACAAAACAAAACCCGTATCTTTTTATTCCAAGGCCTTTGGTCAGGAGGCAATGGAGAAGGAACGTTCTGGTGGTATTGATCTGGGATTCTGTAAAGATACCTCAATTGTGTGAAACTCTGGCATTAGTGTCTAATTTCCCAGAAGAGCTTTTATGAGCCTCTTCTGAGTCAAAGATTCCCTACAGGACCATCCAGAATTATGACTCAAGCTTGGTAAGTTAATAGGAGGGTCAAGAAGCCAAAAGGCCATGGCAGAAATCAAGATCTTAAATCCAGACCATACCCCAAGTCTGGCTGAGGTCCTTGGAGCATATAAGTATGAATCAAATGGGCCTCTCTTAAAGAGAATGGGCAGAGTTAAAACTTTTATCTTTGTGTGCTGGAACATTTCTCTCATGAAAAAGGGTTCTGGTGTAGGGAGAAGGGTACTAGACCTATGTCACCTTGCTGTGTCAGTTCCCTTTGGAAACTGTAATCTCTATGGGCCTCAGTTCCCCCACGTGTGTAATGGGAGCAGCCTCCCTTTCGCTACTCTGTGTTGTTGGGAGAAATAGATGAATCTGTGGATGTGAAAGCACTCTGTAGACTGTGAGATGGGACTGCCTATGGGGGAGTTGATGATAAGAGGGGAAAAAAATCAAAGAAAATCATATCCTTTCTATAACTCCTGGCTCATTTTATTCCTAAACTTGATTGGCTTCTCTCTCAGAGGTGACCATTTTGGAACTTTAGCTTGAATTGCTTGGTCTCTGAAGACAGAAGCACAGAATGCCAGAACCCAGGATATTTAAGCATGAAGTTGTAGCAACTGCTAGACATCAACACTTAGTAGTAGAAAGGAGGAGTGCTCAAGTTGATTAGCAAATTTTACTCTTCATGAGACACTGATTCCAGAAGAAGGTAAAAATAAATATTCATTTACTACTCGTTTGAGTTGTGTATTTCAACCCACATTGGATCACAGCTTGCAGGAGTTGGGATTGGCTCCTCTGGTCTGTTCAGCTTCCTCCCAAATCATCACCTGGCATAGCTGCCTTTTTTTTTTTAACTAGTCATGCACCTGTATTAGTTTTCTGCAGCTGCCATAACAAATTACCATAAACCGAGTGGCCAAAATGACAGGATTCTATTGTCTCACGGTTCTGGAGGCCAGAAATAAAAGATCAGGTGTCCACAGGCCTCTGCTCCCTCAGGAGGTGCCAGGCAAGGGTCAGCTGCAGGTCTGTCTCCCAGCTCCCAGTGGTTCTGTGGCTTGTGGCAGCATCGCTCCAGTCTTCTGTGGTGTTTCTCTCCCTGCTGCATGTCTGTGTTCAGATCTCCCTTCTTACAAGGACACTAGTGCTAATGGATTAGACGCTGCCCTACTCTAGTAAGACTTCATCTTAGTTAATTACACCTACAGTGACCTTATTACCAAATAAGGTCACATTTTGAGGTGCAGAGGGATCAGGACTTTAACATACAGAATTTGGTGGGGGCATAATTCAACCCGTGACACCCCCCCCCTTTGTCAGGAGAGAAACATTTTTGCCCTCTGGACTCTCTCATCTGCACCGCCCATCAGCCTGGTTATGAAGTCCCTCCACCCACTTGATGTGTCTGCTGACTTCACCCCCCGCCCCCGCCCTGCTGCCCCAGCATTCATTCATTGGAATTTATGTTAAATAGGATGGGCAATGTGTATTGGATCCTCTATGTGGAGAGAGAAAGAGAATGAAGAGTTATTTGAAGTGGGCTGGCATCAGAATGCAGGACATCTTATGGGCAGTATTGGCTTCCTATCTGGAAATTTCCAATGATTTAATGTTAATACAAGTATCTATCTTGATTTACATGGCTCCCTTCCATAATTCTACTTTAGCCAGGGAGGGAAGGTAGACAACATTTCTTTTTTTTTTTTTTTAGATTTATTTATTTATTTGAGAGAGAGCGAGAGAGCATGTGCAAGCATGGTGGGAGGAGGGGCAGGAGAGGGAGAGAGAAACTCAGGCAGACTCTGTGCTGAGCATGGAGCCTGACGTGGGGCTCGATCTCATGACCCTGAGATCACAACCTGAGTCGAAACTAAGAGTAGGAGGCTTAACCAACTGCACCACCCAGGTGCCCCTGGGGGACAACATTTCTTACAACATTGCCACTACTTTATATTATCTTCGGGTATAGGGAAAATGTTGATTTTAGTCTCCAGCAGACATTTGGTTATATCTGGAGCAATTTTGACTTTCTCAAATGGGAAGAGTTGCATTTAGTGGCCAAGGATGCTGCTAATCATTCTGCAAGGTATAAGACAGTCTCATATCTGGCCCCCAAGATCAACAGTGGCAAGACTGAGAAACCCTAGGGACATGATTTGCCTTTTAGAATGACTCTGAGCAAGAATTTTAAATGCCTTTCTACTTAGTTGGAATTTTCTGCTATTGGATCCTTTTAGTATGTGATCTTCATATCCTTTGTAGAGACCACTAAGAAACACTCCTCAGGACTCAGAGACCCACTTGGCTTATCTACCACCAGGTATGTTTATTCTGTTGCCTCCATATATAAAAGATGGGCACAGAACTTGTCAATCTCTAGGTCCCTTTTAGTTCTCGAAGCCTGTGAATTTCTTATTTTAGGAATAATACTACCTTCTATCACTATAATTAAAAATCCAATAATCTGGGGGTGCCTGGGTGGCTCAGTCGTTAAGCGTCTGCCTTCAGCTCAGGTCATGATCCCGGGGTCCTGGGATCGAGTCCCACATCGGGCTCCCTGCTCAGCGGGAAGCCTGCTTCTCCCTCTCCCACTCCCCCTGCTTGTGTTCCCTCTCTCGCTGTCTCTCTCTCTCTGTTGAAAAATAAATAAAATCTTTAAAAAAAAATCCAATAATCTCACCATTATCTTTCTACAAATAGCTCTGTAATATTTTAAAAGGCAGATAATCTTTAGAGGGTGACATTGTCAATAGTCTGACTTTGCAAATATGACACTTTGTAAGTTACACAGTTATTTACTGACATGCAGATCAGGTTAGACAACAAAGACAAACCTGGTTCAAGAAAGCTGAATTATATTTATATAAGTCTGTTCTTCCAGCAACTTCTTAAAAATGAGATTGGCATAGAGGAGCAACTATTTCTTCTTGTCATATAAGAACTCACCTTTCTGATGGATGATGGTAACTGTGGAGTTCCTTCCATGTTTCAGACACATTACATATATTACCTCATTTAAACACCACCACAAGTCTATGTTGAAAGTGCTGTTATTGTCTCAGGACAGTGAGGTCACAGAAAGTAAAGCACTTGCTCCTGGTCACATAGTGGCTAAATCATAACTTTAGCTCAGATTAATCTGACTTGAGAATCTCAAACTCTGGGTGAGAATTCAGTTAATAAATGGTGTTTAAAAGAGAAAAATAGGAAATGATTAAAAATACAACAATAAGGCAATGCTTAAATAAAGTATAATAGTATCCATAGTATGCCCTATTGCATAGCTCTTGAACCTTAGCTTTAGAGTAGCAATAAAAATAAGAATAACCAAGGATCTACATTCCAGGCATAGGAAAATGCTCATGCTCTCTTGATAAGTGAAAAAAGCGGGATGGTAAGTGAAAAAAAAGCGGGATGGAGACAAAATGTATGGTGTGATTTCAATTAAAAAACCAATTACATGCTATTCACACAAAGATTGTATGTGAAAAATACTTGTATAGTATACACACCAAAATAATAAGAGTATTTATGTCTAAATGATAGGATTATAGGTCATTTCATTGATTTTTTTGTAGTTACCAACCTTAACCTTGCATACATTTTTGGAATTAGATAAAATATTTTATGTATGTGCATGTCTCCATGCACAGCTATGTCTGAATCTAGATCTATATCTGTATATCTACTCTAGGAACTGTCTGACTACTGAAGTGAAATATTGTTGTCTATTCAGCATTTTCCTGTTCCCCTTTCTTAATGATACTTAGATATATACATCTCTCAATATGTCCATTGACCATTGGAGAAGTTAAAGCCATCCAAGCTCCATGGGGAAGTTCTGACTGGTCTAAGCCATTCAGAGTAATTCCCTCTACTTTGCAGAGTGATTGGTGTAGGTAATATAGACCAAAGCTCTGGGGATTATCATGCACGGGATTTGGATCCCACTTGAGCATATATGACTTGATTAAAACCAGTTAGATGAAAGAAGAGGATTTGTAAGGACATCTGGGAAAGAATCTTGCTTATTATTCTCATTCAGCTACTGATAGAGAAATTTCTTTTTCTGGAAGACATGAATATGAACCTTGGAACTTCTCCAGGTACTTGATCATGGGGTTGACCTGCCTTTGGATGAAGCTGAGCCCACATAAGTGAGAGAAGAGTAATGGATATGCACACGCATGCACACACGCATAGATACACATACACACAGGTCCTTGCTGACCCTGTTAAACCTGTCAATCAAAACAATCCTGAATCTACCTTATTTCTGGACTTTTCGATTATGTGAATAAAATAAAATTTCCTGTATCTTTAAGTGCGTTTGAATTGGGTTTTCACTCATGTGAACCAAAAATGACTCTTGCCTAGTACAGTTAAAAAGTTGGAAGCCCAAAACACAGGCCAAGAGACAAGCCTTGGTTTAGGTGTTTTATAAAATGAACCAGCTCTACAATATCGTTAATTCTGTCATTTCCAGAATATCCCATCGAAGCAATATCTAAATTAGTAACCTGGATCTTCAATAAGATGAACTAATAGTCCTAAGCCTGACAAGGTCAGCTTTCATCTTTGCCTTCTCTATAACTTAGAATATTGGAAAGATAGGTCTAAGTTGAATAAAGGCAGGGGAGAGAATTCTTAGGCATCTACATGTCCCTAAAACGCACCTGAATCCCATCTTGCTTTATTCCACAACAATCCTCAACAGCGGTGATTAAAACCTCTGTTTTACAGATATGAAAACACTGGCTGAAATTATGTAATTTGTTCAAAATCCCAAGATTGGACTTGAGTTCCTCCTGGCACCGTAACCTGCTTCCTGGTATCCCACACTGTTTCAATTAAGAAGGGAAGGTCTGAAGTTTCAGTAGTCTCCAAGAAAGTAATTATATTCCTTTTGCATTTGTATATTATCCAGAATCTGACTACAAGAAAGGTCTTAAGACTAGCAAGTGGGGGGGGGGGGGTGCCTGGGTGGCTCAGTCAGTTAAGTGTCTCATCTGCCTTCGGCTCAGGTCATGATCCCAAGGTCCTGGGATCGAGCCCTGCATCAGGCTCCTTGCTCAGCCGGGAATCTGCTTCTCCCTCTCCCTCTCCCCGCCCCCCCCGCCCGCCACTTGTGATCTCTCTCTCTCTCTGTGTCAAATAAATAAATTAAAAAAAAAAAAAAGAATAGCAAGTGGACCTACCTACCTGCATAATTAGGCTGAAGTGGTTTTTAATTACTGTATCATTTGCCCCACCTTAAATTGTTACATTTAGTATATTTAAAAGTAGCTCGGCTTTTAAGCAGAATGTCAACAGTTAAAATGAACTCACGTGGACCTATACTGTAATTCCTGCTTTGACACTTAATAGCTGGCTCTTTTAGCCAGGGCACTTACCCTCACCGTGTTTCCCATTTCTGTACATTGTACAAGTCAAGGTCATAATACTAACCTTATTGTGAAAGGTAAAAAAAAAAAAAAAAAAATCTGAAAGTACCTAATGCAGGTCCCTGACATATGGAAAGTTCTTAAAGAATGTGTAAACGAGCTACAAAAATAGTGGAGAATCAAAAATATAATGGCTTTTTATTGTGTAAAAAAATATAAGGCTCAGTCTCCTCATCATATGTATTAATCCTACTATTTTAGGTGCTCTTGATCATTATTGCATGAAGTAACTTGAGATTCTGTAGGATACAAGGTTCCATGGAAACTTCCAGTGTCCTAATAACTTCATGGTGTTGCAACTAAAAATATGAAACCACTCGGAATGGATGGAAAGTTCCCCTGAAATCTAGTATCTTTTTTTCATTTATGAATTTACTTGCTTTAAACAAAGTGCCAACTGTGTGTCTGGAAGGCTATTTCTGTCCCCCTCTGTCTATTTGAAGCATGGTATTCTGTAGAAACTTTTTGAATTTTAGTAGCTTTTTCAATTTATAATTTCTTTCTTTGATCTATTACTGTGTCTAAAGTGCTCATTTAATCATGCTGTCATATATTATTATTTAAGTATTTCATGCATTTATCCAGCATGATATCTCCTAGATATCCAATAGATATCTCCTAGATAAGGTGATACCTAGGAGACCCTGCTTATTTAAAGTTACCTTATTTTTTTCATAACTTCTGATATTAATTAATTAATTCTGATATCTACTTCAGATACCTACTAGGAGATATTTATTGGACACCCAGTTGTGCAGAGTACTTGGAGGGGAAGAGGAAGGTAGACTAGGAATGATATCCACTTGTATGGGTATTACTTGTGTCCACTCAGTTTGGAACATGTGTGGCCATTCTGTAGCCACAGCAAATGGTAGCCTGAAGAAGTTTGCATGTGGGGGAGGCCAAACCAAGAGAACCATGGGGAATGCAGCTGAAGCCATTGTATTTTGCCATCTCTGCCACCTGCTTTATCTCTGGATTCCTGTTCCCATGAGCTTCACGAATTATTTCCATATCCTCTAAGCTAACCTCTGTTTGATTTTTCTGTTATTTGTAGCCCAAGATATTTTAATTAATATACCTACTCTTATCTCTTGTGTGTGCCCCTAAGTTTCCGAAGAATAGGGAATGGTTTATGAGTTCCTATGTCAATTGACACAGTGGGGTACCCAGAATTTGAACCCAGATATTTCTGATTCCATAACTGGGCTAACACATTGCATTAAGAATAATGATTCCTAGTGTTTGGGGGTCATGTGTTTTTTAACAAGTGATAAAAGGTATTCCCATATCCCTGAGAAATATGTCCTTGGATATGCAACAAACCAAAGGTTTATATGCAATTTCAGGGTTTCATAAGCCTCTAAAGCCATTCATGCACCCAGACCACTACTAAGAATCCCATTCTAGGTGATGACTTCTGGCTAGAAATTTGCATTTCCCCATTATCCATGCTCTTCTTTGAAACCCATCTAACATGAGATGACCTTCCAAACCGGTGTAGAAAGGAGACTTGATTTTTACTTACTAGTTAATGTCAATATTATCTACACCCATTCCCTCTTACTAATTTGAGACATTCTACTCATTTAGTGCCCAATACTAATGAAATAATTTCTTCAGTAAAGGAAGGAAATCTTTAAAATTTCGAATGACCCTGCTTATTTAAGGTTACCTTATTTTTTTCATAAATTCTGATATTAATAACAACAGCAATAACTTTAACAAGATAGCAATGAGTATTTGTGTAGTGGGTTTCAGTTTTCAGAGCATTTGTCTAATTTATTCCAGTCTCAACAACCTTGTGAGGTAGAAAGAGTGGACATTTGTTGATTTATGACTGTCCAGCATCCATTAATTTGAGGGACCTAACTAGCCCCTGTTTTGTACATTCTCAGTGGGACTATAAAGCAATGTCCACTGCCCTCCTAACAGAGAACTAGAGTCCCCTGGAGGTTGGTACATTCTTTTTCCTCCAGACTTCTTCTTTCACTGCTTCAAAGAAGCCAAAGGGCTTGTGATCTACACTTAGTCAATCAGACTTTGTCCCACAACTTGGCATGTTGCACTGAGTGACTCACAGCAAGGAGAAACGGCTGAAATCCTTCATTCCAGGTGTAGCACTATGAGGAGATGGTAGATGTTCTCATTGCCTTGATCCCATTCTGAGTTTTTATTCTGATTTTTTTGCCTTATTTCTAAGCCTGGACACTAGCCTATCAATTTACTATGAGAGGTCTTTGACAACATTCCCATAAATTCCCTTTTTGTTTAAGTTAACCAGATTTAGACTGGGCTGTTGCCAGGAGAGAGCTCTCACAGAGAAAACATAGTAGACTTTAAATCTCCATATCACACACGAGAATGTAGAGTTGTAGTTCAGCAGTAAAAAGTGAAGCCAGACCTTTAAGATTCAGAGTGTTTTGTTATTTCTATTGCTTTTTAAAGATAACTTCTTGTTATATCATTTGGGTGTTCCTGGTGTGAAAACAAGGATGGAACAGAATTCTACCTTGAACACTGTATTAGTTAAAATTAACTTCAGCTGAATTAACAGAAAAATCCAACACAACAGTGTTTTCAACAAGATAATCCCCCCCTCCCTCTCATGTAAGCTAACTCTAGAGGGAAAGACTGGTTTGTGAAAAGTTGTCAGGCAGGAACAGAGCTTCCAGCTAAGCTTTCAAATATCCCTAGGGTGTGACTCTTGTTCTCATGATCTGAGACATCCTACACATCATGTGTTTCTAGGTCAGGATGGAGGAGAGAATTGGGAAAGACCATGCTGTGTCCCTTTTAGAAAGACTTAACTGGCAGTACCACTTAGCATCTGTCCTTATACACCATTGCCCAGAACTCAGCCGAATTACATCCCTAGCTGCAAGGGAGTCCTAGAAATAATATTTTTTAGCCAGGCAAAAATATGCCCAGACACAAATTGAAGGTTTTTAAATGTTAACTTTCATTGATAATTATATATAAGCATACACCCTGATGAATGTTCTCAAACTAAGTCCATCTATGTAAACAATACCTGGATCATTAAACAGAACATTGTCAGCACTAAAAATAAGAATTATTTCTATAAAGAGGAAGGAGGTAATAGATACTTGGTGGCAAATTGTAGTCGCTGCCACAAACCCCAAACCACACGAAACCACAGTAATTTGCTGAATATTTGACTTGAACAAGTATTTCTTCTAAACAAATCACCACCCGGTCAGTACTTTCTTCATTGCATCCCCAGTGGTAGGCCCAGAAAAGATGCTCAGAAAATGTATGTTGATTAATTGATTGAACAAATAAACTTCTCAGACTCCCACTAGCTGAAATACTGAGTTAACTAGTTTGTACCTGCATTTGCAGGAAACATTTCATAAAACATTTGAACTTGTATAGGAAGGGAAGGTCAAAAGTTATGTCAAATTTGAGCTGATGGATATTTTGTTGTGGTTACTGCTGACTAATTAGTTACCAGGTTTCAGGCACTAAGCATTTTGTATATATTGTATCATTTAATTTGCATGGCAAGTTAGGTAGTGTTATCCATGTTAAAAACCGAGGCTCAGAGTGATTAACTCTTTGATCCAAAGTTACCTGATCGGTAACATTTTCCTAAAATTCCTGTTCCTGTGTCACTTTGCTATGTCAAATTTTTAAGTCTCTTCCCTTTACCTTCTTCCTATAAAGACTCTCTCATAATGCTACCTCTCTAGGTCCATTTACTTTTTTCTCTGATCCCCCAGTATTCTCTATATTCTGAATCTTTAAATATACTCTTTCTAATCTCTTTATACACACACACAGTATTTCAGTTTGTCAATTTACTGGGCCTCCAGGCCTCAGTTGAGAGGCCATTGATCTAAGAATTCTGACCTGTCCCCCTTGTCATTTTCCCTTTGTGCTCTCCCATTAGCTTTTTCTATGCCAGCTTTCTTGCTCTATAACTCCTCGGTGATGAGCTTGAGAGGAGGACCCTATTTTGCCCACTGTGTTATATTCAAACAAAGAATGGGTACTTGGAAATACTTGTTGGATGATGGAATGAAGGAGGAAGTGGAGCTATGATTCAAAGCCACTTCTGGGCGATTCCAAAGCGTGTGCATCCAACCCTGCGATAGGTAGCATCATTTGAGAGCCTCTCGTCAGAAAAAGAAAGACCTGTCATAGCACATAGGATCCAAGATGGGCTTTATCTTCTCCAGAACGGCATTCACCCACCTGGTTTTGCCATAGAATGTGACCCCCCCCCCCATTAGGAAACATGTTCTTTCACACCGCATCACTCATTTTGACACCGATGGCCATAAAAAGTTTGTGTAACTTCTATCATGATGCTTGCTTCTCATTACATTCCACTTATTAGGGTCCCATTTCAAGGCACAGGAACTCTCATGGTCATTCTGAGAATGGTCAGCCCTAATGTGGGGGCATGTCCATCACCGCAGAGCACAGACTGCTCCATCACTCCAAACATTAGAGCTGCGGACACCCATGGGTGTCCTGGGTGGGGGGGGGCGGCGGGGGCGAGTCCAGTGCCAGCTCCTGGGGAAAGGATCACTTGGAAAACACTGTGGTGTTTTCCATCTTAAGCTCTTTGGATTCTGTGAGCTGTACAGGCTGGGTGTTGATTTGATGTTAAGGGTAGGTGAACTCCATAAATAAAGGCGATTTTCCACTCTTATTGTTTCATTTCCAGTGCAGCCCTGGCCCAGACATGGCAGAGGCCATTTATTGTGGGAGCAGAGCTCTGACTACGGTGGCTGGAGCAGTGTGATATACATGCTTCTGTCGCTGCTTTTATAGGGCAGGTGTTTCTTGGAGGATCCAGCTCAGGTATCAGGAGTGTGAATTATGAGTCCTCATCAACTTGGTCATGCTTTGTGGCCTGGGAAAAGCCAGAGTGTTTCCCTTTTATGATTTGAGAGTGCACTTTTTGTAGCCTGTGGAGCAATTAGCCAATCTTTGAAATGGATACCCTGTAAACGCGGCATGTCCTTGGAGAGACATTGTGGCAGGTTCCTGCAGGAGGGGAGGCCATCGGGGGTAACTGCTGTAGCTGTGGCTAAATGGCCTGCAGGCCGATGGAAAGACTGACTATAAGAGAAGAAAGAAAGGAAAACTTGTAGACAGGCAGGAACATCGACAAACCACGGCTGCCCCTCCCCCATGAAATCATGTCAGAGATTCCCCAGCAGGCCGACCCAAGGTTAGGAAGGATGATGCTATTCACTTTATTTGGAAAGTTCCACCATTTCTCTGATTGTCACATTGATTTTGTCAGGCCCTCATAGGAAATGAGGGCCTTAGGCTACTCATAAGGAAATGAGTATCTCCTGAGCTGGTTGAGGAAGATGGGAAATCGAATATCCTCCTCATCTAAGTGAGAATCTGAACCAAGCTAAAGCAGGAGCTCTCCTTGTGATTACCCCCCTCCCCCATACACTTTTTAAAATTTATTGAGATGAAATTCATTTAACATAAAAGTAACTATTTTATTTTATTTAAAAATTTTTTTTAGTCTCCAGATTTTTTCTTCTTTCTCTTTCTTTCTTTCTTCTTTCTTTCTTCTTTCTTTCTTTCTTTCTTTCTTTCTTTCTTTCTTTCTTTCTTTCTTTCTTTCTTTCTTTCTTTCTTTCTCTCTCTCTCTCTCTGTTTCTTTCTTTCTTTCTTTTTATTTTATTAACACATAATGTATTATTTGTTTCAGGGGTACAGGTCTGTGATTCATCAGTCTTACACAATTCACAGCGCTCACCATAGCACATAAAAGTAACTATTATAAAGTGAACAATTCAGTGGTATTTAGTCCCTTCACATTGTTGTGCCACCACCATCTCTATGTAGTTACAAAATATTGTCCTCCAAAATAAAACTCCAGAGCCATTAAGCAGTGGCTCCCCGTCCTCTCCTCCCCTGAGCCCCTGGCAACCACCCATCTGCTTGTTATTTCTTTGGACTTACCTCTTCTGGATATTTCATGTAAACAGAGTCATAGGATATGGGACGTTTTGTGTCTGACCCCCTCCCTGGTACGTATTTAAGGGACATATTCAATCAGGGGGCTTCAGATAAGGTAAAAAGTTACCTTAGGTCCAGAACTCTGGTTCTAGAAAGCCACAAATTGTCACTTACTTCATATGGGAACTGAGAAGATAAAAATAAAAAATGATTAAAAATGAAGTATTACTCTTCTTTTTCAGTATTATTATTTTGACATAAAACAACATTTTATCATGTCTTGATGGCAGATCAGGACTTCTGGCACACTTGGTGAGGTGGTGGTTCTCCGTGTGGATTGGGGTGCTTGGTGGTATTCAGATGACATCCGGGCTAGTCTGCAGGATTCGAGGCGGCTTCACTCACGTCTGCGCTGCTCCCAGACAGCTGGGAGCCTGCACGCAGCTGGATCCCTGTGATCCCTGTGCATGTGGTCTCAGGGCTTCTCCAAGCGGTCTCCCCAGTAGATTTCCTGTACTTCTTAGAAGTATTCCTGTTCTTCATAAACAGGGCCAGGATCTACCCAGCTTCCAAGCTCCGAACTTTGGTATCATGCATGCTTTCCTCAGCTCTGTCAACAAACCAACTACCCGATCTTTCCAAGCTCTTGGAGAGTCTTCATTATACTAATGTGTCTCTGATTTTTCTAGTTTCAGAGAAACTAACGTCTCTGCCATTTTTTAACATTTCAGGACTCTGTCTTTCCTGTGGGGACCACAAAGCAGCCTTTTGGTTGGTTCCTACCTTCAATCGTGACTCTCTCTCACCCACTCCCCAAGCAGCTTTTGGGGTACTCTTTAAACACACACATACATTTATTACCTTGTCAAGAACCTCCAGAGTTTGTGCTGCCTTCAACATAAATCTGAGCTTGTGTGACCTGACTGGCATTTAACCAGCGCCACCCCTCTCCACTCGAAGTTCTCCTGTCTTCCCTGCTACACTCCCTCTATTCTGAACTTCTTTAAGATCCTGACTGCACCCTATATTTTCCCTACTTCCTTTCTTGGAGTGACCCCTCTTCACCTAGCTCTCCCCTCCATTTTATCCTGAGACTAAAGTTAGCGACTCTCTCTGGGAAGTCTCCCTCCACCTTGCACCTCTTTAGCACCTGCAATTTGTCCCTTTAATGAGCTCACATTAACACTCTGGAAGCAGATTTTTTTGGGGGGGGAGGGTAGGTACTTCAGACAGGGAATTCCTGCAGGAAACTGGTTATGACAGTGTTGGCAAAGCCCAAGGAGCAAACAGGAGGAAGGGAGGTACCCCGAGACTGGAAGCCTGTAGGCAGCTCCCACTGTGCTGTTGGGAGAGGCCATCACAGTGGATTCTGGGTGCACACATGGCATCTGGCTTTGCTCTGGCAGCTGACGTCTGGAGACCCCCGACCTCCATGGCTACTGTGGGAACTGTCACAGCCACGGCACCCGGTTCTTTGCGCTCCACAGTGTGGGACGGAAGCTGCGGACGTCCACCACCAAGGGGCTCTACTCCACTGCTGAGGTACCAGTGTGGAGAGAAGGCGAATGCCAGATCCTTCCTTCCTCCTGACGTGAGGTCTTGTCCGGTATGCAGGCCCCGCCAGGTGCTAGAGACTCAGCAGTGAATGACACCCAAATCCCAGGTGCAAGGAGCAATGGGGTGATGGGCAAAGAAAATTGGTGTTTGTCAGAGGGTGGTAAATGCTCCTGGGCCAGGCAGAAGGCAGTGATGCTCACAAGACAAGAGACAGTACAGCATGGACAAGACAGCCAAGCTGAGGTGGTTGTAGGGTAGGAGTGGGGAGAGAGGGCTGCCCCCATCCCAGTCCAAGTCGCTATCACTGAATGATGCATCCAGGCTTCTGGATGGGGGGTCTGCAGCCCGCACCTGCCAGCAGAGGCGGTTGGAGCTCTTGAAGACTGGGGCTGTCCATGGCTTGGCAGAGGCTCCCAGGGGGGTTTCTGCCCACAACCATATGTCGGCACCTCCTGGGCCCCTATCCGCCCTGACCCTGTGGCCCAAAGGTGACAGAACTCAATGAACCCCATGTTCCCCCAGACCCAGGCCTGAGTGCGCAGGGTCTGTGCATTACACTGGGTTCCCCTCTGGGTGCCTCCTGGAATCAGATTTTTAATTGCCTGTTTTGGCCTCTCTCTCTCTCTTCCCGGGGTGGTATGTTGAAGACATGGCTCATTTATTATTGATACCCCAGTGCCTCATGTTAAGACCTGCCCTATTTATTGATGGATTGTGGAATATTGGGGAATATTAGCTGACTGGTCCTGAAAGGCTAGGGACCAAAGATTTACTATTTAAGGCCATATCATTTTATTTGATTCTTGATCACTTGGATGACATAATGCTCATTTAGGGTTAAAAGACTAAATGTCAGAAAGCTCTTGCTCAGCTGTGCTGGAAGGAGCAGAGTCTGAGTAGGAACAGTTTTGGTCACTGTCTCCATGTAGATGATTGTCTCCCTGAAATCTGGCTCAGCACATACATGAAATGATCTTTCCTCTCTTGTGAAAATTTTATAAGACTTAAGTGTTTGATTTAGTCACATTCTGGATGAGCTTCCTGACCTCAGTTTATGAAATGAGAAGGGAGAACTGAATGCATCAGCCCTAAAGGAAACTTACCCAGTGAAATCAATCCTGTACCAGAATGGCCTGGCAGTTAAAGAAGTCTGTGTGTCCGTGTGGTCACTGAAGCAACCACTGGTCACTGCGTTCAGGTTAGGAAGACCATCTTCAAGGACCGAGACTGGGTTTATTGGTCATCACAACAGCCGCAAACATTCGTTGGATTTCTTTTCAACGATTCTTGACCCCATGTGGAATTGGTCATTCCCACGTCTGTCCCACCACAGCATGTAATGCAGACATTGTCATCACGCCAGGCAAGTATTTAGGAATGTGTCTGTTTCTCTTTGAGGATAAGATTTGCTTCTCAAATTCTTCTTTATCCTTCTTGTGCATAGTGCAGGACACGGTACCAGTTAAGTACTTGAATTGATAACTTTCATAGCATCGAATAGTCCGTGGTCTCATATGGGTGAAATTGTGCCTGATTCTTTCTCTAGTACTATCAGGGTTTTGTTAAACTGTCAGTTATTGTTGGCATTTTTATATGAATTAATAAATTCACCTTGCTCCATAAGCACGGTGGTGTTACTGATAACACTATCTTCCAGATTATGAGAGTTTAATTGTGCTCCTGTATCAGAGATGATCTTGGGGCCAATGGGCGTGGTTCTACTTGTTAGTATCCTATCTTCTCAAAACCCCATGAGGGGATATCTGTTATTATTTGTAATACAAATACAATACAAAACACCAATTTATTGTGAAATTATAGTTGTCTCCTGTATCAGATTCTGGTTGAGGCTGATAAAAATGGTCAGAAGTGAACTAAGGACTATCCAGGGTAGCAGAGGCAATGATTGGAATTCACTGTGCCTCGTTCTCTTGACCACAGCCAGGTCTGGAATCTCTGGGCCTCCTTTGTAGGGGACGTTGTCTTGGCTCAGTTGTGCTTCTTGGTTTTAGTGGTCCCAGAAATATATTTCTGTTGTTTATAAGCTACTTAGTTTATGGTATTTTGTTATAACAGCCTACACAAACTGAGATGAGGAGCTCGTCTTTCTTTCTTCTGCCTCCTTCTCCATTCCAGATAGGCAGCTACAAAAGTATCCTTGCCATTTTAATGGCTTTTATCATTTCTCTTGTTGTCAATTTTATATAAGCAATGATTTTAATTTTATTTTACCAAGAGAACTCTTTAATCTTTGGGGCTAGAGACTATATGTAGCTCTGTGCCTTGGTTTACTCTGTGAATGGATTACTGCTCTTATAACAGAGACCTCAGAGAGCTCCCTCACCATTTCTTGAAAATAAGAAAGATGTCTTTCAGCTCGGAGTTCCATACTTGAGAGACAAGGAGCTTTCTTCTCCCCATGGGAATCCGAGAATGTCAGTCAGAGAATGCCGTACCGTCAATTCAGAGGGAGGAGAAGATCTTCCCACATTTTTTTACTCTGACTCTGTTTCCCAGAGGATGCACCCAGTTATGTTAGTGAGTCATGAAAAATCCCTAGAGGTGCCATACTTCCCTGAGTTTTGGGCTTCCCTTTAGCAGCTTTTTTTTTTTTTTTTTTTCCTGGAGAAAATTAAGGTGGAGGGTGGTGGGGTGATGACTTAAAAAGAGGAGAGAGTTCTGGGACACAGTGGCAAGAGAAAAATGGAAAAGACCTAGTCATGCGATCAGGACACTGTGTAACCATGTGACCTCGGGCAAATCATCTAACCTCTATGAGCCGAGTTTCTTTATTAAATTCGGAAAAATAAAACTTGACTTGCTTCTCCTACAGTCCAAGAATTAGAAATAGAAATGCTGTTTACTAAAATATGCATTTTTAAAAAATTTTTGTATTCCATTTTAAATGATAACATTTTCTAAGATAGCTCAGGCAGAAAACTAGTTCAGCTACTCTGAGGCGCACTTATCTTAACGGGCCCATGAACTCTGTCCAGGTACGGAGAACCTTTTAGGGTTCTTGGTTTAGCTCAGGTTCTTGATCCTGATTGTGATAAGTGGTCTCACCAAAGAGGTATCTGGGAAAGAGTGTCCTGGACTGAATGTTTATTGTGTCTCCCCAAAATTCATGTGTTAAAATCCTAACCCTGGATGTGATGGCATTAGAGGGTGGATGAGGTCATGTGGGTGGAGGTGCTGTGAATGGATTAGTGCTCTTAAAACAGAGACCTCAGAGCGCTCCCTCACCATTTCTGCCAAGGTAGGACATAGTGAAAAGACAGAACTAGGAAGTGGGGATGCTCACCAGACTCCAAATGTCCCAAAATCTGCCAGTATCTTTATCTCAGATTCCCCAGCCTCCACAACTATGAGAAATATATTTCTGTTGTTTATAAGCTACTTAGTTTATGGTATTTTATTATAGAAGCCTACACAAACTGAGATGAGGAGCTAGTCCTTCTTTCTTCTGCCTCCTTCTCCACTCCAGATAGGCAACTACAAAAGTATCCTTGCCATTTTAATGGCTTTTATCATTTTTCTTGTTGTCAATTTTATACAAGCAATGATTTTAGTTTTATTTTACCAAGAGAACTCTTTAATCTTTGGGGATAGAGACTCTATATGTAGCTCTGTGCCTTGGTTTCTTCATTTGCCAGATTGGGCAGTAATTCCTGTCCTCCTTACCTTAAAAGGAAGTTGTGAGGTCACATCATAAGATGCTTTGAAAAATAAAGTAGTGATTCAGTGTGAATTGTTTCTTTTGCCTTTTCTCTTAACATAGCACAGCCCTAGACTACTATAAGGCATACAGTCATTCATTACTGAATGATTTAAGTGATTCAAATTTTTAAGATAACCTCTCAGTTAGATTGGAATGGCCAGGGATTCTCCACTGATAAACAAGACTGATTGGTTCATTCACTGCAAAGTTTAGAGGATAACTGCATAATTGCAAACTTCTTGCCCATGGATGAAACCAATGCTTTCTTCTAATTAATTCAGGCTTCTCCTGGGTTACACAGGCCGATGGGCAACATTTTAGCTATAATAGATGTATAGCAGAGTTTCTCAACTTGGCATTACTGGCATTTTGGGCTGTAAAAGTCTTTGCTGTGGGGTCTGTCTTCTGCATTTTGGATGTTTAGCAACATCCCTGGCCTCTACCCCTGGGTACCTGTAGCAATTTCCCCCTTCAAGCTGTGAAAACCAAAAATGTCTGCAGATGTTGGTAGATCTCCCCTGAGAGACAAAATTGCTCTTGATAGGCACTCTTTACCTAAAAATAGTTCTTTATTTAAAAGAATGAGTAAATGAATGAGTAGATGAATGAATGAATATAAAGAGAGGAAATGAAGACAGTTGACATGGTTGTTATACTTTATCAAACAGTCTCTTATAGGCTGTGTTTTTTCATTTATAACTTATAAGTTCATAAAAATAGAAAAAAATGTGTGTATGTATGCATCCCCCCACTTCCCCAGACAAAATATGTACTTGACCTATGATTTCAAGGATCTCAGTATTCCTAATGATAACACTGGGAATATAGGTTGAGATACTAGAGTAGTATACCATTAGTTCATCTAGAAGTCAAACACTAGAATAGTAAACGAACTATTTGTTGGTTGAGTGAGTCACTCATGTAACAACTATTTGTTGATCATCTACTGGGTACCAAGGTCTGTATTAGGTGCAGTCTAGTGGATTTAAATGCATGAATCACTACCTATAACATGAGGTAATAGAGGACATACTGCTACAATAGAATTAAGGACATGTTCCTATGAGAACACAGATTAACTCTGTTTTAGGGTGTGGGTGGGTTCAGAAGGATTCTCTGAGGAACATGAAAAGTATCCCACAATTAATTATTTGTACAAGTTTTTCCAGCTGTGTGTAGTTCCTAAACAATCAATCATTTGTTTATGTTGTTCTATAATTTTTTTAAGTGCTCAGCCTTTTCTACTTAGTTGTCTTTGAGGATAGGAATGGGTTTTGCATGTTTAGGAAGTGGCAGGAAGACTGGTTGAAAGGCATGGTGCTTGGTATGTCACATGCCATGACAATGAATAGAACAGACGCAAATCCCTGCCCTGTGGAAGTCACAGTTCGTAAAGTAAAATTCTAGGCTTTTGTCCCTCACTCCAAGTACATCTTTAGGTAAGTAACTTTATCTCTCTAAACCTCTGTTTCCCCAGGTGTAGAATTAGGAGGTAGGATGAGATGATCTCAATTTGTCAGCATCTGACTTTCTATTATTCCACATTCCTTATATCCCCTACAACCCTTAAATCACAGGTTTTCAACAAAAGTCAACTTCTCTTTGGTTTGAGGAAATAAAATATATGGAAAACACATCCTGTTATAGACCTAGATTTCTGAGAAATGGCACTACTTGCTTGGGGAAGACACCTTTGCCTGATTGAATGTATCCATTGGGAAGCAAGGGAACATACAGAAAACGAGAATTAAGATACGTTAAATGGCAGGTTCTGAAAATGCTTCTTAATGTGAGTGCTGACGCTCATGTCTGGGAGCATGACTTGAGTCTTACAAGAGTTATTTCCTGTGTAGGATGTATAACTCAAAGTTCTTTATCCTGTGGATATGAACCCAAGTTATCCCCCTCCTAGATGATTTATACCAAACCTTTTATTTTCTACCCAGTATGTAAATTATTTCTTTCTCTGGTGACAACTTAATTGCCACTGATGGTAATATAATTTATCTGTAATAGTTATAAACCATAGTTACAGTTGTTGACCTGGACATCACATAAATTCTGAAGCTATTGCACAGATAGTATCTCATTTGTTCTTCCCAACAACAATATGATACAGGCTGGGTGGGGGTCATTATTCCCATTTTATAGATGGGAAACTAAAGTCCAGAGGGGTTCACTAATTCACCTGAATTCTCACAGATAAGTTGTGGAGGCATGATTCAACTTCACTGTTTCCACAACAGTATTTAAAAGTGAACAGGACACTTGGGTGGCTCAGTCAGTTAAGCATCTGCCTTCTGCTCAGGTCATGATCCTGGGGTCTGGGATTGAGTCCTGCATTGGGCTCCTTGCTCAGTGGGGAGGCTGCTTCTCCCTCTCCCACTCCCCCTGCTTGTGTTCCCTCTCTCGCTGTATCTCTGTCAAATAAATAAATAAAATCTTAAAAAAAAAATAAAAGTGAACAAAAAGACTCAAACCAAAGACAAGCCAGAGTGAGAGGAATTTGCAATACATATGCTAACAAAGACACTACAGAATATATAAAGAACTTCTATGGGTCAATAAGTAAAAGACAACAGCAAAACTTGGTAAAAAACTTGAATAGGAGTTTCATAAAAAAGAGTATGTCCCAATGACCAATAAGCTTATGAAAGGTTGTTCATCTTCATTAGTCATCAGGGAAATGAAAATTAAGATGACAATACAATGTCATTGTACATTTACCAGAATAGTTCAAATGAAAAAAGACGGAACATATCAAAACATGTTGAACAATGGCAACATTAGTTTCTAGGAACTAACCAAGAGGAACAATGAAAAGAGAAAATGGGAACAATGGCTAGTGAACATGTGGAGCAATGGGAACTCTATATACTGTTGGTGGGAGTGTACCTTGTTGCAACCACTTTGGGAAACCGGCCGTATTGGGCAACGCTGAATATTTTCACACCTGCTGACCCAGGAATTTGAATCCCAGGTATCCCAAAGAAAAGTGTGCATATGTTAACAATCATGTACAAGAATGTTTACAGCAATCCTATTTATCATCATCCCAGACTGGAATGATCCAAATATTCCTCCACAGAGGGATGGATAAACAAATTGTGATATATTTACACAGTGGGATATTATACAGCAGTGAGAATGAAAGTAACACTGTAGTTAACAACCTTGATTTATCTTATAAACATGGAGTTTAATGAAAGAAGCCCTAAGCAAGAGTCCCCACGGTGTTCTTATTGGTGCTAGAGATAGGGATAGTAGTTATTTTTGGAGTGTGGTGACCAGACAAGGGTAAAGGGGCTTCTGGGATGCTGATAATACTCAATTTTGTGATATGGATACTGATTATGCGAGTTTGATCAGTTTGTGAAAATCTATTCAGCTGTATATTTGTGAGTTGTGTACTTTTCCTTTTTTTTTTTTTTTTTTTAAGATTTTATTTGAGAGGGAGAGAGAGAGTGAGCAAGAGCACAGGGAGGGAGAAGCAGACTCCCCACTGAGCAGGGAGCCTGATGCGGGGCTCAATCCCAGGACCCCGGGATCATGACCTGAGCCGAAGGCAGACGCTTAACTGACTGAGCCACCAGGTGCCCTGAGTTGTGTACTTTTCTGTATGTATGCTATTATTCAGTAAAATTTAATAAATCCAGCAAATGAACTGGAGTCATTAGGACACAATGAGCATCTGTATGCCAAGAAGAGAGATGACTTCATGCAAAATCACCAACACATTCGGGGTCGCTTATTTAGGAAAGTATCACCGAGGAAATGAAGAAGAATGGAAAGGGGATGCATCCGTATGTGAATGGACCACTGGTCATCTGCTCACATGAAGAAAAAAGCTTCTTGTGGGTTAAGTAAATTGCCAAAGGTCCAACAGGTCATAAGGGGCTCAGCTGGAATTTCAATCAGTCTTTTTATTCTGTAGCTCATGCTTCTTCAACTATACCATCTCAGCAGGCAGTATTTTACTTCAGCCTCGAAACAGTGAAGAATAGGAAAAACAGAAGGAGGTAAGAGGATAGACGTCATCAAGAAATAATTTTAAAAATTAGTTTAAAGTCTGCCTTTTACCATACGCTTTATGAGGATGTAGTCCTTATCTGTTTTGTTAGCTACTGTTTACCCAAGAAAAGTCTTTAATAGAAGGAAAGAAAGGAAAGAAAGAAAGAGAGAAAGGAAAGGAAAGGAAAGAAAAAAAGCAAGAAGAAAGGGAAAGAAAAGGAAAAAAGAACAGAAAAAAGGAAAACAGACTTAGGAGTGATGTTATACTTCATAAAACTGACAAAGTTTCTTACAGTTTTTATTTTCATATTCTAAGTTAAGCAAATAGGAAAAAATACATATGTGTAAGTGTATGTATACACCCCCTCCCACGTGCCTGTGCACACACACACACCACCCCCCTTCGCTGGCCTACAGCTTCAGGGATCTTAGTATCCCTAATTACAGCTTACACTGCAGGCTACACAGAAGCACTGCTCATTCCAGCCCTGGCATGACTCCTGTTTAAACATACTTCCCAGAAATCTTAGGCAGCTTGCCATGGTAAGGAAACAATTGACGTCAGATTTTGAGCAGGGGAATCCGTCGAGGGTGGGGAGGAAGGCGGGGGCGAGTCGTTAAAGGTGGTGAGAGTGAGGCTTTTCATGGACGCTACAGCTGATCACTATTTCCCTGATCCAGTATCAGGACAAAGAGGTTATTATTCCTGCTTGGCCCACCATTGCCTCCGCAGCTCTGTTCTGAAAGTCAATGGCTGCCTGAAGTTTCCTTTGGGGATACCGAATGAGTCTGGCGACGATGCTAAAGAATTTTCCTCTCGTTCGCTGGCTCTCTTGATGGTTTGCCATCGTTAAAATATTTCTTTTGCTTAATTATGGATGGTCTTTAATGTTCCCTCTAGTTCATAGACTGTCATTGAAATGACCTCAGAAAGTAGTCAAACTTCTTCCCATTGCAGGATTTTTTTGTGTGGCACAAAACCATTCTCCAGTCAATAAATATTGATTCACTGTGGCAGATACTGTTAGTATTCTACCTCGTGTTCGACTACTTTTCCCTTTTTCTTGCCCGTGGAATTTTTTTTTTTTTTTGAGGGAAGAATTATGTTCACATCCAAGCAATAAATTTTTATTTGTGTAAGTCAGTCATGATAATCCTATTCTCACTCTCTCAGCATTCTTGGAAGCCCTAGTATACCTTCTTTCTGGCCAAAGAGACCTAAGAAAAGGAAATTTCCCTGCAGAATTCTTGAAGAGGTTTTGATTTTCCGCTGAAAAGAGACAGACACACTGTAGTGCCCTTTCTCATTCTGGCCTTGAATGTGAATATGATAGTTGCCACCTTGTGACCATGAGGATAATGGCAAGAAAGCTATAGACATTATGGATTTCTTGAACCAACACAAGTAACCTATTAACAGTAGATACATTGTTAAATAAAGAAAACACATAGTCACTGTGGTCAGGCTTTCTGTTTCCCCCCAAAAATATACACTCAAGGTATACTCTATTCCAGGGGCACCTGGGTGGCTCAGTTGGTTAAGCGTCTGCCTTTGACTCAGGTCATGGTCCTGGGGTCCTGGGATCGAGCCCCATGTTGGGCTCCCTGCTCAGCGGGGAGTCTGCTTCTCCTTCTCTCTCTGCCCCTCTCCCCTGCTCGTGTGTGCATGAGCGCTCTTTCTCTCTCTCAAATAAATAAATAAAATCTTAAAAAGAGAGAGAGATACTCTATTCCAGGCACTGTGTTAGGGAAGGCATGTGGTAGACATAGAGATGCACTGTACAGATCCCCCTTCAAGGACGACTTGCTGCCCAGCAGTGAGGCCTGGGATCAGCAGACAGCCTCCAGCTGCCTGCTCTTTTAGGGTCTATCTCAGCTCTGGAGAACTCCCCTCCAGAGAGCAACCCCCGCCGCCCCAACCTGAGATCTCACCCTTCCTTGGGCAGTCAACATTTCATGACTTGGTGAGGTAGGGGCATAAGGACCAAATCATTTTGGGCCATTGTGGGACCCACTGGTGGACAATACTTATTCCAGAACTCCCCATCAGGTTGACTGAGGATTTGCTGAGCTATCATTGCATTCATGGCCTTGAATGGCAGTAGCAAAGAAAAATGATCCTAATGGGCAGAGTGTGGGGGTGTGACAAGATCGTTGGCCAAGGTTAGAATATGTATGGCGATATGGTCAGTAGCAAATGGCCTGGCAGGCTGGCCAGGGATATGGAAAGAAAGATTGGAGGACCAGGGATGGAAGTTTGGGTTAGAGGCTTATGGATGAACATTTGGGAGCAGGCACAACGTACCTCGTATCACAGGTGAACAGTCACCTGAGAGTGTCTATTATGGGAAAGGCACTAAGTAGCCAAGCAGAAGAAATGACCTGCCTAGTTGATGTCAGCCAGCCTCTGTCGTCAAGCATCCCAGGGTTAACATGGCAGGCACAAGAGTGACGTGGCCAGGGTAGTGGAGATTACACAGGGACTCTGTAGTATAGACTCCCACTGACCAGATCTGATTAGCTGCTGCCATGGCATGGCACTGGTTGGTCTACCCAGCCAGCAGCACAGATGAACCATGAATGCCTGACAGAGCACCAAGCCTTGAGAAGACCAGTTGGCCATGTAGTTGCAGATTGACTACAGGCTTCCATTCTGTAGGGGTCAATGATTTTTTCTTACAGGAACAGAAGCAGTATTTTGGATTTGGATTTGCCTTTACTGCCTGTGGGATTTAAGCAATCACCTCTATCTAGAGGCCTGCAGCATAATCTACCAGCATGGGATTCCCATACAATAGTGCATCAGACCAGCAGACCTGCCTTATAGTAAAGGAAGCATAGAAATGTTTTACCTATGGTAGTGTTTTACCAATGTTGATTCATAAATGAATATCAGGCATTCCTGGCCTGGTCTTCCCATACCCTCTATGGAAGTTTTCTGGACAAGGATAGAGATGGTTGCTCCTATATTAATAATAGGACAGTTATTGTCCTGCTCCTGCCGTAGGAAAATTCTCTACCATTCTATGCAATAATGCCCATCAAATTAGCATTAGGAAACAATTGGGGTTTTAAGATTAGGACTCAGAAAGTAGATTAGATTTATTGATGTAATTTATCAGCCATAAAGAAAGCTCATACAGGAGTTCTGTGCACATTTATTTTACTATGAATATACTAGCGATGGTGGATGATAATGAAAAAATAAGCCCAGGGATTTTGGAGACATGACTTAAAATCATATGCAGTGACTGACATTTCTTCACACCTGATGTTTTATTTTTAAAATTTATGCAAATTTTGCCTTTTGTTTCACAGTGTATCCATTTCTGTCATACTAGAAAACAGTTCATCTTCCAAGTCTTGAGAAAATTAATGTTCTGGAAAGATGTGCAGTATTCACCCTTTGTCTTCACTTTTCCCCACATACCAACATAACTCCTTGGTGAACCCTTGGATTCATAGAAATTGCTCAGAAACAGAATGATGATGAGAGTAAGAGGAAATAAGAGGACCAATTCCTGGAGAGCACCTGTTCAAATAGAGGACAGAAGAAGAGAAGCCATGAAGGGAAACAAGAAGACACAGTCTGAGGGATAGAAGAAATGGAAGAGTCCTGGAAACTGAGGAAGGACAATGTCAGTTTAGGACACAAACCCCTTGTGAACTTGGAAAGAACAGTTTCTGTTCTATGGAAATAAGAGTGGATTAAAGAGTGAGTGGAAAGATTTGTAGGTTTGACTAAAATTATAGACTTCTTGATGATAAGGGTCAATAAGGGATGGACAATAAAGAGATGGGGTGAGACAGAGGGAGCAACAGAGGTGGGGGGTGGCGAGAGAGGAGCAAAAGAAGGTACTTCTCGATGGTAAAAAAAAAAAAACATTTTAAGGGACAAATGAAAGAGAAAAATATTGGCAGCCCATAATAAAAAGTTTCAAAATCCATAATATAGAGTTTCAACACATAAATAAAGGTAAGAGTCTGGATTGCCCTTTTGCTTTCTTATAAAAATGGTAGGTAAATTGCTTAATGAGTGCTTTAAACAGATATTGAAGAGATGGAGATATTCCTGACATGCTGTTCACCCTGCAGAACCACACATAGATGGGGCCGGGTTGGTGCCCTTCAGTACTCTGACTTTCCAGTCCATCAAGAATTTATTACAGTCTTAACGTCTAACTAATATCATCAGGTACTGATTATTATGCCAGACTCCATTTCATCAATGAAATAAAGTAGCCATAACTACAATGGGAACTAAAGAGTTTTTGTTTGTACATCACATTTCTTCCCTGTGGGAATTTCCCAAAGAAAGTCAAGTCAACAGCAGTAGCTTGCTTAGTGAACAAAGGGGGTAGACTCACAGCATCTTCTCAAGGCTGTTTTGGGAACCTGTATAGAAACGTGGAAAAGAACCCAGGTTTGGGGGGATAGAAAGATCAGGATTTGATTCTCCATTTCAGTGGTCATTAGAGCAATTGTCTTATTCTCTCTGGACCTCAGTGTTTTATTCCATTACAAAGGGGTAATGGTTTTAAGGATAGTGGTGGGGATTAAGTGGGACTTCCTGGCACTCCAAATGGGGGAGTCCCTATCTCTGGGATATCAAAAGCCTGAAACTGGGCAATCAGAGCTCCTGCTTCTTCCTGTAATAGGCTATTGACCCTGAGCCAATTTCCATCTCTGTGCAAGCCACATGGCTCTGTTAACATCTCTTCCTTCAGAATGTCCAGTTTCAGTTCAATATATGAACTAACGACTGTTCTGGGTCACATTTGAGATCGGAGGATGTGCATAGCTACTCTGAATTTGGGTGATTTCCAAGTTTTCTCAGGAACACATTTGCATGTCATGTCTTCGGAAGGGCTACTTCTGTAAAGGACTGGTTATTACTCATAGATTGGTTTTGGTCTCTGCCAGATGCCTTACTTCACCTTTTTCCAAATTTTGAGGGACTCATAATTTATTCAACAAATTATTTTATTTATTTTATTTATTTTTTCAAAAAATTCTTTTAGGATACCTATGATGTGCCAAGCACTGTGTGAAGGGGTGAGGATACATATGTTAATAAGATCTGGTTTCTGGTAATGAGGTGTCAGGAATATAGACATTTCATTAAAATAAAAATGTGATCAGTATTATGCTAAGTGAAATAAGTCAATCAGAGAAAGACAAGTATCATATGGTCTCACTGATAATGAGGAATTTGAGAAACAAGACAGAGGATCATAGCAGAAGGGAGAGAAAAATGAAACAAGATGAAACCAGAGAGGGAGACAAACCATAAGAGACTCAATCTCAGGAAACTAACTGAGGGTTGCTGGAGTGGAGGGGAGTGGGAGGCATGGGATGGCTGGGTGATGTACATTGGGGAGGGTATGTGCTATGGTGAGCACTGTGAATTGTGTAAGACTGATGAATCACAGACCTGTACTCCTGAAACAAATTATACATTATATGTTAATTAAAAAATGTGATCAGTGTTAAAACAGAATTATAACTAACATTTTTGTGTCATTCTCTCTGATTTGCAGTATCTCCTTGAGATACTGTTGGGGAGGGGGAGCCCAATTTCTTATTATCATGTCTCTAGGAGGAGACTTCCACTCCCAGGAATTTAAACGGGACCATTTTTGACTGTGTGAACCACCATCCTCCCAAAAGAAGCACCTGTTCTGAATGTGGAGTTTGTACACAGCTTAGGTTTCTTTTCTCTTCTTCCTTCTTGTTGGAGCAGGCCTACAATTGCCCAGTTCCTACAGGGAAAAAAGTTTAATTTGATGGAGGCTGTGGTGATGGAGTAGTTGGAAACCTTAATTCTGACAAAAGGGTAAAGCACTTTCTCTAATTCAGCTTCAACAGCAATAAATCCTTGTTTTGTATTCACTCATCTGATCCCCTTGTTGATTATTCTTTTCTGCAATTATTGCATGCATTATTCTCTGTGTGTTAAGTTGTTTGTGTTTGTTTTTCATGTTATTCAAATATCCTACATCCTTGCTGATTTTGGGTCTACTTATTTTATTAGAACTTGAATGAAGTATGCATTCATTTCTGCCAAATGACTATGACTTTGTCTATTTCTCCTCTTAGTTCTGTTAATAGTTTATGTATGTATTTGAAGCTATGTTATTAGGTGGATGCAAATTTGGACTTGGTACATTTTCTTATAGGTTGATTTTTTTAAAATAAAAAACTGTCCCTTTTTATCTGTTGTAATGTTTCTTGCTTTAGAATTACTATGTTGGATACTCGTATATATCCAACTTATTCTATTAATGTTCACACTGTATAAATCTTCCTACCTTCACTTTCAAACTTTTACATCCTTGTATCTAGGGTATATCTTTTAAGAAGCATATGGGTGGTTTATTTTTAATCTCTGCTGTTAACCTTTGTTCTTTTAACTTAAATGTTTAGTCTGTTTACATTTAAAGTAATTATTCATGCATTTTTATATGTACTACCTCACTGTTTCTATTTTACTCACTTTAAAATTTTTTTTGCCTTCATTTGGAGAATTATTTTTAATTCCATTTTCCTTTTATTACTTTATTAGCTATATGTTCTTTCACTATGTTTTTTGTCATTATTGAAGGGAATTCAACTCCATTTACCTTCTCCCACCTTATTAAGCTATTGTCATGTATTTGAATTCTACATATATTTTATATTCCATGAGATATTATTTTTATTTATATACTCAGTATTCATTTAGGTTTACACATGTTTATCCTTTCAGTTGTTTATTACGTCCAGATTTTTCTTTTTATTTATTTATTTATTTATTTGAGAGAGCGAGAATGAGAGAGAGAGAGTACATGAGAGGGGGGAGGGTTAGAGGGAGAAGCAGGCTCCTTGCCGAGCAGGGAGCCCGATGCGGGACTCAATCCAGGGACTCCAGGATCATGACCTGAGCCGAAGGCAGTCACTTAACCAACTGAGCCACCCAGGCGCCCCATGTCCAGATTTTTCAAGCGTCCACCATTTTCCTTCTATCTGAAGACCTCCCTTTTAGCATAGGGCCAAGTATGGGAAATTCATTTTTGTTTTTTTTGTTTTTTTTAAATATCTTTATATTTCACCTTTATTCTTGAAGGGTATTTGTACTGGGTATAGAATTCTAGGTTATTAGTTATTTTGGTCAACACTTTGAATATGTCATTTCAATTTTTTGTTTGTTTGTTTGCATCTTTTCTTTTATGTGGTCCACCTTTACTATTTTTTTTAAGTTTTTATTTAAATTCCAGTTAGTTAACATACAGTGTAATATTAGTTTCAGATGTACAATATAGTGATGCAACCCTTCTGTACATCACCCAGTGCTCATCACAACAAATACACTCCTTAATCTTGGTCCACCTTTACTATTGGTGTTGATGCTCATTTGAAAGATCGCTCTCTCTCTCTCTCTGTCAAGCATCACCTATCTATCACTCGTCATCTCAGCTGCTTCCACAATTTGCTTTTTTCAGTTTGGCAACTTCTTCATAATTGTACCTTCAAATATCATTCCCCATTCTCTCTCTCTCTCTACTCCTGGAACTTCAAGGTGTGTATGTTGGACCCTTTGGCTCTGTCTCCTGAGCCTTGTAGACTCTTTTTCATATACCACATCACCCCATCTTTTTGTGTGTGGATAAGTAGCAACTTAAAAAAAAAAATTATTTATTATTTTTTTACCGATCTATCTTCCAGCTCAACATTTCTCTCCTGAACGTTATCGGCTATACTATTAAACACATGTATGGAATTCTAAAATTTAAATTATCTTCTTTTTCAGTTTCAGAGTTTCCTTTTTTTAAAAATAATTTCTAGTTTTCTGCTAAAATTCTACATCTTATCATCTGATTGCTTTCATTTCCAAAATAATTATTTTGAAGTCGATGTGTCATAATGTCTGTATCTGGACCTCCTGTGAGTCTGTAATGTTTTTTTATCTTACCTCTTCATATTCATTATAACTTCTTTATTGATCATAGGACATCATGTATGAATGTTACCTTCCTCTGGAGAGGATTGGGTTTGATTCTTACAAGCACTTTGGGTAAGGACATATCTCCTAAATTTGGTCCGAGATTAAATCGAACCTGTTTGCTCATTTCTAAATTGTAGCCCTTCTTGTGTCCTAATAACTGGAAGTGGAAGGGTTATGTCCTCTATTCATGTGTCAATTTGAACTGAACTCAGAGGGAAAAGAGCTATAACCACTTGTCACTCTTAAACAGCCAACACAGAAGGCACGGTCCAACAAGTGCATGGCTTGTTTTCAGATGCAAGACTGTTCTGACTGTTGTTTCATGAGCTTTAGTAAGATTAAGTTTCAGGGTCTAAGATGAACTTAATCAAGTACGGCTCTAGTAGAGCAAGTTTTGCCTCATGTAAACATATCGGGCTTTAAGGCATTGGTGGGTATAAGACTTACTATTCTCTTTATAGGCAAGAATACAAAGACAGCTAACTTACACATGGTACTAAGAATATGATTCTGTCCTTTAAATTTTAAATAATAGGTACTAGTAAATATTATCAGATCATTTACTCCAGATTTTGATTCTCTTTAGATCATTTTATTTCATCTCACTCTGTCTCCATCCATCCATCCATCCATCCATTCATCCATGCTTCTCCCACTCAGTTTTGGGTGAGGGACAAATATGTGCCTCCCCACCCAGGGTGAGTGTGAAAGGTGATGGCCCAACACCCTATTACTCTGGGCATTTGAGCTCTCCTACATTCACTTCAACCCTTTTATATCCTCAAGTGAAACCTCCCACACTTTGTTTTATTTATTTATGTATTTATTTATTTATTTATTTATTTATTTATTTATTTATTGGTTTCCTCCTACCTTTATCTAGATTTACAGTATGCCGACAAGAGCCTTTGAAGGATATACATAATTAATGTTAAAAATACAACCTATGAGTTTAGGCTTATTGAGTAATTGTTATTTAACTTTCTCTAGCTTTCTCTTTTTTTCCCAAATATTGAGTGATAAACAAATATATTTACCTGTTATCTGAACAATAACAAATGTTACTTTTATAACAGAATTTTTCATCCTTTTTAAATTGGGGTTAAAATTATTACCTTCAAATATGTCCTGAAAGTCTGTTTAGTGACTTAAATAATTGCCTGAGTTACAATTAAATATTAAAATTATGCTGTCTTTAAAATAAATAAGTAATCAGTCCTCTTCCTCACCACTTCTTAGTCTTCTTACAGTGTCTTGGGTGTAAAATGCTATGGTTTCTATATAGTATTACATTGAAATCAGATCTGAAATCTTTTAAAGATCCACTAAAGTAATTGCAAAATTTATCACTTTAGGCATCCTTAGGACAGAGAGAACTTGTTTATTTCAAGTAATATCCACTTGTTACAGCCTTTCTCCTTCTTCAGGTTGGATGGAAAACCATGGTAATTCACTGAAGGCCGCTACCCAGGAAATTGAAGAGGGAATTGTTAAAAAGGAGAACTATCCAAACTTTGTCCTTTCCCTTTGCAGACTAAGCAGGAAAGAAAACTCATAGGCAAAGTAATAATAGATGAACACCCTAAGAAGAATATTGTCTGGATTCAGGAGCTGTGGCTCTGGATCCATGTCTGATGACCCAAGGTTTATGGGGTTAAGGTCCAGAGAAATGGACTTCTGCCACTGAAGACTCATTAAGGCTGATGCTGTCATGGTGCTAGAAAGGAAACCTTATATTCATCTCAGATCTGCCAACTGTCCAGCTGCCATCCCCATCAGCAATGGCAAAAATTCTCTGAACTTGGACTAGAGAAAACACGGGGAGAGCCAAGCTAGTCAATGAGCCTAATCATGGGAATGCTAATAATAGCAGGCCTTTATTGAGCACTTACCATGAGCCAGTACTGCTGAGAGCAGTCTGTGTGTGTTAGCCCATTTATTCCTCACAACTGTAATGAAGCTGGTGCTGTGATAATGACTGTTTTGTATGTAAGAAATGAGGCTCAGACAGGTTAAATAGCCTATGATCGCTCAGTCAGAAAATGGTAGAGGTGGGTTTTGCACTCAGGTCTGTCTAATGCTGGTTGCCAGGATCCCATCACTAGGCTCTCCCGCCTCTCAAGTCCTCCAGGATGTGGCTCAGAGCCTCCCTGCCCTCTCTCCTACCAGGGTCTCCCCTCCCTAATCAACCCACGCCTCTTTTCTCTGGCCCTAAAAGTTCTGGCTCCACTCCCCGAGGGCATCTTAACACTTCTAAGATTCTTCGCTTTTGCTCATTACCTGTGCTTTAAAGGTACTTTCCCTTCTTCCCCACCAAACCAACTCCGTAATCCATCAGTTCCCTGTGCAAATGTCACTTCTTGTATGGATCCTTGCTCAGTTTCCTCCTCTTAACTGCTGGCCTCCTTAAATCTATTCCCTCAACATCAAGTTCATGTTTTAGCACAGAGATCAGTACACAAAGTCTGTAGGCCAAATCTAGCTCACTGCCTGGTTTCATATAGCCCACAAGCTAAGAATAGCTTTTATATTTTTAAATATTTGGAGGGAAAACATCAAGAGAATAGTATTTTGTGACACAGGAAAATTATTTGGAGTACAGATTTCAATGGATATAAATAAAGTTTTACTGGTAAGTAAGCATATTCATTTGTAGATGTGTTGTCTGTGGCTGCCCTAGCCCTGCAACAGCAGAGGTGAGTACTTGCAACAGAGACATAGGGCCCAGGGGCGCCTGGGTGGCTCAGTCGTTAAGCGTCTGCCTTCGGCTCAGGTCATGATCCCAGGGTCCTGGGATCGAGCCCCGCATCGGGCTCCCTGCTCTGCGGGGAGCCTGCTTCTCCCTCTCCCGCTCCCCCTGTTTATGTTCCCTCTCTCGCTATGTCTCTCTCTGTCAAATAAATAAATAAAATCTTAAAAAAAAAAGACATAGGGCCCAGTGTCTAAAATAGTTTCTCTCTGGCTCTTTACACAGAAACAGTTTGCTAACTCCTGTGGTCGAGTCCTATAAAGTGGTTTTTCAAAATAATGGGCACCCACATGTTTCTGATGTTTATACCACTGTGCACAGCATGGGGCCTTGTTCCAAGTAGACAATAATTTAATGAGCCTATGCATGAAAATTGAGTGTAAAGAAAAGATTATACACCGAGAACATGGACTCCATATCATTTCTGTCACCGCTATCTCAAAGTAGGATAATTTGATCAACATTTTTCACAAAGGGATAGCACAGAAATTCATAGCTGGCAGCAGGAAACTCGTTACCATTTATAGACTGGAAGGGTCTAGAGGTGGGAGCAGTTTCGGGATTCCAGAAAGGGAAAATCATGTAGACAGCCACTTTGGGAATACCTGTAGCTGTCTATAGAGATGCATGGCCAGCTGATGGGAAACTCTCAAGGAAGAAGCCAAGAAAACAGATGCCCTGGCCTCCTCCTGCCCCTTCTTCCCATCTCTGCTCCGTCTCTCTATCAGCAGAACTCACCCAGGCTCTGGAGACTGTCAGTGTTGGGCATGGAGGTCGGCTCCTGAAACAGTGCAGGATGCAGAAGATAGCAACCTGGAGCGGCAAGGGAAAGATATCCTATATACAAACCGAGTGACAGGTCACATCTTCAGGCTTCAATTTCTTCACCTATAACATAGTCAAGTTGGATCATAAGATTTATAATGATATGAACAAACAACAACAAGAGTAATAGAAGTTATCATTGAGACCTTATTGTGAACCCTACATTCACTTTGTCAAACTGCCTTCAGAATAAATACCATCCCCCTTATACAAATGAGAGACCAGAGGCTCAGGAAGCTATTGCAGGATATTCGTTCACACAGCCAGTCAATTGTCCCATTTGAAACTACACTTTCCTGAAGTCCCTCTCTCATTTTTGCTTACTGGAACCCCAATCTGGGCACTGGTTGGGGCAGTAGCTGCTTGGGGTTCCTGATGTCTTTCAAGTTAAACTCAACACTAACTAGTCAGCCTTGGGTTACCTGTCTGCTCTTCTGGATTCACTAAATTCACACAGCCCTCCCTCTTCTCATATCTACTTTCATACAGATGCTGGTTTCAGGCAGAGTCTCCCCTCTGTCGCCCCTGAAAGCAGAACTGCCAAGGAAACATGGTCCCCCATCCCCTACCCTCTTTCTTGTTACTATCATAATATAAGACTTGGACAGGAGTCCTAGTAACAGAGACCTCATCAATCAAATTAGTCTGATGATGGACCAGTGTTTTCCAAGAAACATGTCGAAGGCTGGCTGAACATTATAGGTCTGAACCCTGGTATGTTTATTTATTTATTCTGAGCAATTTGCTCAACACTAGAACCCTTGTACATCATAGCATGGATGTGATTTCTTAATTATTCATGCCATTAATAATTGACACCATTAATAACACTGTAATACCATTAATAATTGAATACATAAAATGGAATTCTCTGGAATTAATTTATTATCATTAATTTTCTGTGCCAGCTTACCAGAGCTCATTAGAATGGTGGTCAGGGTCTGTGCATCAAATTATTTAACTAGTCATCTTCAGGCTTAAAAGGCCAAGGAATTGTGGAATTCACTCCAACCACTTCCTTTCCTTACTATGAACAGTCCCTCTTTCGTCTTTTATCCGTCCAGGAAAGGGGGGAAAGCTTCAGTGAACACCTCCACAAAATTCAGCTTATGTCCCTGCTGGCTTATAAAATAGGGCTAATGAAGAGGAGGGAAGCAGGCTGCCCATGGGACTACAAAGCCTTGAAGCAAACCTGTCCTAGGGGCTACCAATCCTCCCAAGCCAGGTCCAGGGCTCAGCCCTTTCCTGCCATAGACCCCAAGGGCTATGACTGCCCACCTTCCCTAATTAAACCTTTGGCCACCTATTTGCTCCTCCATGATCTCTCTTCCTTAAATTGACCAAAGAAAAATATTCCTGTCTTCCGCATCTCATCTTGATGCTATCCCTGAAGACAAGCCAGTTGACCCTTTTAAGAGTTTCAGAGCCTACACAGATCATGACTAATTCTTTGATTTTACAGAGCTCCTGTCCTCATGTGGGACTCTGCAGTTCATTGAACCTAATGTATCTACAAAATAGTGTAATACCTACAGTGAAGGTAAGAGGGTAGCCAAGGAGAAACACTGCCCCAGATGCCCATTCTAGAAAGGACCTGATGCCCAGGTGAAGGGAGGGGTCAGCAGACAGCCTCCAGTTGTCAGCATCTTCAGGGTCTACTGGGGGAGCTGCCTGGTCTGAGGGCACAGCCTTACCAGGTAGGATGACCAACTCATTCTGTTTGCCTGGAACTTTCTCAGCACTAAAAGTCACACAGCCCAGGATTGGTCTCTGGGCTGAAGTCTGACTCCATGGGCCTGTCTTTAAAAGCAGGCACATTCGCCCTAAGCATCTGACAAGGCCAGTCCTTTGTGAAGTTTTGGGTGCATTGCCTGGAACAATGGACTGCCATGATTGTGCTCTTCCTCCCCTCCCCCACACCAGCGGAGCTGAGTACAGCTGCCCACAAAGCCCACTGGGATCTTCTGACAAGAAAATTAATGTGATATATTCCTCCCGTGAACTCTCATAACACTCCATAACTTTGTAATGGTGCTCTCCACATTTCATTTTTTATTATAGCTATTGCTGAGCTTGTCTTCCTCTCTCCCATTCTATGAGACTCCATGCCGGTGACTGCCATGTTTGTGGATGAAGAAATGAGGGAATGGATGGCACATTGCAACCTACACTTCCGTCTCTTGGACGCCCATTGATGCTTAAGAGTCCCCAACAGTGAGGGGCTAAGTGTATGTGAAAACCTGTGACACCAAAAACCTACATTCTTCTCCCGCTTCCACCTGAAACCCTAAGACCTATTTTGCTTAACTCCGAGGTTGGTTTGTGCAGGAATAAATCTGTTAAATAAGAGATGTAAAATCACTTTAGCAATTATTTATGTTTGAGGTTAAACCTAGAAATATGTCTGTGTCTCTGTTTAAACATAGCCTAATCCAGTCTTTGAAACAGGGCAAATGTATCAAAATTGCTCTTCTAAGTTGTACTGAGGTTTTCCGATAAAAAGAAATAAACTACCATTATCTAGCAACAGGTACTTAGTGGATTGAATGGTTCGGTTAGCTTTTTAGGATCTTCGAAAATCTTATCTATGCATACTGGAGCCTTTTTACCTTGTGTCCCTGGAGGTATATATAAATAGATACAATCATGTGCTCTGGAATGCCAATTGTAGCTGTTTTTCCATCTCTCTGACCTTGTGGAACCCTTCTCCTGGATTTAGCCATCTTGATTAACCAGTGGGGAAAAATTCATAGTATCACCCGGATGCTTTGATGAAGGATACTGAACCCCATGATAGAAATCTTCTCCCTGATGAAACTTATCAACTATTAATTAGTTCACTCAGCTGACCAGGGATCCATCTGTATCAGATGATATTAAATGCTAGGGAAAGGAAACATCTGGGACTCAGAGACCATTGCATTTGAAACTCTTTGCCTTCCTGCTGCTAAGGTTTGAGTTTGGGGGTACTGCTCTAAATTAACTTTAAAACAGCTCCAGCCGAAAATGTTAGGTCTTATATTAGCAGGTATCATCACCTGGGCATACTAAACACTGATTACTAAACATTGATTCATTCATCTGTTTGTTCATTTCCCTCTACGTGGTTAGGGATTTTTGTGAAGAGTGCCTAGCACAGCAAATTCTTATTTGTTGAAGTAATGAATGATAAATTTCTGAATTTTCAAACTTGTGAAAATCTCAAGTGGAGATGGATCCTCAAAGCCATCTAGTCTAACTTGGGTTCTGCACGTCTCTGAAGAGTCATCACCTTGAACACGGTCCATTCCAGGAAAAGGGGCTCTTTACCTTCTATGAGAGGCAACTCTACCAACTGGCTTTAATTGTGGCATAGAATAAGTTTGCTCACAGGAAACTGTTTCCATAAAGCCACACCCATTTTTGTACTTGTTACAATGGGATGAGTCTATAGCTACTCCAAGGTTAGTAATTCATACTTTTCATAAAGCCAAATGCATTTTTTACATTTATTGAATCCTTCCTATGCTCTTGATGCTTTGCTTTATAATAATTCTCATAATAGTGCAATGAGATAATCTTTAGTGTACCCATTATCCAGATGGGCCAAATGAGCTTCAGAGAAGGTCCTACTAAGGCATTTGGCTAAAATGTGGCAGAGAATTCTCCATCTTCCCAGCATTATTATGCTCATTGCTCAAATAATGAATACTTGCAGAACACTTAGCTCACAAAATACCTGAACAAATCTATCTCCCACCCTAAATTTATTAGCAACTAATGAGGAAGGAAGGCATTATCACCCTGGAGCTAGAACTCGAGAGATGCGTTCAGAACAGTAAACAGTGAAGTTAAGACAAGTTAATTTCATATTTTACATTGTAATATCATACCACTACAAAAAAACCTTGTCTGATCCTTACAGTGTATCAAGCTCTTCCAAAAATTTGACATTTGTTTCAATCATCAAATTTATAAACACTTCCATATTCCTATCAGAAGCCACAGTTGGAGCTGAAGGGGTAAAGAGGAACAAGGCATAGATCTGCATGCCGTGAGTTCACAGTCTTGTTGGAGAGAAAGGGACATCACAGGAAGGCTCAGGAGCATCATGGAAGGCAGAGTTTGGTGTCATGGTTGCTTTGGGGAAAGGAGGGCAGGGCACATGTTTCATCCTGCTAGGCTTTTCAGTTGGTTATGAATACATCTTTCTTCCCTACTGGGTCATTAGTGTCTTGAGGGCAAGATGATAATGGGGACACTCTGACATCCTCTTAGCTTATGGCGTAGAACTTGGTCCGACGTTGGTGTCAGTGATGGTGGTACTATTGTATGACACACACTGCTGTTTACTCGATGATATAACCAGTTATCTGCTCAAAGACTTCAATAACCCTACATGTAATAGGTCGGGGCTGCTTTGAAAGTATTCACATCTAAGAGGATTGCTTGAAGTAGCTAAGTGGCTCAGCAGAAAGATGGCCATCACATCAAGGGCTGAGACTTGGAGGGGAAAGATGGTCTCAGGTCCAGGGCCAGGTTATATATGCTGCAGGGGGATCTTATGTTGGACTCAAGAGCTCCTGAAGGACAAGTCATCCATACTGTGCCACCCTAGAGGGTACAACGACCAGATTCTATCTAAGCCTGCCTCAACTCTTGGGAGCCTGAGAAAGACTAGTGAGGGAGAAAAGAGGGAAAGAAAAGGAGAGAAAAGAAGGTAACCAGCTATCTCTTCCTCACTGCAGGCTCCCACGCATGAAGCAGAACCTGAGCTGGCATAGAAGGGAAATCTTCAGTTGCATTAGTGGTTGGTGGTATATACTAGACTGGATACTTTAGTTATTGAAACGAGACTGTTTTCGTGCCTGAAGGTGACCAGAGAACATATCTCAAAATCTGAGATGACCTGGAGAAGTCAAAAGCCGGCCTCTCGAAGCCCACTGCACAGGTTTAAAGGGACAGCTAAAAGAAAGAAGAAAGCTGCTGCCTGTTTATACACTCTGGAGTCTATCTTGATCAACAAAACTCGTTGACACAGAATTGATATAAGACAGATTACACAAATGTGAACCTTGCTTTATTATTTAAGGATAGAACATGAGCACTTCCTCCTACTCAAAAAGAAATTTCATGACTATTTCATGGTTGTATAATGATCCATCCAGTGAATGTGCTTCCCCAGTGCTTGGGTGTTAGGGTTGTTTCAAGTAATTTACGCTCAGAGTTATTGCGCACAGAGCTACCTGTTGTCTTAAGTGCATATTATTGCTCACTTGGGGGAATGAACCTGAAATTTCAAGAACCTTGGGCTTCTTTCAAACAATGGGCTGATTGTCCCACTTGAATTAACTTCTTTAGAAAGATTTTAGACAGGAAATGGGAAGAGACTCTGGCCTGCTCAGAGCCGGGCTCTCAGCTGTCCAAATCAGCTCTGCTCCAAGCTCCCGTAGAAGATATCAGAGATGCTGCAGATTGAATGATGAAAGTAGCCCCTGAATTAGTTTGATCCCAGAACAGATGGCACACATGATCTAAGAAAATCCCTTTCCCTAAAAAGTTCTTGAACATATCCTGGATCATTGAGCCTCAGGACCCACATTATCTCATTAGGGCCATAAAAGAACCTTGACTGGTGACCAAGATAAACTCATTATCCCTGTTTAGCAGATGAGGAAACTGAGGCTCAGAACTTTTCCAAACTCAATCTACTGTTGGATATCAGTGCCTGAAGACCAGAATTTAGGCCTTTTCTCTCATATATATATATATGAGAGAAATATGTATATATGTATATATACATATTATATGTGTATATATGTATATATACATATTATATGTGTGTATATGTATATATATACATATTATATGTGTGTATATGTATATATACATATTATGTGTGTATATGTATATATACATATTATATGTGTATATATGTATAAAGAGAGAAATACATATATATATGTATTCATAATTCAGGTATAGACATACATATTTGACACTATTTATAGTAACATGGTGTTCATGTGTATAGATATAAAATCTTGACACTGTTTGCAATAATCTGAGATTGGAAAGGTTTGCTTGGATAATGAAGGCCCTGGATCTGTTATGGTCTGATTTTCAGTGGTGCAGTACGTGTTCTACAACTCTTCAGATTCTTGAATTTCAAGCCAGAGCTGTGCATTTAGCAATTAGGAAAACTCAGTGAAGTATGGCCTTGCAGAGGAAGAGAGCTCTATTCAAAGTGCTTTTTAGAATATACAGCATTTCCTTCCCCTGATGAAATAGTGATCTAAGCGTTCCATTATTGAAACATGGGGCGAATAATAATAAGGCACTGGCTGGGACTATTAAAATGGGGAAAGTACTTAGAGAGATTTATAAGTTTTTTTGTACTGAAACTTGTTCAACCTCTTGTCTTAGTGAAAACATTCCCAAGACTTGATTTGACTCCTTTGCTACATGCTATTTTATTCTCTGTGCAGGTCAGAGTTTGTGGAGAAATCCTAGCCGTCTGCCATGTCAGAGGCAGTGGGTTATAGAACCATCAAAAGTAAAGACAGGGAATAGTTGCAGAGCTATTGCTTATGTTCTGTGAGGATGAATGCTGGATTCCACCCTTTAATACGTTCCTCATGTAGTGTAGCTGAGTCTGATTTCAGTGGTGGGTGTAACCGAGACCTTTGCCCTCAAATTCATTGCAAGGGGCTGTAGACAACAAAGGCCACTCGAGGACTGACAAGGAGTCCTCTTGGAATGAATGTAATCCAAAACCCTTCACAGAGTTTTATTAGATCCAGGGAGGGCGACAGAACTATTGGTCACGACTCCAAAGAAGCTAGAGAAATCCCACATGCTTTGGGGACTGCTGCAAAGCTGTTCCCAGTGCCAAAGGCTCATATCAAATTTTTTTCCCCCTCTTTGACTGAGGGCAGAAGAAAGTACTAGTGTTAGCATGGGCAGAGATGGTGAAGAAGCCTATCTGGACAGTGTAGCACTTAAGCTGGAATGTAAAGAAGGGTCAGGAATTAATTCAGTAAACTGGGCGTGGGGAGAAAGTTCGTTCTAAGTGGAAGTAGCCCACATGTGGAAACCTCAAAAATGGGACAACCTGTGGCACATTTATGAAGATGACAAAAGCCCAGCATTGGTGAAACCCAGAGATAAAGTCCTGAGGTGGAGATGAGGAGAGGCTGAATTGATGTGTTGGGAATTTGGTCTTTCCAAAGGGCAACAAAAAGTATGAGTGCTTTTTAAAGACTGGAGTGACCAGATCAGATTTGAATTTTAAAAGGAACATTTCCATTTCCCTGTGAAGAATGAATTTGAAGGGCACGAGGATGGATTTGAAAAGACTAGTAAGGATACAACTGTTAAGAGCCATGGATGCTGGTGCCTTTAAAATGAAGAGGGCATAACACAAGAGGATAGAGAGAAGTGGATGGATTTCAGAAATATTTAAGGAGTATGATCAATCAGTTTTGGGTGATTGGTTCCATGTGGGATGATGAAGAAAAAAACTGATTCAAGATTGAGTTGCAAGCTTCTGGTTTTAACAGCTCATTGGATGGTGGGGAAATGACCAGTTACTCATATGGAAGACTAAAGGGAAGTAGCAAATTCAGAATAAGATGGTCATAATAACTGTGCCACAGCATTTACTGAACATTTACTATGGACTATTGACCATTCTAAGTGTTTTATACACATCTACCCACTTAATATTCTAACAACTGTGAAGTATGTACAGTTATGAATAGTTAAATAATTCAGCCAATGGTCCTATTGCTGGTACCTGGCAGGACTGGTATTTCAACACAGATGGTCTGATCCCTCAAGTCTTGAGTTGACTTACTACCCTACTTGAGGGTCCATTGTAGAAAGGCTGAATAGAAAGGGAAATGTATAGTTCTGGACCTCAGAAGCAAAGTCTGAGCAATACATATAAATGAGGGAGTCACTGTGTTAGGCATGATAGGCTATAGAGTCTGAATGGTTTAATTCAATAAATGTTTATTTCTTGCTCACACAAAGCCCCACGTGGATGTTCCAGGATGGTAGCTCTCATAGGCAGCTCCCCTCCAAACACTAACTCAGAGATCTAGGCTTCTTGTCCAACTCAGGGCTCCACCTCTCCCTGGAGCCTTCTTGGAGTCCTGGTCTGGCATCCTTCCTATACACTCAACTAGCTGATGAACAGAAAGAAAGAGAATGGAGGGTTTCTCAGGATGATGTTAGGGGCCAGGACTAGAAGTGGTGTGCATCATTTCCACCCAAATGATAGTGGCCAGAACAATTCATATAATCCCAACTGGCCCCTTGCATTTAGCTGTGTGCTCAGAGGGAAAATGAAGATATTTTCACAAACATATAGATGGTGACTGAAACCATGGGAGTGAAGAGGCTCACCTGGTGAGTGACTAAAGAATTAGAACGATGACCTGTGTCATATACTTGACAAGCTTTCTATGATAATGATGATTAATAATAGCCCAAACTTTTAGAGTGCTGTCTTCCAGGCACATTTACATATATTAATTCATGCATTCCTTACAAAAGCCCTTTGTGTAATGCTATTATATAGTTTTATGTATATAAAGAAACAAAGCTACAGAGATAGTAAATAACTCTTCCAAGGTCACAGAGCTCATAAGTAACAACAGGAATTTGAATGCAGGCAATCTTGTTCCAGAGTCTATAAGTTTAACCTGTGTCATATGCTACTAATTACTAACTTCAAATACTTGAAATATGTCACATTAATATGTAAGTATCTTTGCTATGGGTTCCCAAGAGATAGGACTATAACTAACAAATGGAATTTAAATGATGGTAAATTTCAGCCCAGAAGAAGCCAGCTCTTCCTAACAAAGCTGTCTGAAAGGAAGCAAAGTGTATCCCTAGATAGTGAGATCAGTGCAGGCACTCAAGCATAAGAAGAACAAACCCTTGGCAAGGATATCACAGAGAGGATTCAAGCATCAAATGAGTGCTTGCGAGAGATAACATTTATATTCTCCTGCAACCTATGAGAATTAGGAGAATTTTTAAGTATATATTTGCCAGTTTCTCCTTGTGAACATATAACCCACACACCACTGGAAGTTGTGAATTAAACTTAGTTTCAATGCCTGTATGTTCTTTGGGCTGATGTCTGAAAGGAAAAGAAACGAAGGGAAAAAAAACACACCAAAGAGGAATTAGCACTGCTCTTGAAGTTCTTACAATTGACATAGAGACAAAACATGCACTTGTGTATCATTCTTGAGAATTACCAGAGAGCATCCTATTTAGAATCTGCCCTGGAAGGGACTGAAAGTGATTTATAGATGGCAGGGGAGCTCTAGGTTGGCTCAAGTTTGTTGTGTCTCTGCTCCAAAGTCCTCTGTTTTCCACTATCGAGGGATTTCTACAGCTTTAGCATGCATCCAAATCACCTGGAGAGCTTATTAAACCAACTTCAGCTTTCTGATTTGGTAGGTTTGGGCGGAGACCCACAAATTTTCATTTCTAACAAGTTCCCAAGTGATGCTGATGCTGGTCAAGGTGATCACACTTCAGGAATCACTGCTCTAACATAAGATTTATTGACCAATACCATAATCCTCTGTGTATGTGTCTAGTTCTCCTTCAGACTGTGAACTCCTGGAAAAAGGACTGTCTTGTTTGTCTTTGCATTCCCAGGGTCCAACCCCCTGTTTGTCCCTTAGTGAATTTGTGTTGAGTAAATAATTTGAAAGAAATGTGTGGTTTTCTAGAAGTACAAAGGGGAAAAGAAACTATGGGAATCAGTTGGGGGAGGAATCCTATGGTCTCTCCTCCCACAGATTTGGAAACATGATTCAGGCAAGGAGATGTCTGAGCTGAAAAGCAACCTACTCTATACACAAACACTCCATTTCATAATTATGCACATAAGACTCCAGTCCCCAAATGAGTGTCAGAATCTTTTCTTCTCACCTCTCTTCCCCATCATCTTCCTTCCTTTTCTGACTGTCACAGCCCTTTCATGGAAGGAAAATAGCCTTTCTTGTACACTGAATGTAATTTCCCTCCTCCTGAAGTCCATTGGCTTTGGCTGAACTTTGCTATCCTCACTGAAGAGGGAACCCTTTCCCACTGTTCTCCGAGAAGGCAGCCCCTTTGAAGTCACAGCTGGCTTGACTGAACTCATTTCCTCCATCCACAATGTGTGTCTGATGCAATGTTGGCTGACGCTCCTTCTTGCCGGCTCCCGCTATTGAACCAGACCCAAGTGCAATGTTTAATGTGAGTGTTTGGCTTGGCTTAAATTTGGCCAAATCATCTGTACTTTGTTTCATTTGAAAACCCTCTCTCTCTCCCTCTCTCTCCTTCCCTCCCTCCCCCCACCCCCTCTCTCCCTCCCCCTCCCTTAGTCCCTCCTTCCCTCTCTCTCACAACTAGTTCATTCCAGATGTTTTTGATTTGTCCTTCTGTGGTCTACTCCACCCAGTTCCTAAATCAGTAAATTATTTTCATGCTTCTGCCAAAACTTAAGGAAAGAAAGTACTCAATTAGAGAGAGAAACTGATTATAGGTTTCCTAGAGCTTACACTTAGTGATGGCTGCTCTCCTCAGGAAACACCTTTGAAAGGTAGGAGAAAATGTCTTATGGTAGAGCATACAGTTGACCCTTGAACAACATGGGTTTGGACTGCGTGTGTCCACTTATGTATGGACTTTCTTTTGATAAATACAGTACTATAAGTGTTTTATGATTTTCTTAACATTCTTTTCTCTAGCTTACTCTACTGTAAAAATACAGTGAATAAAATATATACAAAATACCTGTTAATCAACTGTTTATGTTACCAGCAAGGCTTCCAGTCAACAGTAGGCGATTAGTGGTTAAGTTTTCGGGGGGGGTTAAAAGTTACATGTGAATTTTGACTGCAAGGGGGTGGGCGCGGTCAGCGGCCCTAACCCCCCCCCCCACTGTTTGGGGGTCAACTGTACTTGAATTTGTCTTTCAACCTCTTAGCATTTGGAATAAGAGAGTAGACATAATGTTGATACTAATATCACAAGTACCCAAACTCTCCCCCTCCTTCAGGGCCAATATAATTGCTATTATTGTTTGAAGTCTCTGTTACTCAAGTCCAAATAGATTCCCGTTCTGTGAACTCCCATGTGAGAGATAAAATGTAACATAAAATATTTATGGACATTCCCCTCTCCCATCGCCTCTGACCCCTCTCAGCATGTTGATTATGGCGATGAACGTCAGGCTAGACTGGGTGCAAGAAGGGAGAAATGTCTGCTTTATTATTGCGAAGAATAAAGACCTTCTCAGAGGAAACCGTCCATCTGACAGGCTAGCAAGAGAATTTAGAGAGTGAAGTCAGTAAACTCCCTGAGTTAGGGAAGAGAGTTCTGGATGTTTTTGAGTGTAGAGGTGAGAGATCGAGGGCAGCTGATTATATGAGATTAGAAGAGAAATGGAGAAGGAGATTTTAAGAAATTTTGCATTGTGTTAGGAACAGAACTTCTCTTTGGTGCCTTCTAAAGTGACTTCAGTTAATGCTTACAGTCCTAAGACTTTTTTTTTTTTTAAGATTTTATTTATTTATTTGACAGAGAGAGGCACAGCGAGAGCAGGAACACAAGCAGGGGGAGAGGGAGAGGGAGAAGCAGGCTCCCTGCAGAGCAGGGAGCCCGATGTGGGGCTCGATCCCAGGACCCTGGGATCATGACCTGAGCCGAAGGCAGACGCTTAACGACTGAGCCACCCAGGCGCCCAAGTCCTAAGACTTTTTTTGTGTGGTTGATGTGGGTTTTCTTTTGGACTTGACATGAAGTTGAGACTTACCATTCGGGTTATGCCGATAAAACTTTGTGCTACTTATTTTGTTCTTTCCTGCTGCCATTTGTCTGCCTGATTACCTGAGGCCATTCAGAGCAGAAGGAAAATGGCCTTGGAGCCTCACGATGCTCTTGTTTGCTGGGAGGAGGGAGGTTCTTCTAGTTACGAACCTAGTAATGTATTTAATTAGGTTAGTGATTTAAATTCTCTGAACTATCTCTGAAAAGTCGGTGTATTAATATCCAGCTTGCATGGTAAGACTTAAACAAAATCATATGAAGTGCTTAGCACAAGGCCATATTTGTAACCAGTATGTGGAACGACCAGGACTCACGGAATGCAGTCACAGCAGTCACAGCACAGCTTCATTTTTATCTTCTACTCTTAATTATTTAGATATTAGGGGCAGTTACCCTGGCCCTTGGAAATTTTGACACATTGCATAGTTTTCTAGACATTCTTGGAAATAAAGATAACTAATCATTTTGTATATCAAAATCAGATGAGTCAGAAATATCCAATGAATAGTGGACATGGTAATCTACAAAATAATACTTCAATCTTTGGTTAAAGGTAAGACCTCTCTCTCAATCCACTCACTACGTTGGGGCAGCCCAAGTAGGCCAGTCTGTGTTTTGGAGAATGAGGTATGATTAACACTTCCTTCCTGCCTTCTCTTCCATCTGTGCACCTATTAAGCTTAAGTTGACAGCCTGTCCTCTGTTGAGTGCAGGGGGAGAAATGGGAGTAGAGGGAGAAAATTCTTAGTTGGTCAGTTTTAAGTTTGGCTTACAAGATGGGTTCTAGCCGATGGGTTCAGCTAACCTTTCATGGGCATCTCCGTGGATTCCTTAATGGCTGTCCTACTGAACTCTCTAAGTGGGACTCCATAGACAAGGACAGTGCCTTTACTTCTGACTGGTGTGGTCTTTATCCATACTCAATGCATATTTCTGGCAGTCTACTCTGCATATATTCTATGGATCACCTTGCCTTCTGGCAGAAGACTTCTTTGATAGGATTCCTATTTAAATGGCTGACCTTTCCAATGAGATTTCATATTAGAAGACTGCTAATCCACACAGAGGGGAGTGCGATGACTTCCCAAGGCCCCACCCCCCACCTGCCTTATAACTGTGGGCCATTCCATCCAGCCTCTCACCTTTATTCTTCAGGCATGTGTCACTCTCCAAGTCCCCACATCCCCCCAGATCCTGAAAACACAGAGCCAAATAGTCCTGCCAAAGCCGTTCTCTAAATTTAAAGTAAAATGGCAAGAAGAGAAAGGAGGGGTGGGGTCTTAGCATAGCTTTTCCAAATAAATAATTTTCACAAAAATATTCTTCCTAATTTCTATTCTTTTGACCTCTTTTCTTTGTGGGTTTCAGATCCATATGACTCAGAATTACTTTGAAATATCTGCAGGTGGTATAGTATCCCACCTTGAAATTTCTTATCTATTTTATCTCACCACCTCAGTTGAAACTTCTAAGTTTACATCCTGGTACATACTCAGGTGTCACCATTTTTCTGTTTTACTGCCACCAGATGACACGTAAGTATTGTGAAAACTCTAGTGATAATAATGTTTTCTGTAAAGTCCATGATACACTTACATGGCAATACTCACAGAGTAGATCTACAAGAAAGTTTTAACAAAATTGAATTCCTCAGATTTATCCTAAGTAACATACACATAGAGATTTGGTACAGTTGAGTGTTCTATGAATATTTGCTGAATTAAAGCAATGAGTTATCATGAGCTGTTTGCTACTAATTGGCTGTTATCTCAGGTGAAACATCACCTCAAAAGATTGTTTCTTGTTTCTCGGAGGGAGATTTTGTTGATATCACCTGTGAGCCCTTTTAGCTTTCAAAGTCCCACAATTTTGTAATTCCACAAGTGGATTTTTCTTGTTAAAATAGTTTCACATGTGTACCTTCTCTGATCAAGTAGATGGCAGGAGAATGTGGGTAGGGACTGTATGACCTATGTGTGTGTTGATGTTAAAGTTAACAAAATTGATTTTATGCTCCAACTTCCATAAAGAACCCAAGTGTTCTGGGTAAGAGAGGATCAAGGGCAATGCCAAGGATGCCACTGTTGGGTAAGTCTTTCTAATTGTTGGAGTTTTTGGTGAATAGGAAACTATTGAAGGACACAGTGTTCCTATAGTATGGTTTTTGGGAATCTACTCTTTGGTGTCTCTTCCAGAGATTAGAGCCTTTGTGAAATTTGTGCCAATATATACACAGGTAGGATCTACAGGGTTTGGTAATTAACAAGTCCATTCAGAAATGCCATCCACGAAAGCTCAGATGAGGGGGAGTGATCACTCTGTTGGGCTCAGGGAAGCTTTCACAGGAGAGACAAACTTAGCTGAGTCTTGAGAAATGATAAAGCCTTCGCAAAGCAAAAGGAGGAAGAAATATTACCTTAGGTAGAAGACGAAGGAAGCATTAAGTCATCTCCTCTCTTCTATGGGATCTGCAAAACTAAGAAAAAGATGAGGAATCAGAGACCCAGATATCAGCTTAGCAGTGTATGTAACAGTCAAAATGCATTTACCTTAGGATGCAGCAATTCTCCTCTGCGACACACACCCTGGAGAAACTCCCACATATGTGTACATGGAAGCATATCACAGAATATTCATAATAGCATGCCTCTAATAGTGAAGTATGGGAGAACCACCTGAATATCCGTCACCATGTATATGCAGTATATTAATCCATGGGGATACTATAATCAGTTGAGATGAATGTACTAGCAATACGTCTATTAATGTGAGTAAACCCTGATGACATAATATTGAGTAACATGTGACTCAAGTAAAAAAGAACTATTTATATGAATATGTTAATATGCTCTTCATATATAAATATAAACAAGCAAAACAAAATTTGATATTGCGAAGGAATGCATAAGTATAAATGTGAAAACATTCAGGGGAATGATAAACACAAAGTTCAGTGGTGGTTCTCTCTGTGATAGGAAGTGTGTGGGGGGAGAGGAACGGAGACAAGAAAGGCTATACAAAGAAATGCAATGGTATGGATAGTGGTTGAGCTCTTAAGCCAAGTTGTTGGAGAATTTCTTCTTTGTAGTGTTCTCTAGCATTACCTGAACTTCTTGGATCTCTGAAATCTAGGTCTCATAAATATCCAAGCACATAATCTTTTAAAATATTACTGGCAATCTACACTGAACTCTATGGCTTAACCCCAATGCCGGGATGGGCTCCCAGTCTTCCACCTGAACGGACTTTGACCACAGGCACAGAGCAGCAGGGACAGAGAAAACAGATTGAGCTACTTGTTCCCCTGCACAGACATATGAGTGAGAGGTAGAGAGGAGGTCACAAACTTTTCCTCAATATTTCTAAGAGGGGGAAAAATTCCCATTATATGGCTGTCCCATTTTCCTAACCAGAATCTTCCATTTCTACTTGTCATTTAATTAAAGAAATTTTGTTAATATCAGAATGCACATAAGTTATCCATAGCTACTCTACTTTGATAAATGACTTTGGTTAATCTAAGTGGACTCTGTAGAGTTCCCTGATTCTTAACCGGGAGAGAGAAAGGCAGCAAATACATGTCATGTGACCACCACGGGCAGCCTTTTGCCACGTCAGGAACTTAGGAGGTTCTCCTCTGCCTCCCTGAAGAAGCATCCCCAATTGCAAGCAGACTGTGTGGCAACCAAATCTGATGAGACTGCCCCAGGCCTGGCTGGGTAACTGGTGCCCCAGAGCTACTGGTGAAGGACTCCTGGGGATTCAAGAGAAAGCTGGCGATGTTAAATTCTTTAAGCTTTGCTTCCATAGAAAGCTTCCAAGACACAGCATATTTCCCCCAGATTCTGATCCACGGAGATCACTTTGGAAGGCTCTGAGGATGGCTGCTGAGGGGAGCCTGGTGGGGGAAAGAAGTGTTTGGAGCTAGAAGCTGGTTTCCAGACTGTGTTTCTGTTAGGTTCCAGTGTCCAGAGCACCAAGCCGGTCAGCATTTAGGGACAAGCTGTTGGTTGGAACTAGAGGCAAACTGCCTTAGGTGCCAGGGTATATCTTGAACAGGTATCCAAGGAGCTGTGAGGAGGGTAGAAGTCGGGGATCATGCCCATTTCCCCACCTCCAAAACTCTCAGAGGGAGAAACCAATCAGAACAAAACAAGAGACAGGTTCAAACAGTTGTGTGAATTGTAGGGCAGTAGTCTTAGTCTCATTTGATTTGTGGCAGGGTAAATGCACAAATTTTTTTTTATCAAGATAGACTAAATAAAAAAAGATACTATGCCTAATCTAGGTAATCCTTAAGTCCTTTCCAAGTATTTCAGTCTAGAAGCCGCACTAAGAAATCCAGCCAGTAAAATTAGAAATGGCATGTCACAAAATCTGGGAGTTAGACAGTGAGGGCCCCAACTGGGGCTCCCAACCAAAAAGCTCTTTGGCTTTGGGGGAAAGTTGCTTAATGTCTGTGATGCTACTGATCTTAAAGGTGTTAAATGAGGTAATACATGTATATATGAAAAGGAGAGAATAGGTCACCCTAAAATGGGCTTCATCTTTTTCCCATAAGGGGTGTTCCTAGACTTCAAAGCTGAGTTAAGTTTCCCTAGTCACCCACCACTGTCTGAGGATTCTAGTCCCATCTTCCCAGAGAGGCCTTTCTGTATTTGTTTCCAGTCTTGACTAGAAGCCAGGGGGAAAATCATTGCAAGATTTCAGAAATGCTTATTCATTTTTACTTTTCTTCTAGTGGCGGGTGGACTTGGGTTATTCCTCTGAACACATCTGCCCTGAATTTGCATGTATCATGAAAATGATTTTTTGTTAAAATGTTTTTGTTAAGCTGTGTTCAAATTTTTATTTCAAAATATTTTGTTGTGGTCAGGATGCACGCTTTCTAAAAGGAGCTCCTTTATGAAAAAAATGTGGATAACCCAAAGTGGGTGGCTGCTAAGGGAAAGAGCACTAAACTAGCAACACCACTGTATACATAATTCTGGCGATTGCCAGCTCTTGGGAGGAAAATGTCAATTATCATTTAAACACAATGTTTACTGAGGTATAGATACACAAATCTTAAGTATAAATATTTTTAACACCCCGGAAGGACCCTTCACGTCCCTTTGTAAGGACATACCTACACTGTCTGCCTCTTACCCCTAAAAAATCAGGTAACCATTATTCTGACTTCTATCACTACAGTATAGTTTCTTGTTCTTGAATTTCATATACTGAATTAACCAGTGTGTACGCTTTTGTGGTCAGCTTCTTTCACTCATTCACTGTTGTCTCTGTGAGATGCGACTGTGACATTCTTGGAGGAGATGTTCTGTTTAACTGTGGCATAGTATTCCACTTTATGAATATTCTGCAATTTATCGATTCTACTGTAGATAGACATTTGGGTTCTAGTTTTTAGCTATTATGACTAAGATCGCTATGAAAGTCTTATCCTTGTCATTGGGTAGACAAATGTACTCATTGACCTGTGTCAAAGAATAAAATTACAGGGCCATAGGGTAGGTACATATTTAGCTTTAAAAGGTAGTTTCAAAAGGTCTTTCAAAGTGATGATTTTTATGTAAGAGAAAGAAGTAGACTTTTTTGTCCTTGGGGAGAGAGAGGGGGAGGGAGGGAGGAAAGGAGGAAGAGAGGGAGAGGTTGGACTGTAGGATACACATGTAACACAGGAGCTGTGTCCTCAGATTTTCTTCTTTTCTTCTGAGATGAAAAAGGTGGGAGAAGTTTTGTTCTTAGGGAAAAGCATCCAAGGGAGGATAGTGACTGTTTTGTCTTTCCTAAGAACAATCAGGGTGCTAAACTGAAAATAACCCTCATGTTTCAATACTGAGTCAAACAACAGAGTTACTTTTTCTTAGGTATAAGGTGGAAGAGAAGGAAAAGAACAAGGTTAGTACCATCACAGATGAGTGAATAAATCATATAATTATACTTGTGTCACTTTTCTCAAAGAGCTTAGAATGTACCATCTTAAATAGTGTCTAGTAACGAGTGTTTAACTGCTTTAGAAGAAAAACTGTGAAAGATTCAACTTCTAAAACCATATCTCACAAAAGTGATAACAAACATTACAACGGACTGTCTCAAATTTGTTGTTGTTGTTGCCTCGTAAAAGGAAAAGCAGCTTCAGTTAGGCTCTTGCTAGGAGCCAGGTTATCTATTACGGTGATGCTACAAATCATGATCTTGTTAATTATTCACATATGTTCTTATTCAAGGCTTGATGCGTTTGTATCATGAATATTTACACGTGGCAGTCCATCTTATTCCAAATTTCTCTTAGGATCAGCAATATGAGTACATTGTCAGCTGCAAGCTGTAGAAGGCATCTATTATATGGGGGCTTTGGGGGTACTTTTAAATTATTTGGTTCTATGCCCAAGTTAAGTGGGGATCTGGCAACAAACTGGCTTATGATCAATGCAGGCATATAAGGCAGATAATTCAGGTCCCTACAGGAAAAGTGACACAAAACATTTTGTAATGTGAACTCAGCCATGTCACTCTTCCTCTCTGCTGCTCAGCCTCTTCATCTGGCAGAAGTGGAGGTTACAGGAGATAACAAAGGCATCTGCTAGCTCTAATGTTCGATGACTTTATAATTGTCATCTGGCGATGCGATTATTTCACCAGTGAGTCTCAGGGACTCAAATCATCAATATCGATCAAAAGAGGCTAATCAGTTCAACTAAACCGATATTGAATGACCACTCTTGGGCTGATACTGTTCAGAAATGGTCAATAAAATTTGGATAAGTGGATGAACACAGAGATAGATAGATCAAGATACAGATAGAGAAGGCACTTACTATAGAACCAGACGGACACGTTTCTTTGAAAAAAAAAAAAGCAATTAGTATATATAGCTGAATGAAGTAGTTGTAATGAAAATGTGAAGTAAAATCAAATGCCATCCAATGCCTGAGTAACTTTCCTAAACGATCAGATGCCATTTGATTTCAACAATCAGTGTGGTATAGTGGGAAGGAGCACTGGGCCAGAAGATCTGAGAACACACCCTGACCTGTCACCTACCAACTTTGTGACATTGGGAAAATTGCATACTCTTTGAATCTGACTCTAACTATCAAGGACTTAGCTGAACTTTGTAGACTGGCACAAAGAAAGTGTTCTTGATAGTTAATCTAAGAGTTAATGAGACTGTGAAGATCAAGTTACTTGGCAAACTGAAAACCATTTAAATGTTTGTTTTTGTTATTATCAATGGACAACATGGTGTAAGAACACGGGAATTAATGCTTCATTAGAATGGGAAGACATCAGAGAAAGCTTGACAAAAGTGACATTGGGTACATTTTCAGTCCATTGCATGTTCTGGGCTGAATCAGGCACATATTCAAGAAATCAACATAAATAGAGCATTTATCATATGCCAGAACCTTGCTACATCTTAAAGACACACAAATACCAGTATGTGGTTCTTGACCTTGACAAACTCACAATCCTGTGGGATTTCTAATATTTACTGAAAATATTCTAGCCAGGCACTGTTAGTTGCCAATAATCATTGCGGTGAAAATGGAAGGCACCAGTCTTTGTCTCAAAGAGCTTATATCCAGGTGGAAAGGGAGACCTTCAAGCAAGCAATTTGAACACCGTGTCATAAGTGGATGATAAGGGACTTGTGAGTTGCTGTTGAACACATAGGAGGGATGCTTCCCTCTTACTAATGGGGAGGTAAAGGGAGACTATTTAGGTGTCATGTGAACCAGTGCTTCTCAAAAGCCAAAATGCATAAGAACCACCTGTGGATCTTGTTAAAATGCAGGTTCTAGACCAATAGGACCACAGTGGGTCCTGGGATTCTGCATTTCTAACAAGCTCTCACTGGTGCTGATGCTTCATTCAGATCAATGTCCCTCACTTTGAGTGGCATCAGGTGTAGCAGTGTTAAATATACAAAATACAAATGAGTGGCATGAGTTTAAAAATAGATCATTTAACTTCTGGGATAGGATTTAACCTGGCTGATCTTTGTTTCGTAGGGGGAAAAAAATAGCATCGACAGTAAAACAATAGAACAACCTTTTTTTTTTCTCTCAGTGATTCTCAAAAGTTCTCGAGAGGCATGCTCTCTGAGGAGACATATCTAAGTCAGTAAGGGTTTTTTTAAAAAACTAAGCCAACCCTTTGGTGCTTCCTTTTTCTGAGAATCACCACCACAGTGAGCCCCTTTAAATAACGGATTGTTGGTACTGTGTGTCTTGTAGACATATTAAAGCCACTTCTAGCCTCTTTAACCTTGGGCAGATTTAGAGTATCTGATAATTCCCATGAACTCTCTTGATGGTCTTCCCTCTAATTCCTCTGACTTTAGCATCTCATTATGGAAATAATTTTAAAAGTTCTTCTCTTCCTGCTCAGGGTATAGGTGTGGGTGGACAAGTTGGCCGTTGAATGAGTTAGTTGAATACACACTGATCCTAATTGTATTGAACCTAGCTAACATCCTAGGTGGACAAGTTTCCAGGCAGACCTGGATACATATGCTGGCCATCCCACTCTTTCTATGACTTTAACAAATTACTTAATGTTTCTGAGTCCTAATGGCCCACCTTTAAAATGGAGTCAGTAGTACATGGCTCAGGAATAGTTGTCAGGAATCAGTGAGATGATGGGGCATGTAATATGTGCTCCATCAGTATTAGTAGTCTTTTCTTCCCTATCAGTAGTCTTTTCTTCCCTACTGTATTTGGAGTAAGAGAAATTCAGATTTAGTGTTCTCTTTCCGCTACTTTCTTTAGAAAGCCTTCATCTTTATCAAATAGAAGTTCTGGAAAATACCTGCCAATTCTCTTCTCCCTTGCCACCAAAAATGTGTGTGCAAAGGTCAAGGTCATAAGGAAGGTCAACTAGAGTGCTCACAATTCAAATGTTGTCAGGGTCTCTGTGTTTCCTAGGATTGGGACTCATGATCGAGTTCCATACTTTATCTGTAATGATATCTGTGCATAATATTAGATCAATGTGTCCCAAGAGTATTTCCATAATTGGGAGATTCAGGACAATCAATAGATTCTTAAATTTTACAAGTTCTTTCCTAACAATCAGAGTTGTGCTGTAATAAAATCACAGGATGTCACAGGAGCTAGTGGATTTTCTGACACTGAAGGGTGAGTAGATAATGAGTATTGTTAATTTCATTCATTCATTGAACACCTATTGAATACTTACTAGGTGCCAAGCACCGCACTCAGTGTTAGGAGAAAAGACTGTAACTACACACATGGCCTCGCGTATGACCAGAATAAGAAATGGAAGACTCATCTAGGCAATAACTGCAAGCCCCTTCAACAAATACTTTTTTTATTTTTAAATATTTACTTAGTAGGATGGGAGAAACTTCCTTTCCATAGATAAAACTTTTACAACATTTTATGTTCAAAATAAGAGACTTGTTACATGTCCTGTGTGTAAAATAGTCTTAATTATGTGAAATGATTTTGGAATTACAATTTTCTGAGGCATAGACCTTCTTTGTGGTCCTTCTACGTACTCTAATAAAGACACAGGTTTTAGTTACTAGAACTACATTATGTGTTATTTGGTGTGGGGATTACAGATGATTTTGCTGACACCAGATAGTGTCCATTTGTCTGGTCACTGGGTCAGTGGTGAGGTGGGACCTGCACACTGTGATTTACACATACCTGCAACAAAAATGTGCAACAGGGACCAAGGCTGGCCAGTAGTGTTTTATTTTTTTTTTAATGTTTTATTTATTTATTTGACAGAGAGAGACACAGCGAAAGAGGGAACATAAGCAGAGGGAGTGGGAGAGGGAGAAGCAGGCTTCCCCCAGAGCACAGAGCCGGATGCGGGGCTCTATCCCAGCACCCTGGGATCATGACCTGAGCTGAAGGCAGTCGCTTAACGACTGAGCCACTCAGGTGCCCCCCAGTAGTGTTTTATACCTCGACTCAGGTATGTCATCTCCCTCTAAGGTAGTGGGGCCAGTTTCTGTTTTGCTCGTTATGTAAGAATTGGATGAACAAATATAATCCAGTGTGTGCCATATTTCTGTTACAATTCCTTATAGATTATGGATCCCAAGTAGCTGCTTGCTTGGCTGCCCCTTTATCCAACTTTGCCTCTTGTTCCCAAATGGTCCAATGGTTCATAAAAAAGGGCATGGAAATACAAAAGTATAACCTATTGTGATGGATATTGTGTTAATTATTTCTGCTTGTCACCTAGCAATAGTTAAGGAGAAACCAGGTGAGGCCAAGGGGAGGTCAGTTTGGTCACCCAGGCTCTGTGGAAGCTGGGTTAGATTTGAAAGGACTTCTAACAATAAATGGCAAATATTGCAAACATGTCAAATACAAAACAGGCTTTTGATCTATATTATTGTTGACTTTCTTTTCAACCAGATCATCTTTGAGTATGATTTTATAGACTGTGCCTGTATAGCAGGAAAACTACTGATAACATTCTAAAAAAGAAGTCATTTGGGGGCGCCTGGGTGGCTCAGCCAGTTAAGCGGCTGCCTTCGGCTCAGGTCATGATCCCAGGGTCCTGGGATTGAGCCCCACGTCCGGCTCCCTGCTCAGCGGGGAGCCTGCTTCTCCCTCTCCCTCTGCCTGTCTCTCTGCCTACCTCTTCTCTCTCTCTCTGTCAGATAAATAAATAAAATCTTAAAAAAAAAAAAGACGTCATTTACTGCTTTCCTCCAGAGAATTTATTGATTTTTTTTTTTTAGGGGGAGCCATATTTTGCCACTTGAAATGTAATAGCTATTTTCTCTAGCGTGTTGTTCAAGTTCCAAATAAGATTCGCTTAGAATCTTTTGTCTAATAACATCTGTAACCAGATTATGTAAGAATGCGGCCCCTAGCCTCACTTACCTAGTTGACTTGACCTGTGACAAGTATAGAGGCAATATACCCAAAATACCTAGAAAGAAGGAGAGTGTGGTCTTTGAAATAGAATGTCCTTCTGCCAGCTCCCCAGATACTTCCTTTCAAATCAGTCACGAGAATATTTACTGCGTGTTTGTGACGTGTCTTGTGTTACAACCAGTAGGTTAGAAGATTCTCTCTCATTCCAACTTACTCTACCTCTAACAGTCCTCTCTCAGGGAATGGTACCTCCTCCTATAGGGTCACCTTAGCCAGAAATCCAGGACACACCCTTCACATGCTCTCACTGCTCCCTCTCGCTCACCTGCTGTGGTAAGTGTTGCTGATTGGCTGGCCCTACCTGTCCACTCTTCTTGATTAACACCCACTACCCTCTGGCCTCCTCCGTCTCTCACTTGGATTGCTAAAATGACCCTTTTTTTTTTAATTATAAAAAACTCAGACAGAAAATTATAGTGTAATGTGACAAATATCCATGTACTTCTCACTGTGTTAGTAACAAATCTTAACATTTTTATACATGCCTCAGACTTTGATAAAGCAAAATATAAATTTAGTTGAAATTCCATTCAGTGTATCTCTTTGTTTCCTTCCCCCTTCTTCCTCCTTCATCAGAACAAAAAGCCATGTAGTTGTTGTTCATTCTTCCAACTGATGCTTTAAAAAATATTTATTATATGTGCATATATTATACACAGCATTTCATATTCCATGTATTAAAATATGCACTTATGTTATCAAACTGAACTGTATATACCATTTTACAATTACCACTTGCACTTTTATGTTTCTGCTGATGCATATAGATCTAATGTTCCCATTGTAATAGCTATGGTAGTCCATTTAAAAAGCCACAATGTGTATGTTTCTCTACTGATGGACTTTTAGGATGTTTTTATTTTTTTGCTGGAACAACTCATGCTACAGTGAGCAATTTCCTATCTATGTCCTTGGTAGGTACAGGAGGATTTATCTAGATTGTGTCCCTCAATGTGAAATATCTGAATTATCAACATAGACATTTCCAGCTTGGTCAAATTTTTCTTTATATATCTATTATACTATCTATCTATATCTGTGTATCTACTGAGGAAATTTAAAGAATTGGCTCATAAGATTGTAGGGACTGGCAAATCTGAAATGCATAGGGCAAGATGGCAGGCTGGAGATTCAGGGGAGTTGACATTGCAGTCTTGAGTTCAAAGGCTAGAAGCTCAGATGGAAACTGTGTAGTCTGGAGAATTCCTTTTTCCTTGGGAAACCTTAGCCTTTGCTCTTAAACCTTCAGTTGATTGCATGATGCCCACCACGTTAGGGAGCGTTATCTGTTTTACTCAAAATCTGCTGATTTAAACGTTCATCACATCTAGAAAATACCTTCACAGCAACATTTAGACTCACGTTTAACCAAACAACTGGGCACTATATTCTGGCCAAGTAGAGACATAAAATTAACCACCACAATATTGTTTTTTATTTGTTTTCTATTGATTTGTTTTTTCTTTCATTTAAAAAAATTATGTAACTATTTATTTAAAAGGAAAACAGAGTTCATAGAATGAACTATAGTTCATAGTTCAACAGAATGAAGTTCATAACAGAATTCTTTTTGTTAAAGCTAAGGACCACATTCGAATATGACTTTCCTAAGAAAGACAATACTGGGGACTTTATAATCTCTTATTTATTAAACAAACAATTTATCCTAATTTATTGAAAAAGTGAATGTGTTTGTTCTTTTCTAATGGGTTTGAGGCATTCTTTAAATATTTTGAATACTAATCCTTTATTTGTCTTATAGATTTCAATTAATGTCTCAATGTTTGGCTTGTGTTAACATTTGTTTATGATGGTTTCTCATTCAAAAATTTAAAATTTTGATATAATCAAGTTTATCGATCTTTTATAAGTTGTACTTTTTATGTTTTGTTCAGGAAATCCTTTCCTCTCCTAATTTCATATAGGAATTATCCTATTTTTCTCATAAACATTTTTTTAAAGTATACTTTTCACACTTGGGTCTTTAATTCACTTAGGGTTTATTTTTGTGTATGTGCAAAATCAAGATGAAATTATATATATATGAATATATATATATATATAATTTGGTTTTTTAAAAACACTTCATATTTTAGAACAATGTTAGATTTGCAGAAATTGTTTATGTAGAGTTCCCATATATCTTGTACCCAGTTTCCTCTGTTAACATCTTAAATTAGTATGACACATTTGTTACAATTAATAAACCAACATTGACTATTTAATAGAAGTCCATACTTAATTCAGTTCTCCTCAGTTCTTACCAATATCCTTTGTTTACAAGTCATTTATAAAGTAGATGTTTTGCAAGGATTTTCCTCGTCTTTCCACATTTCTCCTTCTCTCACCGGTGTCTTTGTACGTTTGTCCCTCTGTCTAGAATGTGTCTTAGTTTGGGCTGCTATAATAGAATACCACAGACTGAGTGGCTTAGCCAACAGACATTTATTTCTCGTGGTTCTGAAAGCTGGAAGTCCATGATCAATGTGCCAGCATGATTGGGTTCTTGGTAGAGGGCCCTCTTTCTGGTTTACAAAGGGCCGCTTTTTTTTTTTTTAATTTACATTAATGTATTATTTGTTTCAGGGGTACAGATCACAATTCATAGCGCTCACCATAGCACATACCCTCCCCAGTGTCCATCACCCAGCCACCCCATCCCTCCCATCCCCCTCCACTCCAGCAACCCTCAGTTTGTTTCCTGAGATTAAGAGTCCTCTATGGTTTGTCTCCCTCTCTGGTTTCATCTTGTTTCATTTTCCCTCCCTTCGCCCATGATCCTCTGTCTTGTTTCTCAAATTCCACATATCAGTGAGATCATATGATAATTGTCTTTTTCTGATTTACTTATTTCACTTAGCATAATACCCTTTAGTTCCATCCACGTTGTCGCAAATGGCAAGATTTCATTTTTTGATGGCTACATAATATTCCATTGTATGTATATACTACATCTCCTTTATGCATTCATCTGTTGATGGACATCTAGACTCTTTCCATAGTTTGGCTATTGTGGACATTGCTGCTATAAACATTGGGGTGCACCTGACCCTTTGGATCACTACATTTGTATCTTTGGGGTAAATACCCAGGAGTGCAATTGCTGGGTCGTAGGGTAGCTCTATTTTTAACTTTTTGAGGCACCTCCACACTGTTTTCCAAAGTGGTTGCACCAGCTTGTATTCCCACAACAGTGTAGGAGGGTTCCCCTTTCTCCGCATCCTCGCCAACATCTGTCGTTTCCTGATTTGTTAATTTTAGACATTCTGACTGGTCTGAGGTGGTATCTCATTGAAGTTTTGATTTGTATTTCCCTGATGCCGAGCGATGTTGAGCACTTTTTCATGTGTCTGTTGGCCATTTGGATGTTGGCCATGCAGAAATGTCTGCTCATGTTTTCTAAAGGGCCACTTTCTTGCTGTGTCTTCCATGGTGGAGGGAAAAGGAGACAGGGAGAGGGAAAGAAAGGAGGGGTGGGGGAAAGAGAGGGAGAGAGGGAGGAAACAAGTTGTGTGTCCCTTCTTATAGGGCTCTAATTCCATCATTAGGGCTCCTCCTTCCCAAAGGCACCACCCCTAATACCATCACATTGAGGGTTCAGATTTCAACATACGAATTTTAAGGGGACACAGACATGTAGTCCATGACCAATGGCTTTGCCTCACTAAATTCTTACCTGACAGCATAGGATTTGTGCTTAGATGTTGCTTTTCCATAAAGCCTTTCTAGGTCTCCCAAGATCATAATAGTTTCCCCTCCTACCTATGACTGTGATTATTCCTACTGACGCACCTCTATTATCATGTGTTTGCTCCTCTTCTTCCCCACTGGATCTTTAGGTCTTTGGAGGTGGGGACTGTGCCTTGTTGTCCTGGTAGCTCTGGTGTTAAGTATCATGCTCATCAGATGTTGGTTGAATGAATTGTTATGTGCATGGTCTTGCCTTGAGAAGACAAACATCATTCATTTGAACCAAAGAACAACTAAATTTGAGCTTATGTGATACTGATTATGTAGGCAAAGGCATTTAGAAGAAGCTGAAATGAAGTCCGAGGTAAGTGTCAGCATGGATACAAGGAAGGTGAATTTGAATGAGAGATTTGGGCAAGTTTATATGTGCAAAATCACCAGGAACCTGGCTTAGGACAGCAACTTGACCTGGAGAGGAAGTGAGAAAGGGAGCAGCGTTTTACAATAAGAAAACAGCTGGACCAATGACAGATTTGTTTCAGTGAAAAAGGAAAAATAAAGATAATAATAATGCTGGAATTCTTTGGTATTTGCCAAAACACTCTCAAACATAAACCTCTCACATTGCTTGTAGGAACATAAACTGCTACCCACTTTCCACAAAATACGTGGGCATTATTTCTCAAAAGCCGTCACATTCTAACATGATTTGACTATTTCTCTTTCTAGGAATGTATCCCAAGGAGATAATCAGAAATGGGAATAAATATTTATGAGTAAATATGTGCATTATTTATGAGAGCAAGAAACCGGAAACCACCTAGAAATCCAGTACTATAAAAATGATTATGTAAATTATGATATATATTCATGTGAAGGAATCGGATGCAATCATTATATTTATATATTCATTATATTTATAATGCTTGTTAATGATAATGAAAATACTTATGATATAGCATCAAGTAAAGAAGGTAGATTATAAAATTATCTCAATTTTGTAGAGAAAAATGCTTAGTTCAATGCTGAAAGAAAACATATCTAAAATATTAATGGAGGTTGCTTCTGGGTAAAGAGAAGAGGTGATTTTCTTCCCTGCTTCACTGAATATGTCTGAATTTTTTTTTACCTTAAGTATTAGTTTGATAATCCAGAGGGGATTTTAAAATCATTTTTAAAAGTGTATTTTGGAAGGAGAGGCAGTTTTACACTTAAATCCAATTGCCCCCTCCTCCATAAAATCTCATGTTCTCTAAATTAAAAAATAGTTACTCCCCATCATATACTTCCATTCATTTATTAATTTGTTCATTCAGAACTCTGCATTTTATACTCAGTGCAGGGCAAAATAGCATTAGGGCATATTCTCTAAGAACATTTTCAGTTTATGGGACAGGTAAGCATATAATTAACAGAATGAAAAAAAGCATAACACCCAATGGATGTATTTTTTTTTTTCTGAAAAAGTGGGGGGCAAGTAGAGAGAGGCAGAGGGAAAGGAAAAGAGAGAATACCAAGCAGGCTCCACCCTCAGCACAGACGGAGCCCACACAGGGCTCGATCTCCCAACCCTGAGACCGGAATCAAGTCGGTGACTTAACCAATTGAGCTGCCCAGGTGCCCCTAATAGATGTATTTACACAGTGGGCTTGGGACCACAGAGAAAGGAATGACTAACTGCTTTCCTGAGGAGATAGCATTTGTTGGCTCATCAACGTTTTCAGTGGCATTCGCTAATTAAAGAATGAGCTGTGGGAAGTTATGGATTTGTAATTCCAGGTCACAGGAGGTACAAAGCTACAGTGAGTTTCTATGTCAGTGGAAGATTATGCCTGGGAGAGATTAGTCTGATCAGATTGAGGTGGGTGATTTATGGACTTGCTGGCTATAGTGGGGGGCATGGGCTTTTCAGTCATGTAGTGTGTTAGGGAAGCACTGAAGGTTTGATTATTAGGGGATTGATGCAGCCAGTTTCTTACTGTTTCATGTCATTCTTCCCAGCAAAATCTGTAGTCTGTCACACAACTTTTGAATTCTTGGTGCTCAATACATGCTGCTAGCAGAAGCAGATTCTGACTTTGGTCATGGTGACAACTGAGGTGGGCAGACATCTGTTGAAGGTGTTTTGAGATTGGAAACTGAGACAGATGATAATTTAGGGCAGAGTTTCTCAACATTTTTTCATTATTGGCCCCCTAAGGAGTCTTTTTAGCACTTTTTACTTATAATCACACCCATAGAATTTTAAAAACATAGATATACTATACATTTGTCCATGAACTTTATATGCTTATCTATGCTTTATACATAAAAAGGTAAGATTTTTTAAAAATCTCTCTTCCTTAAGCCCATTATTTTTTTTTTTTTTTGTCCTCTTGGTGATGAGGACACATAAGTTAGAGCCTTTAAAAAACTTTTAACTGTGGTGAAATACACATAACCTAACAATGACCATCTTAACCATCTTAAGTATACAGTTTAGTAGGGTTACGTACACTTCCACTGTTGTATATCCAATCCCCAGAACTCTTTTCATCTTGCAAAACTGAAACTCTATCTGGTAAACAACACCCATGCCCCTTTCCCCCAACCCTTGGCAACTTTCTGTTTCTATGAGTTTGAGTACCCTAGGTACTTCATGTAAGTGGAATCCTATAGTATCTGTCTTTTTGTGACTGGCTTATTTCACTTAGTAAAATGTCCTTAAGTTTCATCCATGTTGTAGTTCCTTTTTAAGGCTGAATAATATTTGATTGTTTGTATACACCACATTTTGTTTATGCATTCATCTGTTGGTGGGTTGCTTCTACCTTTTGGCTATTGAACAATGCTGCAATGAACATGGGTGTGCAAATATCTCTTTGAGACACTGCTTCCAATTATTTGGGGCATATACCCAGAAGTGGAATTGCTACATCTTATGCTAATTCAAGGTTTAATTTTTTGAGGAACGACCATGCTGTTTTTAATACCATTTTCCATTCCTATAGCAGTGTACAATGATTCCAAATTCTTGCCAATATTTTCAGTTTTTTGAGAGTAGCCATCTTACTGAGTGTGAAATGATAGCTCATTGTGGTTTTGATTTGCATTTATTTAATAATTGCTGCCTTATATACTTGTTGACCATCCATATATCTTCTTTGAAGAAACATCCATTCAAGTCCTTTACTAACTTTTGAATCAGGTTATTTGTTTTGTTGTTGTTGAGTTGTAGGAGTTCTTTATATATTCTAGATAGTAATCCCTTATCAGATACATAATTTGCAGATATTTTCTTCCATTCCTTGGGTTACTTTTTCCCTCTGTTGATTTTGTCCTTTGATAAGGTGAGCCTTTTAAAATTCAGTTGATGTTGAGATTTTCCATGGCCTTTGGCATTCTTTTCCTATATCTTCCTCTGGTAACCAGGAGGTTGGAATCTGGATGGTATCCTAGGCCTGGGCAAGTATTGAGATCCAGCCTAATAACTGGGGTTTGGGCCACGGTGCCATGGGAAAGTTCTAGATATGGAATCTAATGGGTTTCTGTATCGTTCAGGGAAAGGTGAATAATATTGTGTCATTCAGCCCAAGCAGAGCATGACAGGAAGGGTGAATCACACCATCAAAAAGAGAGAGTTTAAGAAAGAGAAAGAGGCATGAGAAAATTAAGAGCAGAAGCCTAGACTGAAAGCTGACATTCTCCTCTAAATATTACTTTTTTCACTTCATCTATTAATGTCATGGGCTATTAACTATTAGTATGAGGGTGCTTTCACCTTGTCTACATAATCAAGTTGTCAACCTATCTAGCTCAGGTGTTTTCTAGATGGACATCTAGGCAACTTACTTGCAGTTTCCTTTCCATCTAGATATTTGGTCAGGACCAGCATTGGGAGGTGTGGTCTCTGATAGAGACAGCTCCAGTCAAGTCCAGCCAGAAATTTAATACATCTCAGGAAGTGAGGAGGTCTTGACTTCACTCTCAATTTATGTATCAACCCATCACCTTGCATAAAGATTAAACTTCTTGCAGCAGGAGGGGGAAAACCTCCTCCAATATTCCTATGGGAGAGAGGTAATGCATTTAAAAATCTTTCTGATGCCATGACCATAAGATTAATGGTGTAATCCAGTTTGTTATCTGTCTGCTACGTCTCCTTGTGTCTAGCATAAGTCAATAGAACTTCACTTCTCTAATTGAAATCCGTGTGCTGATGGAGTCGGTTCATGGAAATGAAAGGTGGCTGCCATAATCTGTTGGGAGCTGAATTAATCCTCTGGGAGTGAGGCCCATCTAATTACTCCACTCAGAAATACCGGGCTTGCTTTCAGATCTGCAGTATACAGCCATGGGAAAGAGGCCAATGCACCATTTGGCTAATTTTGTCTTAAATTGCTTTAAACTCCCCCAACATGTCATTGTGAGACCTTTGCATTGGAAAATGCTATTTCTTATGTTTTTTGCCTTTTTATATGAAAGTGTTCCTAAGTTAAATGAAAAGGCCAATTTGCCAATCACATATGAAATTATGTATGTGATTTGCATTTATTTAATAATTGCTCTGATATAAAGTTATGCCTTTGATACCCAGAAGTAATGCTGCTCACAGATTATTGGGAGAAACACAAGGTTTAAATCCTCTCAGAGATCACCTAGTTTCACCCAATTATTACAACAATGAGAACAATTTGGTGAGTACATATCATGACTCAGATACTGTCCCAAGCATTGCAAGTATTTTCTCATTTAATACTCACAAAAATCTTTTGAAGTAGATGCTATTGATATTCTCTCAACGTATGTACATCTATTGTAAAGAAGCACGGAAAATTTAAGGATCTGCCCAATGTCACACAGCAAATAAGTTTTGGAGCAATAGGAGAAACTGAGGCAGTCCAACTCCAGAATTGGGTTGTCATGTAAGATACAGGGCATTCAGAGAGATTTGAATTTCAGATGAGCATTGAAAAAATTTGGTATGCATATACCCCAAATACTGCAGGGTACATGCAAATACTAAAAATTTGTTTGTTGTTTATCTGAAATTCAATAGTGAGAGTACCATATGGGTGTTGTATTTGTTTTGTTTTGTTTTGGCTAAAGCTGGCAGCCCTATTTAAGATCCCATGTTCTGCATGGAGCACTGGGTATTATACGCAAACAATGAATCATGGAACACTGCAAAACTAATGATGTACTCTATAGTGACTAACATAACATAATAAAAAAAAATAAGATCCCATATTCTTAAGCACTCTGCTATACTGCTCCTGCCTGAACAGTGAGGGCACTGGGCCCTGAATGGAAAAGTGAATTACTTAGAGCTGCCCAGCTGATTAGTGGCAGAGCTGCCCCTCCCCTTCCCACCCACCCCTAGAGCGAGCTAGTCTCCCCTTCTCTTACCATTTCAGATCCCAACTTTATGATGTTTAGTCAAATGCTACTTTTACTATATCACGAAACATACTACAGGACACTGGGGTTCTTTGTCTGGGAGCAGGTATACATTTGTACTTACCAGTGTTAAATCTCAGTAGATATTACTGGCATACATTTGGAACATAGTGGGCCTAACATTTGGTGGGCAGGGGATGAACATTCATAATTCAACAAGTATAGTATTTACATATTCATACATCTAGATAATTTATTATTTTTCAAAGTCCTTTGAAGTGTTAAATGTTTTGCTGAAATATTTCAGTAACGCTGATGACATCACAACTGGCAGAGAGCATCTGACAGAGAATGTTGCTTAATAAAGAGTGGCTCCATCAAATTATTTTTCTGCTCACATGTCTCACCTTATAGTGATTAAGACATCTGCATTCTGATCCCAGCTGGGCCATTAGAATTTCCGAGACCTTGGGCAAGCTTCTCCCTGCATCTTAATCCTATCCTCCATTAAGTACAAAATGGAATAGGGTGTTTCTCTCCTAATGTTTCTTTTGTCCTTGATATCCTGTGGTTCCAAAACTTGAGAAAGATATTTCATTCCTGATTTTTGTACCTAGTATTGTATCTAACATTCTAGGATCTGTCTTCATTTCACCCATATGGGGGTCAACTCTTTAATTACATATGGATCCCTAAGTTGGCTGCTTACAAGCTTGGCCACTTAGTCCTCTATATGGACATAAGATTGGTGTCTAATAATTCTATCATCTCTCCTGTGGAATTCAGCACAATTCTAGGCAATAAAGGGTGAATAGAATCTTTTCAATTAATTGATTGGTTGATTGATTACTTAATACACTGTACCTGCCAGTCAGCTGAAGATCCTATACATACTGTCCCAAACCTACCTTTTTTTCTATGCTCTTTTGTCACCATTCAACATATTGTTCCAGTCACATAAGATGACTTTCTCTTACCTAAATATGTTGTGCAGTTTTTTCTCCTGTCCTGATACTTCTGAGCCTCAGTTTTTCACATCAGACTACAATATCCATTTTATATGGTAGTTATAAAAATTAAGGAAATAAAGAAGCACCTGTAAAGCTAGTCATTTAGTTAATTACCTTCCTCTATGTGGGGGGAAACCTGATTCAGAGACTTAGTGTGTTGTAACATTAGACAGTTTCCCTCACTGCTGTGTCAGCTTGTACCCACAGCACCAGGATGGTACCGGGCACTTAAGAGGTGCTTGTTGAAAGTTGAATGCATCATGGAGAAAGTAACCATCACTGCTCTTAGAAAACCCATACCACTCAAGTTATATTACAAAGCTGTAGTGATCAAGACAGTATGGTACTGGCACAAAAACAGACACAGAGATCAATGGAACAGAATAGAAAACCCAGAAATGAACTCACAGCTCTATGGTCAATTAATCTTCAACAAAGCAGGAAAAATTATCCAATAGAAAAAAGTCTCTTCAACAAATGGTGTTGGGAATACTGGACCACTTTTTTACACCATACACACAAATAAATTCAAAATGGATTAAAGACCTAAATGTGAGACAGGAAACCATTAAAATCCTAGAGAAGAACACAGGCAGTAACCTCTTTGACATTGGCTGTAGCAACTTCTTCCTAGGTAGGTCTCCAGAGGCAAGGGAAACAAAAGCCAAAATAAACTATTGTGACTACATCAAAATAAAAAGCTTCTGCACAGTGAAGGAAACAATCAACACAACTAAAAGGCAACCTATGGAATAGGAGAAGATATTTGCAAATGATGTATCCGATAAAGGGTTAGTATCCAAAATCTATAAAGAACTTATCAAACTCTTTTGGATTGTTGTTTTTTGGGTGTTAAGAAATGGGCAGAAGACATGAATAAACATTTTTCCAATGAAGACATCCAGATGGCTAACAGACACATGAAAAGATGCTCAACATCACTCATCATTGGGGAAATACAAATCAAAACTACAATGATATATAGCCTCACACCAGTCAGAATGGCTAAAATTAACAACACAGGAAACAACAGACGTTGGCGGGGATGCAGAGAAAGGGGAACCCTCATACACTGTTGGTGGGAATACAAACTGGTGCAGCTACTCTGGAAAACAGTATGGAGGTTCCTCAAAAAGTTAAAAATAGAACTACCCTACAACCCAGCAATTGTACTGCTAGGTATTACCCAAAGGATAAAAAAATAGTGATTTGAAGGGATACATGCATTCTGATGTTTATAGCACATTATCTATAATAGCCAAATTATGGAAATAGCGCAACTGTCCAATGACTGATGAATGGATAAAGAAGATGTGGGGTGTATATATATATATAATGGTATATTATATATATATAATGGTATATTACTTAGCCCTAATAAAGAATGAAATCTTGCCATTTTTAACAATGTGGATGGAGTTAGGGAGTATTATGCTAAGCAAAATAAGTCAGAGAAAGACAAATACCATATGATTTTACTCATGTGGAATTTAAGAAACAAATGAACACGGGATGAAAAAGAGACAAACCAATAAACAGGGTCTTAACCACAGAGAACAAACTGAGGGTTACTGGAGGGGAGGTGGGTGGTGGGTGGGTTAAATGGGTGATGGGGATTAAGGAGGACACTTGTGATGAGCACCGGGTATTACGTAGAAGTGATGAATTGCTAAATCCTACACCTGGAACTAATATTACACAGTATGTTAACTAACTGGAATTTAAATAAGAACTTGGGGGGAAAAAAAGAAAAAAGAGAAAAACCCAAAAAACATACACTGAGTGGTTAGATATGGCCTGACTTTCTTCACTTTGACTTCTTTCGGGAACGAGGACTAGGGTCATGGTTTTAAGTCTGAAGATAATGCTACCTTTGGGAATATAGAAATGAAATACTTGTTTTAGGACTACATAGGCAGCAGGATTTGCTTCATTTTGAGGGGTAAGCTAGAAACAGCCATTGGCATTTCTGTGCCCATGGTTCTGCCAGTGCCAGCAGTCTTTAGGAACATCCCTGGGTCAAAGTCATGGCAGGCCTATAGTTCCAGACTCTCCCTACTGCCCTGCCTAATCTTCCCTCCATGCTGATTCTCTTACTCCTCTCTTTAGAAATGAGGGAACCTAGCCTCCATGTGTAGACAAGGGCTGCCTGGCATTGCTCTGTGCCCTTTTCCAGGCTACCTGGGGAGAACAGAGATATCAAGGGACGATGAGGACAAGAGGAAGCAATGACTCCTTTAGAACAAGAAGAAGGTATAAGCTAGTGAGAAAGGAGAAAGAGCAAAGGGAAAGAAGAAGAAGCCCAGAGGCTAGAGTTTCCTTTTGAATGGACCTGAGAAGCTGTTGGTGCTTCTTTTCTCTGTTCCTCCCTAGTGTCTACGCTTTTACCTCTGCTGGCCTGGGACACCCATCCCAGTCACCTCACCAGCATAATTGCTGCTTGTGCTTTAAGAATCAGCTTGGGAGAAAAAAAAGGAATCAGCTTGACAATTGGCCTTCCCTGACCACGGCATTGGGTTTAGGAGTCCCTCCACAGTGTTCTGTGACCTTGTGTTACCTCACCTTCCTGCTTCATAGTGTAGTTTGTATGCATGTGTATTTTCTCCAATGGACCATGAATAACTTTAGACTATTATCACCATCAGTGTTCACTGACCATACTCTAATTCTAACACACCTACTAGAATGAACCACTTGGAGATTTCTGCCAACATCATCAATGTATGCACTCCTAGTTTGGAATTATTATTTGGCATAGATTATAAGATTAACTGTTGGAGAACTAATGTACCAGATCCTGAGTGGAATAAAATATCAATACCAGTCTATCGACATTTATATGTTAGACTAGGCTGTTCATTTATTCATAAACCATTCTTTCAATAGACATTTCTTAAGCACCCCCAGTTTATGAATCCTTTTGTTCATTTGTTTATTCAATATGTATTTATTGAGTGCCTATTAAGTGTTAAAGCTGTTACATTGATGAATGTAACAGGAATATTTCTCCCATGGGAATCTTATAGGGTAATGGAGGAAACAGACAATACAAACATAAACACACTAATTTTCTGAATTGTGATAAGTAAAAAGGTACAGTAATGGAGAATAAAAATGACAGGGTGATCAGAGAAGGCCTTGTAGATGGAGTGACAACTAAGCCCGTATTCCAGTAGGCACTGATCTCAGGAGGAGCTGAGAGACTGGTGGGCCATACGTACAGAAGTCTACAGTGTGGTACTTCCTGCCAAGGACAGTGATGGAAAAGAGAATGGGGATCAAGAACAAAGAATGGATTACCAACTCTAATTAGGCCTGCCAGGGATGGTTTCCCAGAGGAAGTGATGTTTGAAAAAACACTCCTGGAATAAGAAGGCATTTTTGAAACCTTCCAGGCAAGGAGATGAACATCTGGTCCTAACTTCTCTCCCTGCCTACTCTATTTCTCCCCTCCGGTTCATGCTGCAAGAAGGATCTTTCTAAACTCCTTGTCTGAATATTTACATCCCTTGATTAGCAACTTACATAGTTTCCTAACCTCTGTACAGGAGATACAGACCAAACCATATAGCTTAGTGTATTTTGCAGCAGGTCTCAATGTCTATACCTGCACCCTCCTTGCTCTTAACTTCATCCATTCTTTAGCAGTGAGTTCTCAGCTGGGCTCCTTCACACATTGGTGATTATCCCAAGGTATTCCCTCTGCTTTGGCAAGCTCAGCTTCCAGGCTTCTACTTTAAGGTCCAGATCCAGTGTCACCTGGGTGACACTGGCCTTCATCACTCCCCTCAGCCCACTCTACACCTAGAGAGAGTTGATCCTTTCTTTCTCTTCTCCTTTCATAGCATCTAGAACCTAGTTCTATTTTAAAAGTCAACTCACTGGACTATAATTATTTCAGGGTCTGTCTCCCTCACTAGATTGTGTGCTTCCTGAGGGCAAGAGTTTTGTCTTAGTAATCTTTGTACTCCTCGGCCTAGAAGGCTCAGTGATTCCATTATAGGTGATTGATTAGTGGTTTCTAATTGAATGAAAGAATGGGGAGAAGGAAAGTGAACTTATTGGATGAAGTCTCATGGTAACAGTTTAAAGAATATAGGCAGGGGGCACCTGGGTGACTCAGTCAGTTAAGTGTCTGACTTCAGCTCAGGTCATGATCTCAGGGTCCTGGGATTGAGCCCCTGTGTAGGGCTTCCTACTCAGTAGGGAGTCTGCTTCTCCCTCTCCTGCTGCCCCCCACCCCCTGCTCGTGCACTCGCACAATCTCTCAAATATACAAAACCTTAAAAAAAAAAAAAAAGAATATAGGCAGGCATGAAGAATAGAAGGAAATTAAGAGAGACAGACTGTACTCAACTCTATGAGAAATGCACAAGAAAGTAGGAAACACTGGTTCCACATTGTCAATTTTCTGAATTCACAAAAAGCATGAAGGCAAAACAGAGTTGTTAGCCACATACCTCCGTAAAGAGATCTGGGAACTAGCTAGATAGAGCAGCCTCCTCCAATAGTTGTCTAGTGAGAACCATGAGAATAATTTTGAATTTTCTAGTAGTCACATTAAAATGGTAAAAAGAAACAGATGAAATAAATTTTAATTACATATTTTACTTAATGCAAATATAGCCAAATGTTTATTGTTTCAACATGTAATCAATATAAAAAATATTAATGAGATATTTTAATTCTTGGTTCTTCTAGTGAGTCTTCAAAATCTGGCATGTATCTCACACTCACAGCCCATCTCAGTTTGGGCCAGCCACATTTCGAACGCACAGCAGCCGTATGTGACTAGTGGCTACGCTAGTGGACAGCTCAGAGCTAGAGCATTTGGGTAGCTCTAAAAAGAGGAAATAAAATTTTTTTTTAATAAATTACTTGCCTGATCATTTTCATTGCATAGGCAGGAGAAATGACTGTTTACTTAAATAGAGGGTTTAATTATCGTTTTACACAATTGCACTGAGCTGGTTTCTATATGCAATCCAATGTCTTTGGAACTCATACTGCAGGAAGTGGAAGAAAATGAAAAGAAGGAATTAAAATCTCTATTCACAGACACTTCTGGAAAATGTATAAATCCGTAATCCCTCCCTAAAAAGTTACCAAGAGCCTTAAGAATGTTACTACCTACAGTGTGATGTAAGACAGCTCACTTCCGCGAATCAACCATCAGGAAACATTTGGAAATGCAGACCGAGATTTGGGCATCAAGATTTTCAGTGTCATTTTGTTACACAAATTAATAACCAGAAGTCATCAAAGTCCAGCATTATTGGAGCATAAATTTGGTACAGGCTTGTAATGAAATATTGTGCTGTCACTAAAATTTATGCTCAGGAAGATTTTTGATAATGTGGGAGATTGTGGTATAAAATTAAACAAAAAGCATAGGAAACAGAATTGTATCTTCAGTATTGAGCAACTTATATGAAAGTTACAGTGAAAGACTGGAAGGAAATATGGTAAAGCTAACAGTACTTCACAATGGTGGAATGATAAATGACCCCTTTTTTTCTATTTTGATGACTTTTACAAATTTTCTCACAAAGACTAGGTCCATAAGCAAGAAAACAAACATGGAAAATACTGTGCCTTGTTCACTTTCCCACAACTACTGTAGCTCCAGCAAGAAACCCTTCCCCTCCCCCTCTCTTCCCTGCACATGCATACAGCCTCCCTCTTGGGAAAGAATGGAGAGAGCAATGGCTTGAGGCAGGCAAGGCCCGAGGCTGCTGGAGGACAGGACTGCTCACTGGAAGAGAAGACCCGAGATCAACCTTCTTGTCTTGGATTCCTAACGCTGACTGGGAAAATCCTATCATCCCCTGGGGTCCCCGTTCCTCATCTGAAAAAGGCAAAAAGATCATTGGAATGAGTTCCCCTTAGCCTCTTCTGACTCACCCTGATGAGTTCTCTGACAAAGAGACTTAAGTTTGGCACTTTTTCTCCCCTGCCCAAGACACATCTTTTCAGTTCTGGCTTTACTGATTCTAAGTATTTCTTTTACAAATGGCATCCAGTTGTGTGATTGGCCCCCTACCCCCATGCTGAAATCTTCATACCATCACATCCCCAGAGTGCCCCCAAATGCCAGACCCTTGGCTTAAGGAACCTCTCTTGTTTCACATATATTTGGAAGACCACTTGCCTCCTAGGTCAGTAGCAGGAAAGAGAATCTTAGATCCATTTTAGAAACTGTGTCAAATAATGACGTTACGTTGAAACATGAACAGCCCTCTTTTGATAATAGCAAGTTTGAAGGCAGAAAATCTCTCCCAGTATCTCCTCTCCGTGAATCACTGTTTGGTACCAGTGTGGAAGGTAACGATATTGATGAATAGTGGCCTGTAGATACCCAAGTGATCTTTACAATATGACCCTGCACAAAAAGATTTTTACAAAAGTGCTATCTATAAAAATAGCTCCAGAATGGGACCTTGTCTAATTCTGCATCATGTATCATTCCAAAATGCCACTGTGGGGACACAGGTTTTGCTTTTACATTATGAGGCTTAATGTCTAGATGTTCTCTATGCAAATGAAATTCAAACTAATGGTTTGACCAACTAGTTCCTGAGATCCCGAGAGCCTTATTATATAGTTCTGTTACCTAACCTGGTACCCTGTATGTCCTATGTTTATTGACCAGGACTGTTCTTAGCTTAATAAATGAGTCAACTTCTGGTCTCTCCTAAAAATTGTGGGATGTAAGGTTGTCAAATCTCTATGCTGATATAATATCATCCTCCTGAGGTTTTGCTTACTGTACTTCTTTTATTATACATTCGTTCGCATTCATTCATTCACTCACCAAATATTTTGGAGGTGTTGTGCCAGTCACAACTTTTTGATATGCATCAACCAGCAGCAGATTACGGAGAAACTTATGGACTTAAAACATTTGGATTCAAAGTCGAGTTCTGCCTCTTACCAGTTGCCTGAACTTGAGCAAGTTAATCTCTCTCAGACTCCCTTCCCTTTTCTGTAAAATGGGGATAATACTACCTGTGTTACAGGGCTATTATGAGTATTCCCTGACATCACTTATGTAAATCACTAACCATCCCAAGGGTGAACGCGACAACCATTATTTTTAGCTATATTTAAGGTATATAGAGACTGTAAACCAATTTTCACAAAAGTTACATCTCATGGGGCGCCTGGGTGACTCAGTTGGTTAAGCGTTCAACTCTTGGTTTTCGGCTCAGGTCATGATCTCAGGGTCATGAGATCAAGCCCCAAGTCAGTCTCTGCACTAAGTGCAAAGTCTGCTGGAGATTCTCTCTCTTCCTCTCCCTCTGCTCCTCCCCTGGCTTGCTCTCTCTCTAGAATAAATAAATAAATAAATCTTTTAAAGAAAGTTATGTCTTGTAATGCTTGCCTCCCTGTGAGAAGATGTATTATTTCTAGCTTTCGCACCTGAGGAATTGCATGAATGATCTAGGGGCAGAAATTTTGGGGCATGGGAACCAGCAGAACATTGATGTCATGAGACATACTCTTGATGCAGAGGTATGTATGGCTCTCTGTGAGGTGTGCATTGGGGAGCGTGTGCGGAGGCCTTTTGTGAAGCGAAATTTCAGAAGCAGTGTGGTCTACATATTGCCTGGCAAGGGAGGAAGCTAACATTTGAACATTTACTTTGTGCTGTGGCCTTCATCATTACTGCCATAATGCTCGACCTCCAGACATGTTTACAAATGAGGAAACGTTAGGCTCAGATGTTTATTTGTATGGGATTCCCCAGCTCCCAAGTGCCAGAGCTGGGCTTTAAATTCAGGTTTGCGTGGCTGAGAAAAGGGTAGTTTGAATGCTAAAGCAGAAAATCTGAAATTGCTAGTCATGGATATGATAATAAATGCAGATAATATCTACTGGGCACTTATTATCTGTCAGGAACTCTCTAAACCTTGTTTACATATTAACTCATTGAATCCTTCTCAAACTCTACAAGATCAATAAGATTATATTTCTCATGTTACAGATGAGGACACCAAGGTGAACGATATTAGCGTACGTGCCCAACCTCACCCAACTAGGCACTGATGGTGGTGGGGTTCAGATATAGGCAGCCTGGTTCTGGGATCCTCCAACTTAACCTTGATAGAGTATTTTTAGAAGTCAAGCCTCAAATAGGGATTAGGACTTATGAACTTCATAACCTAGAAGTAAGTCCTAGCTTAAAGAATTAATAATTTGAAATGCAATAGTTCTTTACAGTTTTCCTTATCTAATCAGAAGTGAGAACAGAGGAGTGTGCATTTCCAGGATGACAGGGAAAATAAGATTACTATGAAACTATGGCTTTGATTTGTGTACCCATGTTCTGGTCAGCCTTTGTCTTCATCTGATTTTTATTTTTTCTAAGGAAAAAATAGTCATGTTTGCTGACTGCTGCTTGCTTGGCTGTGCATTTAGAAGGTCTAAAATATATCCATTTATCTCCGTCTGATGGTGGTCTTGGTCAGGAAGCTGTGGGCAATTCATCTTGTTGATATCCTTCTCTAATTTCACCTGTTCAGGTCACTACCTCACTTCTTAAAATTCCCCTTGCGTTTTTTCTTTCCATTTTGATGTATTAGACTTGGTGAAAGGCAGTTTTAGAGAGAGAGGGGAGAGCCATAGGTTTGTGAATTTTTGAACGGGTGGGTGTATAAGGTTGTCATGTTTGATTGTTTAAGTACAGAAGACACCATTTGCATTGTCTATGATGTGAATGATATTCCCTGGAGTTGTATAATACATGTTCAAGTACCTGTGTGAATATTGATGTGTGTGTGTGGTTAGGGTGGCATTCATGTCTGAACATGTCTCTGTATGAATATGTGACTAATGTGTCTAAGAATTCATCATTGCGCATACATGAATCTGTGCGTATGTGTGTGTTTGTGTCTGAGCATGAGTTTTGATGGTGGAGTGGGAAAGATGGGGCAGGAGAGACTGGATATCTTAACTGCCATAAGACATATATGAGATCACAGCAAGAGGAGTTACATGCTTCTTTTGCCAAAGTGAAGAAACATTTAAGCATGATAAAGGATAGGCTGCATTGACAAAATGCCACATCAGTCCTTGGTGATTATCCAAAGTTCCTCCAAATTTGTCTCTTTTTCTTAATCAAGGAATGCATCTCCTTTTAGCTTAAATAGAATTGTTTAATACTCTCCAGTATGGAAAAATATTTAATAAGAGCTGCAATTCTGAGCTTTACTTTTAGCTTCATGAACTGTCTTCTTAGTCATACCTGTTCTTTCTCATCTGTAAAAAACAAAAACAAAATCCCCAAACATATGTGTGCAAGTATGTGTGTATATATAATATCCTTGTACATGAGGGAATGCTGTAAAATGAAATCATTAGATTTGATGGAAAGGTATTCTTAATTTATGACAAGTCATACAGATACATAATACTAAATTTCTGCTTTTCTTCTGTATTAATGTTTTATTAATTCAGTTCATTTATTCTTCAATAAACATTTATTGAGCAGATATATTCTTCGAGGCAGTGTGGTAGATGTTGGGATCACATTCTAATTAGGAGAAGAGGCTAATAGAGCATTGGGGTGCCTGGGTGGCTTGGTTGGCTGTCTGACTTTGGCTCAGGTCATGATCTCGGGGTCCTGAGATAGAACCCCATGTTAAGCCCTGCGTCAGACTCTGTGCTCAGTGGGGAGTCTGCTTGTCACTCTCCCTCTGCCCCTTCCTCTGGCTCATGCTCTCTCTCTTTCTCAAATAAATAAAATCTTTTAAAAACATTGAAATTCTGATGGGTTAAACACTGCTTTTGACATGTTTGTGGGGAACAACCAATTTTGGGTTTCAGGGTCCAGAATTCTTTGTGGAAAAGATAACTTTCTGTTTTATTGTGTTTTGTTTCTTTGAGCTCTAATTTACACCTCATGAAGCTTACCCACTGAAAGTGTATAATTCAATATTTTGTAAATTTATTGAATAATACAACCATGGCTGCAATCCAGTTTCAGAATCTACTCCCCTGGAAAGTTCCCTGGTCAACTGTAGGCAATCTTCATTCCAAAGCCAAGTCATATGCACATCTGCTTTCTGTCTCTACAGATTTGCATTTTATGGGCATTTCATAGCAATGGAATTATACAGTATATTGGCTTTGTGTGTATATCTAGCTTCCTCCACTTAGCATATTTCTGAGGTACATACATGCTGTAGAACACATCACTAGCTTGCTATTTTTTATTGCTGAATAATATTCCACTGTCTGATTTCTACCACATTTTGTTTATTCATTCACCAGTTGCTGAACATTCAGGTTGCTTTCATTTTGAGGCTGTTACGGATAATATTGCCAAGAGTATTTGTATACAGGTCTTTGGAAGGACACGGGCTTTTATTTCTGTTGGGTAGATATCTCAGAGTAGGAGGAGTAGAATGTCTAGAACATCTGGTAACTTTTTAACAGCTTGATGGAGCTGTAATTCACATACTTAAACATTACCCTTTTAAAGCACACAATTAAGTGCATTTAAAATTTAACTTTTTAAGAAACTGCAAAATTGTTTTCCAAAGAGGCTGTCTCATTTCACATTCACAGTAATGAATGAGAGTTTCAGTTTCTCCTCTTCCATGGTCAGCCTTTTGATTATAGTCATTCTAATGGATATGCAGAAGTATTTCTATTGAAATTTTAATTTGCATTTCCTGTTCACTAATGATCTTTAGCATCTTTCCATGTGCTCACTTGTCTATTTGTATATCATCTTCTGTTTTTTAAAGATTTTACTAGAGAGTGTGCAAGCAGGGGGGAAGGGCAAAGGGAGAGGGAAAAGTAGACACCTCCGCTGAGCAGGGAACCCTGATGGATCCCGGAACCCTGATGGATCCCAGAACCCTGAGATTATGACCGGAGCCCAAGGCAGACACTTAACCAACTGAACCACCCAGGTGCCCCTGTATAACATCTTTAGTAAAGTAATACATTCATGTAAGGTACCCTTTAGAAAAAGTTGTAATGTTTCTCTAATTATTTTTGAGTTATAAGAGTTTTCTACATATTATGGATAGGTGTACTTTATCAGATTTATTATTTGCAAATATAGGTGTATAACAGTGACATTAAAATTTTGTTTGGCATTATCTGTTAAAGTTGAATATATGCATGTATTTTATATGATCTAGCCATTCTACCCCTGTTATATACACAACAGAAGTGTGTGTACATCTGGACCAAAAGATAGAGAAAAATGTTTGTGGCTGAACAGTCTGTGTTAGATCCAAAATGGGAGCAATGCAAATGTCCATCATCAGTAGGTTAGATGAATGCTTTTTGATATGTTCATAAAATTGAATTGTATAGCAATGGAATATAAGCATCATAGCCAAAGCAATAAATGGTAAATCTTACAAAGAACACTGAATACAAATGGCTATATACAGAAGATATAAATAGTATAATTCAATCTATATAAATTTCAAAGGCTGTCACAAATTGATATATGGTGTTAGGAGTCATATAATTGTTATATTTGAGGGGAAGAAGTGAGTAGTGATTCAGAGTGCATGAGAAAGGAGCTTCTGAATTGTTGGCAGTATTCTATTTTTTTTTTAACCAAATGATGGTTACATATATGTGTCAATTTATGAAAATTCACTGTATTTCATGTTTATGATTTGCAAACTTTTAAAATACAGGTTATAGTTCGATAAAAAGGTTTTAGGAAAAAACGGAACAAAAAAAAAGAAAAAAAAAAAGAAAAAAACAGAACATAGGCTCTGGTGCTAGACTGGGTATAAATCCTAGGTCTACTGCTCTCTAGCTGTAGGACCATGGCTATGTTACATAACTACTTTATGTTCCAATTTCCTTATTTTAAAAGGATAATAATAATAGCACCTATTTCCTAAGTTGTGAGAATTATATTACTCAATTAACACACTTAGAAGAGTGCTTATACCCAATAGGTGTGCAGTGAATATTGGCTATTGTTGTCGTCATGCTCTGGACGTCCCCCCCCCGCAAATTATTGTCTCCTTCATATCCCACCCCTAGAGCCCAGTTTTTCTTTAGGACCCCATCCCAATACTCCACTCGCCTGATGCTGCATACCCTCCTGAATCATGTTTCCCACCATTTACTGTGGTTTTCTCAATCCTTATTGGCCATCTTCAAACACCCAGTTATCTCTCTGGCAACCCTAAATCACCCAGCTGAACTCAGTACTTTACTTTGAAACCTGCTTTTTCTTTTTCTGTTCTACATTCTTCTGCTCTCCTTCTTTTCTCTTCACCATCGATTGTCTGTCCCACACAATTAACGATGACACTGAAATCAGACAGATCTAGGGTCAAATCCTGGTTTTGTTTATGCTAGCCATGAGACCTCAGGAGCCAGTTAATCCCTATGCCCTTCTGTTTCTTCTTATTTAATAGAAGGAAGACGATGTAACCTACCTAGGTTTGGTTGAGGGCATAAAATGTTATCATACTTGATACTGAGTTATGATCTGGGACATAATAGGCATTCAATAAATGTTAACTATTATTATTTTTGTTATCATACTATTGGTTTAGTTATTTCTATTCATATAATTAAATCACATTTATTTCTTTGAATTTGACCCTCTTCTTTATTCCTGCTACTACTAGTAGGTTCCAGTTTAGATCTTCATTATCTTTTGAATTACTATGAAGGTCTCCTTAGTTTTCCAAACTTGAACACTCAATTTCACTATTACGCTACCTCGAATTTGTATATCTAAGACATGCCACCTACCAGCTCAAGCCCCTTGATGACATTTTCCTCTTATTTCTTGGACTAGGTCCCAATGTCTAAAAGTGAATTGCATATAATATCAAAGGACAGAATTATCTTTCTTGAAAAAAATGTACCGTATCGCCTCAATACAGGGGTTTGGACTGTATGACCTCATTAGCTCTCTTTTAGATTTGGGAGTCTTGGTGTAGAGAGGCATTTCCTTCTTTGCAAAGGAGGTCAGGGAAAGGGCAATGCAGTGTTTTCCACTAATGAAATAACAGCTACAGTGGGAGATCAAATCCCTCCAGAAGCTTGACTCTTATTTTTAGCTCAGCTCAAAGGGCTATAGCCTATTTTAGCCAGCTCTGGGACTTCCCACAGCAATCTGAGAGATGGATGTCCTGGCTGCAAGTGAAAGAAAACTGTGACTTTTAGAGTGGAGAGATGATACTCATTGCTAGCCCCTGGGAGGTATGTTTTGACTAAGAAGAATCTGGCTTTTATTGGAGCCACTGGCCACAAGAAGTTCTATGAGACAGTAGATAAAAGTTCCTATTTGAGAGTCAAAGACCTGAGTTCCAACTGTGCCCCCCACCAGTTATTAGCTGTTCAACACTGAAGACAACCACTAATCTCTCTGAGCCTCAGTTTCCTCATTTGTGAAATAGGGATAATGACTCCTATCACAAAGCATTATTATGAAGAGGTATGGGGAGGGGAGAGAGGGAGTGGCAGAGGGAGAGAGAGAGAGAATTCAAAGCAGGCTCCATGCGCAGCACAGAGCCTGACGTGGGGCTCAATCTCACAACTCTGAGATCATGACCTGAGCTGAAATTAAGAGTCGGATGCTCCACCGACTGAGCCACTCAGGTGCCGCATCATAAAACATTGTTGGGAATTAAATGAGCGGTCAGGCACATAAGATGCCTGTTGCATAACAGGTGCTCCGGACATGAGAGGTCCTTCCCTCCTGATGGTTGGTGGCTTCTGGTGTGGCTACATGGATTTTCACTGGCTGCATTCCTGCAGAATTACCTTGGGCACACTGTTCAGCAAGAGGGACGTGAAATCAAAACTGGCCCAGCCTCTAGAGGAGGGAAATTAAAAGTGTCCTAGACTAGCACCTCAGGGCCATGAATCTATTTCTTCAGCATCCACTCCTGCTCTAACTAAGCCTTCACAATTCATGCCAGTCCTTGTAAAAGGGTCCTTGTCTCTCCACATCTGGGTCCTGTTCTTCATTTGAAAGGCCACGGATGGCATATTGGAAAGAGAAGAGTGTCAAATGGCCTCAGATACAGAATTCTAAACACTGACTCCTGTTTAGTCATGAAGTCTAAATTTATACTTTGGGACAGATTTGCTGCTTCTGAACTTCATTTGGGTTGAATCTGGCTCATTAACTCAAATTTGTTTATTTGTATTTCATTGAATAAATTCTTCTGTCCTAAGCTATCCTACAGTAATCTGTGATAATTGTTTATAGCATCTTTCTAGAGATGAAATGAATATAAAATTTAAAAAACCCATAAATTTTGAAACAGGACACCTGGTTTTGAATATCAAAAGGTTTTTTTTTTGAATATCTAAAGTTTTAAAAATATTATTTGGTAAAAAGTAAAGCAAATCACACAATAAACTGGGAAAACCATTTAAACCTCTTTGGCAGAGAAATAACATATATAAAGATTTCTTAGAAATTAATTCAAGGAGGATAACCAACTAACAGCATAGTAGATAAGAGATGTGAACTAGTAATTATAAAAGGAACATAAAAATTGCAAATGAACCTAAGAAAAACTGAGAAGACTCACTAATAGTCAAAGAAATTCAAGTTAACACATCCAGAACATGAGTCAGTGAATTTTATTCTGGGACCCACATAGACATAGGGTTATGGGATGTAATTGGGGCCTTTGAGTTGGCAGAGGTAGAGGTTGGGTTGAGAAGAATGGGCAGTTTGACCACGTGATCTCTCATATCACCTAAGATCTCTTTCTTTTTATAATGTACTATCTTGTGTTTGGTCACAGACAAATGATAGTAGCAATTTCTTGACAGAAATATATGTAGGTCAAAAGAGATATGGAGAATTTACTTTTCCTTCTTTTCTCCCATGTTACCTGGCACATAGTAGATGTCTGGATACAGAGCTGATTAGTAAAAATGTCATATAAATCTCCAGTTACTGAAGTATTAACTCTTCTCATGAAATGGACCAGCATGTAATAGAATGGTCCCAGTGATGGAAAGAGAAATGGTTGGATAAATAGAGAAAAGAACAAATATTTATTTAGCATATGTTATTGTGCAGGGACTCTGCTAAGAATCTTGTACACGTTGTACAAGAATATGTAACATTCACAATAATCCTAAGAGGTAGGCATAATTATCCTTATTTAAAAATGGGGAACATGAGGGGTGCCTGGGTGGCTCAGTCAGTTGAGCATCTGATTTTTTATTTTGGCTCAGGTCATGATCTCAGGGCTGTGAGATTGAGCCCCATATTAGGCTCTATGCTGGGTGTGGAACCTGCTTAAGATTCTCTCTCTCCCTTTCCTCTGTCCTCCCCCTCACTCTCTAAAAAAAATTAAATTAAAAAAATAAAAATGAGGAAAGTGAGGCTCAGAATGGTTTGACCACTTGCTTGAGGTCTTTAAGGAAGGAAGAGAAGTGCTGGGATTACTAATACTAGATAGGAGAAGCCCACCAACCAGCTACCAGGCACATGAACAGAGCAGAAACCCAAGCCTTCCATTCAGTTTTACATTATTCTTCAAGCCCTCCATTCTTCAAGGTTTTTTTTAAAAAAAGTCCTGATATTGTTTTAAGAAAAAGTTCAATTATGGTTAAATATGTACTTTTTGATTATAACTAATTTCTTTTAAAGTCACCTGACAAAGAGTCACCAGCTCTGAGCAGTAGCAGAAACAATCATCTCCTGCTCTCAGCAATATTTCTGCAAGTAGAGAATGTTTGCTGAGCAAAAAATGTTCTCATTTGAAGGTAGGATCTGAACAGTTTTTCCTTTGTAAGAGTGACAAAGATTCCATGTGATAAGTAAATGCACATTTGAAAAATTTGAACTTTAAAATAGAACATTTTAAACTTTCGTCTTAACATCTTGAAAAACATAGTTCACAGTTTTGAGAATGTCTTCCATCTATTACAGTGTACATTAGGTTACACTGCCCATGCTGAGTTGTAATTGAATTGAACTGTGTTCTGGATAGAGAATTTTATGTTAGAGAAGATTCTTCATTACTATGATAAAAAGGTATTTGCAAGATTCCCAGTGAATAACATAGTCACTGGGACCTTAATGGCAAAAAGAAGGATGGAACTGAGAAATGTCAAAGTCCTTAATGCAGGAAGATATGAGTCAGGCAGACCCTTATACATATATACTAGATTTTTTTTCTTTGGCTCTCTGCTCAGCCAATAAGCCACACCTGTTTTTCTGACAACTGCCATGTTCCAACAGGTGAGGGCCTTGGCCACCACTATTTTACTGTGTGAGCCTATTCCCCTAACACTGATCTTCCATATGGCTTCCAGAACCCAGAGTGGGCATGTGACCCCCGAAAGGCTCAATCATATTCTCCCAATTCAGGATTTAAAATTGGGATGCAAAGATGTCAGCCATATTTGGCTGGTCACATATGAGAGGCATGTAAACTTCAAAGGCATAGAATGGCCATCTTTTACCACACCCAGAAAACGAGAGAAAATGAGTTTGTAGAAGGAAAAGAAGACAAAACATGGGGTGAGGCATGATGTCGTTGGGGAGGAAACTGTATCCCTACTCTTTCAGGTTCTTCTGGCTGGTCTAAGAATCAAATTGACATGAGAGAGATTAACAGGAGAAAATCAAATTTAATTTCATACGTATGGGGAAGCCACATAAACATGAGATTCCAAAGGCAGGCAAAATCAGGTATATATGTCATCCTGAACTAAGGAGAAGGGAGTAAGGGCCTCGAACTTCAAAGGGAAAGACAGCAATTTGCAGGAAGATGAAAAAGAGTAAATGTTTGGTAAACAAATGTTTGCTGGGCCACTCAGAAACAAGAGGCATAGAGAGGAACTTTAACAAACAGACTTCACTATATTTCTCTCTGTCCACCACCCCTACTCATATTATACTGTAGTTATCCATAGTGATAGCTCCCTTCCTGGAGGAGGTCCTCTATCTATATTCTTTTAGGTAGTTAGCAGGAAGGTCAAAGTTTCTTCCTGAGTCTTTTGGGCTCGATTATTTTTAGCTCAAAACAATCTGCATGCCGTCTTGGGGCAACTCATTCTGAACTCCTTACAGTATCATAGAGAGAAGGCCTAAGGAAGTCTGGGACTTGAGTTTTTTGATGGGTTTCTGTTTCCAGATTTTAATCTTTTCTGAGTATATTTCCTTTCTTTGGCTTCCATGGAATATCCCAGTCTCCTTTTGATAAATTCCACCTTTCCTTATTGTTCCTGCTTAAGCTCATTTATTCAGTTTTTTTTTACTTGCAACCAAAAAAGAGCCTTGATTAAAACCCCAGGCTGTCACCCACACAGAGACCAGCAGAGGCTATTGTTCCTGGGATGGCCTTGTGTTATATATACAGTTCTAGAAAGTAGATTAGCTAGGAAGTTCAGTCTCCAACTTCAAGGCAGCAAAATTGAATGCTGTGAGCCCTGGGCAGGGCTGAGGCTAAGAATCAGAAAGAGCAAGTCAAGCCGGAGTCCAAAGGGAAGAATGCCAGAGAATTTGTGAAGTGGCTTATTTCCCAGGGTTATTGTAAAGTCAGTGAGATAATACAAAAACAAAATGCTTTCTTTACTGTAAAGGGCAAGATAGTTTAGTGGTTTAGGGCATAGATGCTACAATCAAACTCTTGAGTTTAAATCTTGGCTCTGCTGCTTTCTGGCTGAGTGACCTTGGGTTAAACTCTCTTTGTCTCAGTGCCTTTGATCTGTAAATTGGAAATGATGAAGGTAGTTCTTACTTTAGTATATATAAAGTACTTAGAATACTGGATAGTGCTGTTAATTCTATATAAGAGTTTGTTATTAGTGTTCATGTAACTCTATTGTTGGCCTTGATTGTCACCCAGATGTTGTGATACTGGCTTTCTAAATAACTATGGCATTCTTCACGATGATCTACAGGCGTACCATAGATGACACACGTTTCCCCTGAGCTAAGGTGTTATGGTATTAAAAAATAAATCAAAAAGCATTTTTTAAGGTCTTCTTTTATGCCAGGCACTGTACACTCACTGTTTAGTTTAGGCAGCACTAACCAGCCTGTGCTGCATTTATTTTATCTCCATATCCCAGGTAAGGGCACTGAGGAGGAGAAAGGTTGAATGCCTTGGTCAAGATCTCAGACGTGAGACCTGGCAGAGCCTACGCAGGTCTAAACCCAAGACTGATTGACTTCAAGTTGGCAAGTCTACGACTTTAATCTCAATGCACAGCCAAATAGAAGGTCACATAACAAACCTTTATATGGGTCCTTTGGTTTCTTAAAGTCCAAGGCAGTTACTCCTGCAAGGATTCCTCAAAGTAAGCCATGCTGTACAGCAGGCTTCTCTTTTCTTTCCTTTACCTGGGGATACGCCAAAAAATATGGAATAAAATGACTGTAAAGGATGGAGGAATTGTGGCCAAACATGAAAGGGGGTTGTGGCAGCATGAGAGTATCCAGGAGGGTTGGGTGTTGCTTGAGATGGAAGGCAGATCTGGGAGCACTGAAGAGTTTCACAAACTCTTGCTACAGCTGAAGAGCTTTTCATAATTGCTAGAAAGGCTTATCTGATTAAGAGAGGAGCTGTGAGAGTTGGGAAGACATAACAACAGCTTTTCAGATTCTCCAGGGCTGAACACTGTGCAGGCTCACAATTCATAATGCAGAACATAACTACATTCATAATGGAAAACAAATTTTGGTTGATATGGCAACATTTTTATAGTTTTATAGACATGGATCGATTGATCCTCGAACATTTTTCTCAGTAATATATACTGTGTATTACAACTTAACCATGCGTACTTAAAGATTTGAGAAGTCTACCACAAATCCTTTGCATCTCCTTTTGTGGGAAGAATGGTGCCCAGTCTGCAGTTAAGTTCCAGGGGTTCAACTGGTCAACCAAGTAAAGTTGTGAAATCAAGGGGTGGCTTTGGGATTTTTCACGTTCTTCATCACTTCTCTTTACATATTGTCCAGGAAAGCATATACTGGAAAGGAAAACAGTATGCTTTTTATGAAAATGTAGTTCCTAATCAATTTTTCAGGTGGTATGAGCTGGCCCTCAGAAAACAAAAGCAACTCTGCTCTGTAGTGTTTGTTGATCTCTGTCCTATGAATACTCCCATTATGGCTGATTTCAGGGATGGCTGCTTTGAACAACTGGCTAGCAAAATTCCCAATACAAGCTGGCTTCAGTGCATCTCTGACCCTCCTAAGCCATGCCTAGGTAGAAATTCCAGAGCTAATATCACCAACGATGAATGCAGAACATTCTCTCCTCTAAAGCATTCAAACAATCATGGGATGCAGCCCGAGAGTGGCATATCCCAGGACAGCAAGATTTGTTTCTACTTATTTTTTTCACCGGCTTTATTGAAGTATAATTGACAAATAAGATTGTAATATATTCAAAGCGTACAGCATGATGATTTGATACATGTATACGTTGTGAAAGAGTTCTCTCAATTGAGTTAGTTAACATATCCATGACCTGACATACTTTCCACCTCCCCCTGCCCCTTGTGTGTGTGTGTGTGTGTGTGTGTATACTTAAGTTCTATTCTTTTAGCAAATCTCAATTATATAGTATATTATTAATATCAACGATACACACCATGTTGTATATCAGGTCCTCAGACCTTATCCACCTTATAACAGAAGTTGTAGCTTTTTCCCAACCTCTCCCCTCTCCCCTTTCTCCCCAGTCTGGCTTATTGCACTTTGTATAATGCCCTCCAGGCTCATCTATATTGCTGCATATGGCCTAATTTCCTTTTTGCTTAAGACCAAATAATATTCCATTGTATATAAATTTTCTCTCTATATATTTATATATAATATATTAATATATAATATATTAATGTAATATAATGTATATATAATATATAGTATATATTTATTATATATATTTAGTTTTTTTAAAAAATTTAATTCTAGTGTAGTTAACATACAGTGTTATATTAGTTTCAGGTGTACAATATAGTGATTCAAGACTTCCGTATATTACTCAGTGCTCATCAAGATCAGTGTACTCTTAATTTCCTTCACCTATTTCACCATTTCCCCCACCCACCTCCCCTCTGGTAACCATCTGCTTTTTCTCTATAGTTAAGAGTCTGTGTTTTTGGGTTCTCTCTCTTTTTCCCCTTTGGTTGTTTTGTTTCTTAAATTCCACATATGAGTGAAATCATATGGTATTTGTCTTTCTCTGACTGGCTTATTTCACTTAGCATAATACCCTCTAGCTCCATCCATTTTATTGAAAATAGCAAGATCTCATTCTTTTTTATGGCTACACACACCCACCCACCCACACACACACATACACACACCCACACCACATCCTCTTTATCCATTCATCTATCAGTGGACACTTGGACTGCTTCCATAGTTTGGCTATTGTAAATAATGCTGCAATAAACATAGGAGTGCATGTATCCTTTTGAATTAGTTTTTTTGTCATCTTTGTGAAAATACCCAGTAGTGCAATTCCTGCACTGGAGGGCTTTATTTTTAATTTTTTGAGGAAACTCCATGCTGTTTTCTAGAGTGACTGCACCAGTTTGCATTCCCACCAACAGTATAAGAGGGTTCCTTTTTCTCCCACATCCTCACCAACACTTGTTGTTTGTTGTGTTTTTTATTTTAGCCATTCTGACAGGTGTGAGGTAATATCTCATTGTGGTTTTGATTTGCATTTGTCTGATGGTAAGTGATAATGAACATCTTTTCATATGTCTGTTGACCATCTGGATGTCTTCATTGGAGAAATGTCTGTTCATATCTTCTGCCTATTTCTGAGTTGGATTTTTGAGTGTGTGTGTTTTTTTGTTTGTTTTGTTTTTTTTTTTGATGTTGAGTTGTATAAGGTCTTTGTATATTTTGGATACTGACTCTTTATCAGGTATGTCATTTGCAAATATCTTCTCGCATTCCATAGATTGTTTTTTACTTTCATTGGTTGTTTCCTTTGCTGTGCAAGATCTTTTTACCTTAATGTAGTGTCGATAGTTTATTTTTTTAATTTAATTTTATTTTATTATGTTATGTTAGTCACCATGATAGTTTATTTTTGCTTTTGTTTCCCTTGCTGCAGAAGACATATCTAGAGAGATGTTGCATGATCAATGACAGAGAAATTACTACCTGTGCTCTCTTCCAAGAATTTTTATGGTTTCAGGTCTCATATTTAAGTTCTTCATCTATTTTGAGTTTATTTTTGTGTGTGGTGTGAGAAAGTGGTACAGTTTCATTGTTTTGCATGTAGCTGTCCAGTTTGTCCGGCACCATTTGTTGAAGAGACTGTCTTTTTCCTATTGGATATTTTTTCCTGCTTTGTTGAAGACTAATTGACCATATTATTGTAGATTCATTTCTGGGTTTTCTATTCTGTTCTATTGATCTATATATCTATTTTTGTTACAGTACCATACTGTTGGGTTTTTTTTAAAGATTTATTTATTTATTTTTTTACTTTAAAGAGAGGGAGTGAGTAGGAGGAGTGGCTGAGGAAGAGAGAGAAGCCTGAAGCAGACTCCCTGCTGAGAGTGGAGCCTGATGCGCGTCTCAATCCCAGGACCCTGAGATCATGACCTGAGCCAAAATCAAGATTCGGCCACTTAACCAACTGAGCTACCCAGGTGCCCCACCATTACTGTTTTGATTACTACAGCTTTGTAGTATATCCTGATATCTGTTCAAATTTTCTGTTTCTTCTTCAGTTTTGGTAGGCTATATGTTCCTAGGATTTTATCTATTTCTTCTAGGTTGTACAATTTGTTGGCATATAATTTTTCATAATATTTTCTTACAATCACTCATTTTTGTGATGTCAGTTATTTCTCCTTTTTCATTTTTGATTTTGAGTCCTCTCTTTTTTCTTTTTCTTTCTTTCTTTCTTTCTTTCTTTCTTTCTTTCTTTCTTTCTTTCTTTCTTTCTTTCTTTCTTTCT